>NC_143517.1:53686593-54046593 GCF_031878675.1 Megascapheus bottae
TTTCTCCTTCCTACCAATTTTCATCTAATTTTATCTACATTTTCTTTTGCTCTAGAAACACATCCTCTTTGCTAATCTTGCCCAAGAATATGTCTTGAAGTATCTTAAAATCCATTCTGGTTCAGTTCCTGCTTGACCTTTTTCTATGTAATTATCCACACGCCCTAAATATAATAAGACTCAGTCTGCACTCATTCTTTATCTCTACTTCATTCAAGTGTGCTTTTTCCTTCTGAATTGTTTGTCTCAAGTAATAGATTCACCGGTCTTTCACTTAAGATAACACCCAAGTTACTCACGTTAACATCTGAGAAATGAGATTCATATGTCGAACACCCATGTTTATTCTAGCATTATTTATATAGGCAAGGAATGGAAACAACCTGTGTATCCATCACCTGAATGGTAAAGAAAATGTGGTGTATATGGGTGTGTGTGTGTGTGTGTGTGTGTGTGTGTGTGTGTGTATAAGTGTGTGTAGTTTGACATTATTCAACTATACAAAGGAGGACATCTGTCATTTGTGACAATATGGATGAAACGAATGGTTATTAAGAAATAAGGCAGACACAGAACAATATACACCATATGATTTAACTCATAGATAGAAGCTAAAATGTTGCTAAAGGGGGGGTTGAAAGCAAAACAGTGGTTAAAAGAGACTCAGGAGAATGAGGCAGCAGAAAGGAGGAGCAAAATTTGGGGAACTAGTTCAAGCCAGACAAGTGAATTTCACTGTATTGGACAGTAGTGTGAATATATATGTATATAGATGATAATGCATTCCATATTTTTAAAAGCCAGAAGAAAGCATTTTGAATGTTTTCACCACACCAAATAAATATTTGAGCCACTAAATATGTTTACCCGTGTGTGTGTGTGTGTGTGTGTGTGTGTGTGTGTGTGTATGCATGTGTTTTAAACACAGAGTACATGGTTTTCACCATAAAGCTCTTAATTTAATAAAGGAATAATGTTAGGTAGAATCACAGAATGAAACAGGAAAGAAGTTGAGCATAAACAGATTTTCTGAGTTTAATATTGAAGAAGTGATATGGTTCAAACCAAAACAAGGCCCAAACTGTAGAAGTGATGTTTTTGCTCGAGTTGAAAGGATGCCTTTGAACCTTGTTTTGGTGTAACCTACATGAAGAGGGGGAGAATACAGCTCATCTGGTTCCCCTGGGAAGGTGAAACTAAGAGGGTGGTCCTGAAACACTTTTACCTTCTTAATTTGCTAAGAAGTGTGGGGTGGGGGCTTCCAGTTACATGTGTAATTGGCCACAACAATTGTACTTGTAGAAGCAGAAGAATAAGGCTGCAACAATCTCTGTGTGTTTATTCTTATGGTTGACTGATGGTATTTTGCCTAGGAGGGAAATCATTTGGAGCTTAATGTCTTGTTTTCCTTGAGTGTTTCCTGCCTTAGGGAAAATAATATAAGAAAATATAAGTGCCATAAGAAGAAATATCATTTGGATACAGTAGGGTCTAGCTTACTTCTAAGTTGTCTATTTTTTCTCTTGCTTTTCCAGGGACCAGAGGGCCCACGAGGTGAAACAGGTCCTGTAGGACCTCAGGGTCCCCCCGGACCCCAAGGACCAAGTGGTCTATCCATTCAAGGAATGCCTGTGAGTTGGGCCAATATCCAGATTGGTTTCTTGTTACACCCTTCCCATAATGTTGTAGAGAATCGACTTTTACCTTCCCTGCCTTCATGATCAGCCTCGGTCCTTTGAAAGTAACAGTTGACTGAGATTTCGTTCATTGGCTGTGCCTCTCCGTTTTACTCATTGATAAGAATCTTATATCAAGCTGGTTCAAGTGTGGGGAGCTTTGTGTTTAAAGGAGGAAAGCAGGGTTTAGCACCTCTGGCCATTTTCTTATTGGACTGAATTCTTTGTGAGTGGGATAGCCTCATGAAAGCCTTAATTGGCATAAAAATGCAGTTCCCTGGGTTTTAGAGTTTCAATGGTCTATGTTACCCAGCTGCATTTATTTAAGAAGCTATTTTGCACCATTAAAAGTAAATTTTGCTTCACTACTGATTTTCATTAATATGATTATCAGAGTCCAGGTTTAAAGAAGAAAACCACTCACTCTTTAATGAATATATAAAACAATCAAGTCCTTTTATCACATTTTTTCTTCAAGGACCTCTAGGCAAATATTTTCCCTACATTTTCCTACAGTGTTATCTTTACATTTTAGGAAGCATTTATATGCCATTTTACATAGTTAATAATATTAACAATAACTATTTATTGTGATCTTACTATCTGACAAATTCTGTCTTTGTTTTTCCATTCATATGTTATTTTGTCCCAAACCAAATTAATTTAGAGCTGAGATTCTAAAATTTAAACTACAGATAATATTGAAAGATTTAACCCTTCATGCATTTATAGTATCAGCTTGTTTCATATGGAGTTGTGTATTCTATTCTGGAACTGTTCTGGAATATAAATGTCTACTCCCATGAGAATGTTTACATAGATGGAGTGCCATTTGTGAACAATGAAATATGGTCTGTAAAGATGTGAACATGAAAGAAATTTAACGTTGAAAATAACAGGCAAAGGGGGAAAGAGAAGACTAAGAACTTACTTATGTTTACTTTTGCATATTCAGGGCATGCCAGGTGAGAAAGGAGAAAAAGGTGACACTGGTCTTCCTGGTTCGCAGGTATTACTTTTTTTTTCTTTCTATTTTTAGTCTATTGCTCTCAGATTTGCCAAGAACAAAAGGGTATGGCTTCTGAAGTCAACTATGACCTTGACATTGACTTCCGGGTAAAAGATGTTTATGTTCATTTACCCAAGTCCCTTTTGGAAATAACACTTAGACTTCCAGGGTGAGCCCAGGTGGTAGACATTTCTTTTCCCAGGAAAAACTTCTGAATCTACTATCTCTGTCACAGCAGGTTCCCTTTAGGCTTATATGTACGCCTGACTCTTTCTGTACTTCTTCAACCTAGGGTGTCCCTGGTGGTGTGGGTTCCCCAGGACGTGATGGCTCACCAGGCCAGAGGGTAAGAACCTGCTAATCTTACTAAAGTAGACTTCTCATTGTTATTCTGCTCTTGGTTCGTATGATACGAAGTAAACAGCTTCATTCTTGTCGATGTACATTCCGCTTATGCCATGTCTATTTACCTTCCCTAATGCTTTCTACCTTCATTACCTTCGTCAAATTTCCCTAAATTGGTAGCACCCCTTTCTGAATGCTCCCAAACTTCAATATGCTTTGAGTTTGCAAACATTGGTTTAGTAGATTCTTCCCAAAGCACAAATTGGAATTTAAAACAAGAGATATATCGGAATTTAATTAGGATGGCTCATAAAGAAATCTCCATTTATTTTCTACATCTCATTTATTTGAGAGGAAACTTAAGTAAGTTATTATATTATCTTGTACCATGAGGATCAGAGAGCCCTGTGAGAACAAAAAACATGGACATTCAGGATTGGGGATACCAGGAAAGCCCGACTTCCCAGAGAAGATACCATCTAGGCCCTGTCTTTCTTGATTGGAAAACAGAGGTAGCCACTTATGAAGAAAGGAAAGCTACTGTAAGCAGAAACAAATGCATATATAAAGGATGGGAAGTGAATAAAATATTGGTACTTCCAATGTGGCACCCAGTATAGGGCTGAAAATAGGAATGCTGGGTACGGAAATCTCACAATGAAACCCCCTTGTACAATTAGTATACACTAATAGAAAAGGGAAAAATTACTAAAGATCTTACATACACATGTGGAACTGTCAAAAAAACCATTACTTTGTACAATTAATATAAATAGGAAATACATAATAGAAAAAAAGAATGCTTCTTAGCTACCCAGCAGGCCAAGATCTGAGGATCATGGTTCAAAGCCAACCTGGGCAGGAAAGTCCATGAGATTCTTATCTATAATGAACCATCAGAAAATCATAAGTGGTGCTGTTGTTCAAAGTGTTAGAGGGCTAGCCTTGAACAAAGTTGTTCAGGGACAATGCCCATGCCCCAAGTTCAAGCCCCACAACCAACAAAACAAAACAAAAAATAAAGACTGCTTTATGTGTTTATGTGTTTGTGTATACATGTGTGCATTTACTCATATTTAGGTATAGAAAGCATTCAAAATATGTAATGAAGAGATGAACACAAAAAGTAAAAACATCTATCTTTTGGTTGAAGACTAAAGATTTGAACTTTGGCATGAAGATAATTAAGAGTTATTACAGTTTTTAATAAAAGAAAGAGCTACTTTCTTAAACCATCACTGATATAAACATGTGGGAAGCTTTTTGGTTGTTCTTAAGATTGAATTTTAGGGTGTGACAATCATTTAGAGTCAATCTGAAAAGCTATGTGACATGTAATTTACTGCATACCACTTATCCATTAAGATAGCAAAAAATTGCCTGGAAGATTCACTGTCTACTAAAAACTGGGTCTTTAGCTCAGGATAAAAATGTCACTCCAGAATGGAAATTGAATTTTCTGTGGAAGTTAGGTATGGGCCTTAAATCCCTTCAACTACAGTATTTATTTATTTTTATACCAAACTTACATCTGGGTAAAATCTCAGTGTAGTCTCTGTTCTTTAAATATAGTTAATCTGTAAAGCATATTTAGGTAAGAGTATCTGAAGAAGGTATTTTCTGAAAATTAAATTTATGTAAGGTTCTTGTACATGTTGAAGGAGTGTCTGAAAGTATGTTTGTATGTTTTGGCAGAAAGTTTAGGCGGAGACCCTGTGTGGTTGCACACCTAGATTCCTGAAGCTATTTTTTTTTTAAGTTTAAAGATTTGGTTGAGTGAGTTTGTTTGATTTATCTATGTGTAGAGTCCAGTCTTAGCCAAGAACTCCAAATCATGTCAGATTAATATTTGAATCTTTGGGTTTTGGAATTCTTTCTTTCAAAAATCAATCTATTCACACAGATACTTTTTAAATAAATATTTTGCTATTCCTCTACACATTTTGTATTCCTTGATAAGATTAAAAGTCTTAGCAGTATAATATACTGATAAGGTATCTATTACTGGATTTAACTTTCCTCTCTCCCTGAGTGTTGGAGTAAAGCTTTGAAGGTGTGTCAGATTCCTGCTTTGGAAATGTCTTCAATTAAGAATGGAGTAATATGCAAATATACATCTTACTGCTAGAGGAAATAAGATTACGCGTATTATTACATATAGGAATCCTGTGATAATTGTTTTAGGAAAGTTATTTGAAGGCAATATTATTCCAGGGTATAAGTTAAGATAATGCCAAACAATTAAAACAATGGTGCCCCCGAACTACATACTGTAGCCGCTCCTCTTGAGCATGAAAACCCCCTTCCCCCACACATACATACACACGCACATACACACACTTATTTTAATCAATCAGCCACATCTTAATTTTGTATATACACATGTACTGTGATAATGCACCATTTACTATCCTCCACCTGAAAGAAGTTTCCAATGAATACCAGCAGAGAAGAATCTAGAATAGGAGATAATGTCAATAGCAAAAGTCAGTTATTCGTAGACCACGGATCTGGAGGAAATGAAATTATAGGACAGGATCTAGATCATGCCTACTCCTCTGGGCCAGAAAAAAAAATCAACTGGGTTTTCTTAGAGATAGTAGAGAAGGTAAGAGAAAGAAGTGAAAAAAAAAGTTATGTAGGTGAAAAAAGTTATGGTCTGTTTAGTCCAATGATCTGACGACTTAAGGATAGTAAAAGTCTAAAACAGTTCAAAGTCACTTAGCTCCAGGCCAGCATTAACAGAGGTAGACAGATATAGGATGAAAATCACCCCGAATATCACAAATACCTCCGATTCTTCCTGCTCTGCCTTAGGTCGGGAAAACCAAGAATAACACCAATAACCATGACATACAATAGTCCGAAAGCAAGAAGAGTGATAGGACTCACTGTGTAAATGACTGGGAAGTCCCATCAGGAGCACTCCAGAAATTAGCCCAACTATCTAGGGAATAAAAAAGGCAAAATTAACATTCAACCACTTTGTGCATTTAAATTCCTTAATGGTATTGTGCCTTTGTTTGTTTCCTCTGGCCCTGAGTAAGCAGAAGTCACTAGGCAGAGAAGGCGGTAGCTTCAGAGTAGACTGGAGTAAATGACTAGCCAGTGCTTCTCACTCCCCCAGCCCTGAGAGTCAGTAGTGGTGGGCTGTGCTGTCCAGGGGTAGGCCATTCCTCACTGCACGTTTCTCTTCCTGAGAGCAGAAACACACAGCCCAAACCTTTCACCATCACCTTGACCATGAATGTAGGGAAAGGGAGCCTGGTATTCCTGAACATGTCTAGAAGGTAAAAGGCCTTTGCACATAATTCTTTAAAAAGAGAGACGAAGCATCTTTTCCAATGTTTCTAGCTTATTCTGGCTTTTCCCAAAAGAAGTCTTGGACTCCAAGAGACAGCTCTTATTCAGCTCTGGGCTTGAAGCCATAAATCCAGTCCAGCACAAGCTGGACTTCTTCATGGAGCAAGTTTCCGCTTCTGGTTGGGGAGCCAATGGAGCAGAGAGCTGCCCACCCTCTTGGAAGCAGTATAAGCTCACAGTTAGCAGTTAAATGCAGTTAGGTTTCTCGCTTGCATTTCAAATTCTTCCAATGAAAATAGTCCTGTCTCATTCTTTCCTGCTGTAAATCTGGTCAGTTCACTCTTTTCTCCTTTCTTCTTTCTTTGGTGTCTTGGAGTTCGAAGTCTGTTCTGTGACCTTTGAACTCTTCAGATACTTGGTAGATTTCTGAGCCTTTACCCTGAACACACAGATGGTGTGTGTATCTTAGGGAAACCATAAAATATAGGCAAGGTGACACAGACCAACAGACATGAAGTGAAAACAAAAAAAAGTAAAAGTAAAAGTAAAAAAAAGTAAAATAAGCAGGGGAAAAAGGAAAATTAATCTTTATTTCTAGTTCTGAGGGCCATTTGCTCCCAGAGTGTCTGTTTTCTGTCTGGTATCCCAGGTAGAAAAAAATTAAATTATGTTTATTTTCCAGTTGTGTGTGTGTGTGTGTGTGTGTGTGTGTGTGTGTGTGTGTGTGTGTGTGTGTGTGTGTATTAGTATTAGGGCAGTTTTCCTTAACCTTTTTGCTTAAAACTAGTACTCCACTACTTGAGATACCCCTACTTCTGGCTTTTTAGTGACCAAGTTGATGATTAATAAGAATCTTGTGGACTTTTCTGTCCAGACTAGCTTAAAACTGTGATCGTCAGGGGCCAGGAGTTTGGCCTAGTTGTAGAGTGCTTACCTAGCTTGTAGAAAGACCCGGGTTCAATTCCTTGGTACCACATAAATAGAAAAGCCGAAAGTAGTGCTGTGGCTCATATGGTAGAGTGATAGCCTTGAGGAAAGTCCAAGAACAGTGCTCAGGCCCTGAGTTCAAGCCCCAGAACTGGCAAAAACAAACAAACAAACAAATAAACAAGCAAACTATGATCTTCAAATCTCAGCTTCCTGAGTAGTTAAGAATAAAGACACATATGACAGGCACCCAATATTAATTTAGTTTTCTAAAGGGTAAGAGAGAGAAGAATACTTAGAAAATAGTAATTTCTCCTTGTGCAGAGGGTTGCAGTTTCTGTATTCAAATTTAGCTTAAATTGAAGTGTTTCTGTCTCTCAGATCTCCATCCCTATATTTCCATACCCTAGGTACAACCTTCCTTCCTCCACTATAAAAAATGAACATGGTAAACAGGATTCTGCTTCTAAGTCCTAGAACTTGTGCGGTCCTGAGAAGCAGAAGAACTCTGTGGGGAAATGCCTAAACTTCACTATTCACCAGAATTGGGCTATGTGACACTGGGCCAGTTATTTCTGGTTTCCGAGACTAACTTTTCCCAATTGGAAAATAAAATAAATAAATAAATATTTGATTCTTTATGGTTGCTATGAAGAATATCAAGAAGAAATTCAACATAAAAATGCAATTTTATCATTAGTATCCACAATTTTTTAGGTAAACCTAACAAGTCAGGACTTCCTGAAAATGCACTGATTTGGTATTTAAGGCACTGTGGAAGATTGTAAAGAAATGCAATAACTCTAAAGAGAAAGCAAGTTGAGTTTTAAGGGAAAACATTTGGACCCCATCTTGAAATGTTTAAAACATATGTCCCAAGTATGCGTGTTCCATGTATACAAAGGTCAGATTGTGAAGAATGTCTTATTTCATCAAAAATGAGTTTGATGTTGACTGTGCTTGTGAAACTGAGCTTGAGTCAACTATTTGGATTTTATTCCTATGAGAAATGTTAGGCGATGATGAGTAATTCATCCTATAACTACTTACAAAATATTGAGAGCCAGAAATAGAGCTCAAGTGAGCTCATGAGAGGCTTGATCAAGCAGAGAAGCTGAGGGACAGCACCCAGTTCAAACCCCAGCCTGGCACAAAATTTCTTTCTTTATATTTTTCTGGAAAATATTAAGATTTTTTTTTTATCATTTTCCATTGATCATCTTCCTCCTTCAGAACAGGAATTTAGAAGACAAGAGACTGACCTGGATTTCTACTTTATAAGTCTAGATGAATTTTTGTTTAAAACCATGGGAAAATGTCTGCTCATTCACTTACAGTGGTGATACTATTTTCAGTTGACATTTGACCCAATATTTTAGTGAAAATGGCCAATGACTACCATCCTGTATTGACTAAGGCAGGTACTTGACAAGTGTTCTGTTCTTTAACTGTTAGAACTCTGAATGTTCAAGGCTCTTAGCTCCATTTCACAAAGATCATGGAGTTCAGAACGTTAGTAGAACTGAACATCTCCCAGCTAGGAAGAATTGACACCAAGGTTTCAGTCCATCTTTCTGGCTTCAACACTGTTCTTTCCTTCCACAAAATTATCTTAATCAAGATCACACAGTGATTTGGTGAGAATGAGAAAATCTTTCACAAAAAGTCTCTGGGCTTTAATCTCAGAGATTCAGGTATGCAAGATGTTAGGGCTGATTTAATAACTTACCATTTCAGCTTTCTAAAGCTGAAAAATAACTACATTTTGTATGAAGTCTGTTATAGACTTAAGCAATTTCTTTGGCACAGCATTGCTGTTTTCTTCTTATAATTTTGTTTTGATTCTCTGGTTATAACAAAGATGTACATAATTATATATGCATCCTCTTCAACTATATATAAATATGTCATGTTATAATATATCTATGTATATGCCAATATACACATACACTATATATGTATGTATATATGTGTATTATCTTTCAGAAGTTGTACAAAGGAGGTGCTATTTAACAAAGCAGTGAATTATGAATGTGATGCATCTTGATTACTGTCACCTCTTCAACATTCTCACCTCTCTCCCTTACTTTTCTTAATTTTGTGGTGCATACAGTGAATTCTTGACAAATAAGGTTTGGAACGTGTTTGTGTTACTAAAAAATTCCCCAACCTGGTATTTCAATCTTAGATCTCTATCCTGGGCCAGTGTTTGCAGAGTTTGTAGGGTTTTGCTGCTTGGTTTCTCAATGGAGTGGTTGTTTTCAATTCACTGCTACAAGGAACAACGTTATTTCTGATTGCAGCAGTCAAGAGCCACACCATGGGGTTGAGATTATACACCATGGGCTTTTCTGGTTTCTTGAGTCTTGAGTCTTCCCCTCTCAACCATTCTCCAGATGTGGGCTATTTGTAGTTCCCTCACTACCAATCAAAAGACCTTCATCACTGGCTATATTCCAGAAATGCAAACCTAATGTTTGTGGCATATCATTTCAGGCTTCAGAGAAAACACAGTCAGTAAATACCCTTAGTCAGTTCATACTGTGCGGTATTTCCAAGGGCTCCATAAACATGAATGGTAGATTCTGACTCTACCTGTATGGTAGCTTCTGATTTTAATGTTAATTGCAACTCTAGCGGTACACTAGTAGGTTTTTATGCTTTAGAAATTGTGAGCACGGAACACAGGAGCTACAAAGTTTTAAAGAGCTTATGAAAGGAAATATGAGTCCTGAAAAAAACACGTATATTTGTTCTAGAGGATGGAAAAGTGAAAAATGGATGTCAATAAATGTTGAATGAAATGCCTACAATGACACATGCTTTGCCATTTTGAGCCATAGGCATATTTGATAGTTAATTGGAATATTACTGATTTATAAGGTAAAAAGTTAGATTGTGTTGCTGGTCTCTACTTCATAATCTGCTCATAGCCAGATGTTTTCAAAACCAAACTATGAAAATCCTTTCAAGTTTTTATAGCAAAAAATATTTTAAATGTGGTCTGTGGGTGTATATTAATATGTTGAGGTAGAAATATCAAAAAGAAAAAATACCTAGAAATACTCATATTATTAAATATCCTGTTTGCGGGTGGCTGATTTCATGGACTTTAAAAATTCACATTTGGGAACCAGGAGTTTGGCCTAGTGGTAGAATGCTTGGCTAGCATGCACAAAGCCCCAGTCAATTCCTCAATACCTCATACACAGGAAAAGCCGAAAGTGGTGCTGTGGCTCAAATGGCAGAGCCCTAGTCTTGAGAAAGGCCAAGTACAGTACTCAGCCCCTGAGTTCAAGCCTCATGACTGACAAAAAAAATACACATTTGTTGGTTCAGCAAATTTCATATTATGCTTATTAAGCTTCTATTTCTGTATTGCCTAATTGCTTGAAATCTCTATAGAGATATTAAATTCTGCATTTCTTAGTTGTGTCCAATTTTTATGTAGATATTTAATCTGTAAATCTGTATCTTCTCAGCTTGTTTGCTGGCTGATGTGAATGGAAATCTTACAACTATAGGAAATACTGGGAAAGTGAAAGCTATTTTTTTACCCATTAATGATTACAAAGTACCCAATTATCTTTGCAATTAAATGAAATCATGGAGCTGTAATTTGACAAATATTTTTTCTTATAAAATACATATAATTATTCCCCCATTTTTAACTGAATTTGTGACTTTGGTATAAAAGGATTCTCATATAAAGAGGGGAGAAAATGTAATGTGTAATTCACACTTCAGGACTCCCTAGGGGAGCAGTCAGAGCTATCCCAGTATCTACATAGCTTTTTCTTCTCCATCCTTTCTCCATCAGCCTACTGCTTTCTCTCCATGTCACTCAGCAACCAATCAACCACACATGAATATAGGTCTGCTCCTAAGATTTTTATCAACATAGAATCTGAACAGGGTGCCATGGCTCATGCCTGAATAATCCTAGCTACTCAGGAGGCCGAGATCTGAGGATCATAGTTCAAAGTCAGCCCCAGGACTAAAGTCTGTGAGACTCTTATCTCCAATTAACCACAAGAAAACTGGAAGTGGTGCTGTGGCTCAAAGGATAGGGTGGTAGCCTTGAGCTGAAGAGCTCAGGAACAGCACCTAGGCCCAGAGCGTTTAAGCCCATGAACAACAGCACTAACAATACAGATAGATAGATAGATAGATAGATAGATAGATAGATAGATAGATAGATAGATAGATAGTATCTGAGGGTCTGAGAAGAGATGACTTTCTCACATGTTACCAAGAGTTCAGCACTACTCTGTCTCCAGTTCATATTTCAGGAGCCTCCTTTTGTTCAAATGAAGCCTTTATCATCATCTCTTTTGTGCCAGTGATGTGCTAAGAGGATGTTCAGTCTGTGACAATGAAGAGCTAAAGTTCCTAAAAAAGAAGTAGCAACATGCTCTCTCCCTAGCTGCCTGAACCTTAGAATAAGTAATCTCTTTCCTCCTCACCTCCCATAGAAACACAGAGCTGTGGTTCAGCATCTCCCCTTCCCTGCAAAGGACGGGGTTTCTATCAATCAAGCCATTCCCAGCACTATCCTTAGGATGTCAGCAGGAGGCTGAAAATAGAATGTTTTGTCACATTCCTTCCCACCTTGCTGGGGGAGGGTGTAAATGTGTTATTTCCTGCAGATCTCCCCAGGAACAATGCACTTTTCAAGTGTTAGAAGAATGTTCTGGCTCTCCTGGGTCTGTGAGGAAGCTCGTTTTTGTCTGCTTCCAAAGATGGTTTCCTGCTAAGCTGAGCCTGAAACAGTCTGGGAGGTCTGTGGCCATGCCCCATTCTCAGCGGCACACAGACCAATGGCCAGTGTCTTGCCTGACCTCCGGATGGTACATGTTCTTCTGTTGTGTGCTAGATGACATTTAAAAAGATCCCTCTGTGAAAACATGTTAGTAAGTTACTGACTATAGACCCATATGCCCTTTTTCTTTTCAAAATTTTGTCTAAAGAAAAGGAATATATTATCAAAATCCTTTGCTTCTTTTTTTCTTTCTTCCTTTTTTCCTTCCTTTCTTCTTCCCCACCCTCCCTCTCTCTGGAGCGACAAGTTTTCTTATTCTCTTTTTTATTTTTTTGCCTGTCCTGGGCTTGAGCTCAGGACCTGAGCACTGTCCTTGGAATTTCCCAAGGCTAGAGCTCTACCACTTGAGCCTCAACACCATTTCCAGCTTTTTTTCTGTGTATGTGGCACTGAGAAATCCAACCGAGGTCTTCTTCCATGCTAGACAAGCACTCAACCACTAGGCCAAACTCCCGGCTGCCTTATTCTCTTTGGACTGGATAAATTAATTCTGTGTAGTGGCAGCACAGGGGGTTGAATTCAGGATTTTATAGTCCACCATGCTACTCACTCCCCAGGGCAGATCTGAAGAGTTCTCAGGTCTTTCACATGATCTGGTTTTTTTTTTTTTATGCTCTCGTCTTCTTAGACATGCTACATTTAAACTCCCTTTAATTTCTTTCAACAGTCATCAGTATTAATTTATGTTGTTCAAGTAGTAGGTACAAGGAAGATTTGTGTGTGTGTGTGTGTGTGTGAGAGAGAGAGAGAGAGAGAGAGAGAGAGAGAGAGAGAGAGAGAGAGAGAGAGAGAGAGAGAGAGAGGAACTTGATTTTTGAGACCAAGTCTCCTCAAGTATCTCTGGCTGGGCTGAAACTCACAATCCTCCTGCCTCAGTCTCTCTAGTGCTGGATTTACAGATATACATCACAACATTTGGCTCTGTTTTTTGACTGAAGTAGAAAAACAAATCCATCGTAAAACGATTGTGATACTCGCTTATATATGAGCATCAGATATCAGGCTAAAAATCCAAGTCACTTAATGCAGTGCACCTCAATTCAATGAAATGTTATAACATAAAATAATGAAATGGAAATAAAATCTTATTACTGTTCACATTCCAGTACTGTAGCAAGAGTGGGTGGAGAAGTAGGGACAGCTAATCTCTATCCCATGTAGTCCTTTCTGAACTCAGGGTCTTTATGTCTTGGAACACTTATCTTCAACATGTGGCCTCTAACGTGGCTGCAAAACGGGGAAAGAAAGTGGAGAATCATCCATAGAAAAGTGTCATAAGCCAAGACTGGAACTGGCTTCTTTCTTTGGCTAGAACATAAGGTTATGTGTCTCCTACCTAATTATGATGAAACCTGCAAAATGTAGTTAATAAGCAATGGACCCACGTTTTGGTTTAGGACTCATTAGAGTTCTGAGGCTGAGAGCATGACGAAAGGTCTATGCCCACTAGTACTTTTCCTACCCATCTACCTCGCATCCTCAGGTGACCCCTCTCATTCTTTCCCTCTGCCCACATATCACATATCCACCCAACCTCACCTTTACCATCTTTTCCTTGACCCCTGTGGGG
This sequence comes from Megascapheus bottae, assembly GCF_031878675.1. Lineage (NCBI taxonomy): Eukaryota > Metazoa > Chordata > Mammalia > Rodentia > Geomyidae > Megascapheus > Megascapheus bottae. The sequence goes on from NC_143517.1 coordinate 53,700,246, forward strand.
GGAGGAAGATTATGTGAATGTGGATAGGGCTCCCTAAGAAGATGGATTTTTAAATATGCAAAAGTGGCAAACGTATCCAAAAAGGATCCAGAGAGGTTACAAGACAGTTGGGCCAGGTAGCTAGGAGTTTGTTGTGATGAGAAAGAATGATTCCCATAAGAGACAGATCCCTATGCAGTGACAGTCTGTTTGCCCTTGTAATAAGGGCTCGTGTTTTCACAGAATTTTATGAACTTGTAAAATTTAGATTGTAAGTCCCCTGTCATATTAACTGCTTTGGAAGTGCAATCCAGCTTTGATGAAGAGCTGTAGCTATTTAAGAATTAAGTTATTCCAGCATTACCTTTTTTCTTTTTTTTGCCAGTCCTGGGCTTGGGCTCAGGGCCTGAGCACTGTCCCTGGATTTTCTCAAGGCTAGGGCTCTACTACTTGAGCCACAGCACCACTTCTGGCTTTTTGCTATGTATATGGTACGAACAATCGAACCCAGGTCTTCATGCATGCTAGGCAAGCACTCTACCACTAGGCCAAACTCCCGGCCCCCAGCATTACCTTTTTTTACACTCAAATGAAAATAACATATATACATAACCAATAACTTGGGAAGATATTTTCATGAAGAACATTATTTGCTGTCTTACATTCTTCTGACATGAAATCGGAAGCAAGCATGTCCCTATTTATTTTTTTGCCAGTCCTGGGCTCCTGGGCTTCAGCTCAGGGCCTGAGCACTGTCCTTGGAATTTCTCAAGGCTAGAGCTCTACCACTTGAGCCTCAGCACCACTTCCAGCTTTTTTCTATGTGTGTGGTATCAAGGAATCGAACCCAAGTCTTCGTGCATGCAAGTCAAGCACACTACCACTAGGCCAAACTCCCGGCCCCAGTGTCCCTATTTTTAAGTCCATGATTACAGACTTAATGAACCCAAGTAAAAAATCATTACAGGACAAAACTCCCGTCAACCCCACATTTCCCTCCAACCTGACCCCCAGAGGCTTGCACAGTTTCAGATACTACCACTCTTCTAACACAGCATGGTCCCAATAGAAGTCTTTCCTTGCCTTAGTCTCTCAGGTTATGAAGGGTAGTAGTACATTTTTTTTTCTTTTTGGTCCAGCCATTAATTAAAAAGGATAGGTTCTCTTTCTGGTTTGTTATGTTTTACTTAATAAAACATTTTCTGGAAACAAATTCCCGCTTGTATTTGGAAGTGCCATTTCTTACACCTCAAATTCTTACATTGGATAATTTAATGGAACCAATAGATACAAAAGGCTTGCCAAGGACAATTCTCATAGAGAGTTTAAAAGCAATGAATCCTCAGTAGTCCAGACCAAATGGCAGGACTTACTCCCAGTCCCCAAATACTGAAAACCATGTAAAGCAACCACTTACTTGATATTCTTTTATTATTCTCCAGGGATTTCCTGGAAAGGATGGTTCCTCAGGCCCCCCAGGACCACCAGGCCCAATTGTAAGTAATTCCAGAAATTACTCAGGTAACATTTCATTTCTCTTGGGATTTCTTCCATCAGACCTTTTACTTATCAATTTTTTTTGCTGTGGTATAATGACTTGTCCCTTGATATAGAGCCTCCCAAAATCCCTTTAAAATATTTCAAATGGATGAATTATTCTATTTTGTGTTTTGGAGTCATGGTGCCTTAGATTACCTGCATTAATTTAGATTGGGGGGGGACACAGGGCCAGGGCACTCTTCCTTCGTATTTTTTGTTGTTGTTTGTCTGTTTGTTTGTTTTCACAAAGCTGATGTTTTACCACTTGAGCCACATTTCCAATGATGGCTTTTTTTTGCTGATGAATTACAGATACGTCTCATAGACTTTTCTGCCCAGGCTAGATTTGAACCATGATCCTCAGATCTCAGCTTCCTGGGTAGCTAGGATTACCAGCCTGAGCTATGAGTACCTGGCTCTCATTTAGTTTTTATTAAGCATAAGGAAAGCTTGAATTCTATAGAACCACACCTGACCAATAGTTCAGAGACTAAAAATTGTCTTCCCATTTTTGGTAGTGAGGAACAAGAATGAGCAATGCATCCCAAAGTCCTGGTGGTGAGGCCGAGAGGTACTATACTGGTATATTTGTTATCCCGACTTGAAAGCTGGCTGTCATCCATGAGGATGTTGAGTGTTCACTTTTCTTCATTTCTTTCCTTTGTTTTAGGGAATTCCTGGAGCTCCTGGGGTTCCCGGGATCACGGGTAGCATGGGACCTCAAGGTGCTCTGGGACCCCCTGTGAGTATGACTCATGAAGCCTGGCATGTCCTGTCTCCATGTCATTTATCTGTTCACATTTACCAGCATCTCTGCTGGTGAGAAGCTTGTATTCAGTACTGACTCTGTGGGATTCCGAAACAGCCGGGATACAGATGATGGCCATGGAATGGCTGATGCCAGATGGTTGTCGTCATATCTGGCTCATACAGGTTTCCAGGGCTTGTTATTCTGTATTTCCCTAAGTTAACTCATTATTGTCCTACAAGGATGAGGACAAGAGGCATCAAACAAGCCCGTGGCCCCCTAAGATAAAATACAAGGCTTAACGAGAGTGGTGATAGAATTGTTTTAATTTACTAAATTCTACCAGATTGACCAAATTTCTCATGAAAACACACACTGACATCTAAGTGAGCCATAGTGCAAGTGAAAGCCAATGACTAGAACTCGTTTTTCAGACTGTGGTTTAAGTAGGATCAAAGAGAGCAGGAATGGGTAAGACGGGACAAACCAGTGAGATATCAATACTTCAATAAGCATGACAACCTCATTTACCCACTGGCTCTTTTGTGCTTCCATGTTAGACTAAATATTAGGCACTTGGGAATATCAATGCATCCTCCCCCCAATTAAGCACTTGATGATGTTATTTTTGTTAGAAATCAGCAGAAACAAAAAAGAAGAAGACCTTGATGGTGTCATGACATCAGGTCATTGACACTTTTTATTGGTGGCAGAAACCATTTGGTCTATCGATGCTGGGTAGGGCACCATTTGATTTGGGGATTTCCCTGGCAGAGCAAGCTGTTCTCTGCACTGTCCAGCCCAGGTTTTTCTCTATGTCTGGGCTGCCAGCTCCCCCACACCTGCAAGCTGCCAGGCTGGCACAAAGCAGATTCCATGTCATGGTGCTTAAGGCCTGATTGATTTCCCATGGATGTCTGTCTAGGAAGATGAGGGAGAGAAACCAAGAGGGACAGATTGTACCACTGAAAATAGCAACAACTTTCCTACAACTGGAGCCAGAAACACTTGTTTTCCTGCACTCTGCTGCCAGCTGCCAGCTTCTCAGGGATGAATGTGCCTGGCTGCTGTTGAGGTCCTAATTCCTACCTGAGTTTCAGTCCCTCCCCTGACGTGGAGCAATGTATGGTAAGGACTGGAAGGAAGCGGGAAGTCCCTGCTGGGGCTAAGCATTTAGCCTGACCTGAATTCAGCTTAGGTGGATCCTGTCTACATCATTTATAGAGCCCTATTTTCTAGATGTTGTCCACACATGGTCCCTCCCTCCTAACCAGGGGAGTAAATCTTTAGTTCCCTGAATTGATTCATTGAAAATAGGTAATATGTAAGTACAATATGTACTAGAATACAACGGGAAGGGCTTGGGAGGAGTTTTAATGATTTACATGAGAAGGTGTATCAAAACACAGTGTGAAATGTCTTCAGGGAAAGAAATGGAAACTGCTATGAAAGGGGGGGTGGTAAGGGAGGAAGAATGGAGGGACTGGAGAGAGGAAGGAAAGAGTGAGAGAAGAGGGACAGAGAAAAGAGAGAGAGACAGGGGAGAGACATCCCTCTAAGCTGGCTGAGGCAGGGAATATAACAGCCTTGGAAGGGTACAGTACAGCAATGAAATCTTGAACTACAGATGAAATTAGTACCACAGAGACAGGAAGACGACATGGCCTAGGTAGGGATTGTGCAAAACAGGACAAACACAGTGTACATGTGTGTATTTTACTGTCTTTCGACTCTTTCTCTAGCTTCTTCACAGTTACCATGCTTTTACTTCAGGCCCTTCTCAGTTCCCGTGAAGGTACTCTTTAATTGGGCCCTAAGACTCTGTTTTAACCCTGGTCTGGTCCAGTCGTTAGCTGTTGGACTTCCTTTGTGTGTGTGTGTGTGTGTGTGTGTGTGTGTGTGTGTGTGTGTGTGTGTGTGTGTGTGAACTGATCCTGGGGCTATCCTGGACTTTTTTTTTTTGCCAGTCCTGGGCCTGAGCACTGTTCTTAGGCTTTCTCAAGGCTAGAGCTCTGCCCTTTGAGCCATAGCATCACGTCTGGCTTTTTTCTATGTATGTGGTACTGAGGAATCAAACCTGGGTCTTCGTACATGTTACGCTAGCACTCTACCACTTGAGCCATAGCTTCCCTTCTAGCTTTTTGGAAATAAAAGTTTCATTGGCTTTGAACTATGATCATCAGATCTCAGCCTCCTGAGTGCCCTCTATGCTGGACAACTTTTCGCATAATTCTGTGTCCTTCTGTGGTTTGAGTTGCCCTAGTAGAGATCCTCATCTTCAGATGGTGGGGTCTCTGTCACATGTTCACAAGTGTTCAAGGCCATTCTCCATGCCCCTAACCTTCTTCTGCATCCTGGTCTCGCATCATCACCCACAAATGATTTAAAGCTCTTCTAGTGTAGGCTATTATATTCCATACCCTTTTCCATTTGGGCATGCTTTGGTGCCTGTTTGGGTGGCATTGTCCTCCAGTCGCTCCTGGTGTGCTTCAAGCTAAAACCGAATACCTCTCATGTAAAGCCATCCTTATGTCCACAGGCTGTCAAGTATGTCTTCAGGTTGTTGATGTCTGGCTCTCCAATGGCTCCTTGAAGACGGAATTTGATCATGCTTATGTTTGTATTGCTACATTTCAGCCCAGTATCTGATACATAGAGTACTGTAGATGTATTTGTGTGTGTGTGTGTGTGTGTGAGAGAGAGAGAGAGAGAGAGAGAGAGAGAGAGAGAGAGAGAGAGAGAGAGAGATATGAGACAGAGACAGAGACAGAGACAGAGACAGAGACAGACAGACAGACAGACAGACAGACAGACAGACAGACAGACAGAAGGGAGGAGGAAAGGAGAAAGGGAAGAAAAAAGAAGGAAACGAGGGAAAGGAAGCTGGTCTTGTGATTAGACTGATGACTGGAATAGGAGAAGGCTAGTTTTACAGATTGGGAACCAGGTGACCTGAAAACCTCTGAAGACAGCTTAAGAGATGTGGCGTTTGTTTAGCAAGTATCTTTAGTGCGCAGGAGTTGGCCCAGGAGCTCATGCCCCTCCCTTTCGGCACTAAAGTTCTGTGAATCTATGAATGCAGCTACTGTATTTCCTTTTCTTTACATTTCAAGTGTTCCTAAAATTAAAGAAAATAGGTGGCACTTTTTCCTACCTTCACATACAGGGACTGTGTGTTTTACATCAAAGTGTACTTTAGTGTAGTTATGGGCCTTCACTTGCTCAGGAATTTTTATTTTATTTTACTTTGAAAAAAAATCAAAGGAAAGATGGCAGAGTAGTTTCTTGCTACACTGATATTTCATTACAAAGATCTTTCATTAAGGCTGCTTAGCATGTCCTTAACTACTTAATAATGAACATCTTGAAATGGAGTATGAGGAATTTCAGGCCCAATTAAGCACATCAATCTCAGCACTCTAGAAAGAGCCAGTAGCAGGCAGGCTGTCCACTAACTGCAGTGCAATCAGGCTTGCACTAGAAATTCCTTTCTTCAAATGTGAAGCATTTTCAAACAAACCACTATAATACTTGATAGTAATGGAAATGCCCCAAGGCAGAAATAAAGTGTTTAAGAGAAAATAGATTTTTAAATAATTCAAAATAATTAAAATCTCACTGAATTACTAATTCGGTTTGGGGAATAGTATATAGAAAGATGTACTTTCTTTCCTTCCTTCCTACCCCCATCTCCCTTCCTCCTTCCCTTTCCCTATCCTCCCTTCCATTCCTTTCTCTCTTCCTCTCTCCCTCCCTTCCCTCTTTGTCAGAACTGGGAATTAAACTCCGGGTCTTATGCTAACAAGCACTCTATCACCCGAGCCACACCCCAGGTCCTTTTGGCTTTTAGTTAGTGTTAAGATAGAGTCTCACATTTTGCCTGGACTGATATCAGGCCACTGACTTTCCCCTTTTGAATTGCTGGGATTACAAGGATGCCCCATCGTGCCTAGCTTATTTGTTGTAATTGGGGAAAATATGATGTTTACTGGACTGGGAGGTAATAATCAGCAGGTATGTGAAGCATTGTCCTTGTTCCACCATCAGTAGAGTATCCTGACAGTGCACAGATGCTGGAGCCACAGTCCTGTGTGTCATCTTCCTGTCTGATGGGAGCAAATACTGTCCCATAGGGATTTTGTAAGGAATACTTGAATTACTCTTGCACGAGTGATAAAAGCATATGATGTGCTATCACGCAAGGCTGTTAACTTGAGTTAACATATCAAATGTATCCAGAACAAGGGTTGGGCCATGGTAAAAGCAATTTAAATACTACTTATAACTTAAGTGCAGAATGTTCATGTATTTGCTGATTTTTGCTTTTATTTTGGACATCATGCTTGATAAGCTATTTCTGTTAAAGTTTTATCGAATGATAATGGAAGAATCTCTTATTTCCAGTGGGACCTGCAGGGAAGACACCTCTGTCTCTTTAGAGAATTGTCTATTCGTGAAATCTAAGGCATAAGGGAAGATGTCTGTTCAGAGAGACAGCCACCCAAAATAAATTGTTGCCAAAGGAATTTAAATCAATAGTTGTTCTATTAGTGTAGGTACTTGCTACAAGATATCTGAGGCATTTTTTTCTAGTCTTTTTTCAAAGTACTTGACATGAAACACAAGTGGGATAATTATGCAGACTTGAAGTAATAGCTAGCCATACAGTGCATGTGTTTGAACTGCTGCCATATCTCAGACCCAGAAATGTATAAGCAAGACAGACTTGGTTTTTTGGAACCGTATTTCAGGAAGATTCTGTTTTCTCTGTAGAGACTGAAATCATGGGTATTTTTGTTGTTGTTGTTGTTTAAGGGTACTGAGATTTGAACTCAGGGCTTTATACTTGCTAGTTATTAGCTCTATAACTTGAACTTGAGCCTGTTATTTTTGAAGTAGAGTCTTGCTTTATGTCTGGGCCTGGGACAACAAATGTGTACCCGGATAATAGCTGAAATGGACACTCACAAATATTTATGCCTGGCTGGCCTCAAACTGTGATCCCATGATCTCTGCCTTCCAAATAACTATGGTTACAGTTTATAGTGACTCAAACTATGGTCACTTTGCTTGTTTATTTATTTATGTATTTATGTATGTATTTACGGTGCCAGTCCCGCGGCTTGAAATCAGGGCCTGGGTACTGTCCCTGAGCTTCCTTTTGCTCAAGGCTGACACTCTATCACTCAAGCTACCATATCTGACAATTGTAGTTTAGTGGGGATAAGAATCTCACCTACTTTCCTGTCCTGGCTGGCTTTAAACTGTGATCTTCCTACTTCAGACTTCCAAACAGCTGTGGTGGAAGCAATCTTTACCTCCAATAGCTACAAATACTACATGTTATAGCAGCCCTTTCTTCCTTTCCCCTCCCCCCGACACTTGAAATTAGCTGAGATTTTTTCAGTTTGGATAACTTCTAATAAAGCACACTTGGGGAAAGTTACTGAGTTGGGATTGGTGCCATTAAGATTGATGTTACAATGAGGAGTCGTATGACATGTGAAGAGAGGAATGGTGGGCAAATAAAGTTATAAACTCAATGTACATATATGAAAGTGGAATGAAGGGTTTTAGAGGTCTTGTGGGGTTGAGATAGGAATAACGGAAGGGGTGCATTGATCAGGACTCATTCTTCTCATAATTGACATGTGGGACTGGAACCCCTTTGTACACTACTTAAAGACAATCTTAAAACTTAAAAACATTTTTCTAGTCAGAAGACATTTGTAAAGTTAGTTGTGGAATATTGGTAAAATCCAGTAGAATTTTAGTATTTAGTATAGAAACTTGTGAAGGCCTATTTGGTGAAAACAGTTTACAGTGGAATATACTGCTATTTCCAATTTCATAGCCAAAAAATAAGAAAAGAAAGCCCTATATGTACATGAAGAGGCTGAAGGAATAAATGTTTAAAGGAGCAATTTATCCTTGGTTGGGATTACAGTGTGCTGCCACACTTGGTTTGTATAACTGTTTCTTTGTTTGTTTGTTTTTTTATCAAAGCTGAGAAAGATTTCTTCAATAAGAAAAAAATGTACTACCATTACTGGAGCCAAGCACAACATCCTAAGTAACTCACTTTTTGCACTTTTACAGGGTGTTCCTGGAGCAAAGGGAGAACGAGGTGAACGAGTAAGTCTGGGCATGTTTTCTGGCTGCACAGAAGCCATGGCATTAGCTTGGTAGAAGGTAGCCACTCATCACCACAGTCATTCATTATCATCACACAATCCCCTCTCCTACCCTGTCCCTTGCTCACCTGATCAGACCTTCAGAGCTATTTTCCAGTTACACATCTCCCGCCATCTTGTTCAATGACTTTGGGTTCCGTTCTTCAGAACAAAAGGGAAAAGAGACAGACTTCTAGCACTCACAAAGTGGATTTGATAATTCAGTTATATAGTGGATGCAAATGAGTTTCAGTAAGAACCACATAGTAGCATGAGGTTGGTGTCTTCCTGATGTTGAATATCAACACTCAGGGAGACAAGGGATAGACAGAACCAATGAACTAGCCAGCCCTAAAACTGAAATCCATGTATTTTAGGTATCTTCTCTTTGCTTAAGTAAATGGCACAGCTTCTAATAGAATCCTAAAAATGAGTCTGAGGCTCAGCCAGTTACCTCAGAAACGTTCTGAAGAATGTGGTTAATGTCAGTTATAAAACGAGTCTAGCAGTTTTACCTTGAGCTCTTAGTATTAGATGAACCACTGCTTGAGAAAGCACTGTACTTTATAAACTCTAAGGAACTATAAATGCCTCATTTGTGTATATATATATATATGTATATATATATATAGGTTTGTTTCAAAGCTATTTTTTTTTCGAATCTGGGATCTTAGTTGCTTACTTTATAAATCTAATATAGACTCTGATGCCCCGTACCATGTATACACTTTTTTCTCCTCCTCTGTAGGCATCCTGGTTGTTGGCCTATCCTGTGGCTAAGAGCTCAGAGCCCTGCTGATTGCAGTGAGTCAGGTCCTGGCTGTGTGGCTGTGCTGAGCTGTGCTTGACTGGCTGATATCTTTCTTTCTCCTCTAGGGTGATCTGCAGTCTCAGGCCATGGTGAGGGCAGTGGCACGTCAAGTGTGTGAGCAGCTCATCCAGAGTAAGTGCGTTGCAGTCACCGTAGAAGTGACACATGGTGACTGGCCTTTCCTATGACCACAGTGACAAAGGAGGTCACCCCTGATCCTTCATAAATTTTTTACCAGTAATCCATCCAGCACAGCCATAACAGATTATTCCCCAGCTCTAGATCAGTGGTACAGAAGCCAAACTCTTCTGTCCCCAGCCCAAGGACAATAGATTTGCTCAGATCAAATCTGTTCTATCTTTTCCCTTCCAATAAATAGGCTATTCTCTTAAGTGTTCAGCACTTCAACTACCAAGATGCATCTCAGAAACTACCTTCAAAAAGATCCTTCAAGATATTAATTTCTACTAATTCATAAGGTTTAAATCTTGTCCAGTTTTTCATTTATTTTGTTTTGGTAATCCTAAGGTCTTTCCTTTTATTCCTTAGGCTTAGGCCAAAATATATACAGAGAAAAAAAGGAGAAGGGGAGAGAGAGAAAAAGTGAGAAAGGGAGGGAGAGAGAGAGAGAAAGGAAGAGACAGAGAGGAGGGAGGGGAAGAGAGAAATCGGGTCAATGTGATACTTAATATGGCATGTATAATGTTGGGCATGTGGCATTGTGCCAAAAATTATACTAGACTTTGATACAACACCTGTTACACTTTTCATTTTATACCTGATCAGCATTGCATTTCAATTATTGATACCTTCCTATTTATACTATGTCCATCTATTTGCACATTTGCCACTGTCTGCTGATGCGTTTTGCCTCACTAATGTAGCCAGAGGATTATTAGGGTGGATCCTTCTCTTTTCCCGTAATTTGGTCAGTTCTAAAAGAACTGAGGCCAAGTAAAGGCAAAATATTCCTCTCAAATGCATCCAGCCTTTGTCCTGCTCAGCAGCCATCCATCCTCTGCTCTGCTAATGCCCTTCCCCTTCCAGCCTGACATTTGCAGAGTCATTCCCTTATCAGATTCAGGGTTACAGTTATTTTAACCCAGGAAGTTTGGGAGTCAAGCCAAGGGAGTCCAACATGTGTCTAAGAAGACTCTCTTGGCCTGGTCCAAAAGTCCCACCTGCAGTTCTGAGATAGACCCTACCCTGGGGGAGGTATGAAAATCTCAAACTTGCAAGAGTTTTCATTAAGATGAAAACATCAGAGCAAAAAAGGTCAAAGCTACAGACACAGCAGTCCTCCTCCTTAATGATTAATGTTATCTAATGTAATATGCAAAATAAATGTACATGAAGAATTTACCATTTTTATGAACTGTTTCAGTTTAGTGCCAAAATAGGATATTTGAAAACAATGACTTATGGAACTAAGGAATGATTCAAGTAGTAGAATTATTTGCCTAGCAAATCTGAGGCCCTAAATTAAACCCCAGTAGAGCCATTTAAAAACAACAGCAATAGCAACAATACATTACCAGAGGGAAGATTTGTATCCCAAATTGCTTCACAGATTTGTCATTTCAAATGAACAATGTAAATGATTCTGAGTGATTAGTATTAGAAGAAAGCACAAAGGGTTCAATGTTCCTATGACTAATACTGCCTATGAGAAGAGTTCAACAGTGTTCACTGTCTTGTTCCACTAGCAAATGAAAACCTTGAGTAAGTGAATGACTGTTTAGAGCATCCCCTAAAACAGAGCATTCAAAATTTAGCTTTTGCCCTTAGTAATTCTCAGACATTTGTGAGAAAGTTCTAAGTAATCAAGTCAGTGAGTTAGAGCCTAACTGGCATCTTAGGAAATCAGGAGGCCTTGTCTGTTGGTGTGGAAGAAAAGGAAATTAAAGACATTGTACAAAGTTGTCCGGCTGTTAGCTCAACTGTTTTCCTTACCATTGCTCTGGTTTTCCACTGCACTCTTTATTCCTCAGGCCTGCACACAGAACTTGAACCATTAGTTTAGATACTATTCCTTACCAGCTTGGCCATCTGGTTTATAATTCTTAGTTGATCAAAATAATGCTAAAAAGGATTAGAAAGGAAACTCTGATGCTAAGGTGAGCACAGCTGGGACAGTAATGAAGGACAGCCTTCTGCCAAAGGCAGAGCTGAAATAACTCCTCTGTCCAAAAAGCCATAGACAACGTTCTAGTCCCACACTTAAGGAAAGAAAATATTTTAGGACTACCTCCTAAATGTAGTTACAATTTTCATTTAGATTTAAATATCTGGGAGGGAATAAATAATAGCCATCTAGAAAATTCTATTTATGTGAAGAATATTGCACCTCTATTGGTGCTGAAAAAATATTAAAGACATTTATTTATTACCAAGTAGCAAATATTTTATAAATCTATACTTATAATTACTAACATATATTCTTTCTGGCTTAAGTTGAATTATGGGAGATAGTGCCATAATTTTTATTTTATAAAGCCAGTGGAAGTTTCTACAGCTGAAACCCTATGAAGGTTACTTTAAAAAAAAAAAATCTTGTAACTGAGTGGAGACAGGGCAATTGTCTGGGGATTTGTGAGCAAAAGGGTGGAGCAGACTTTGTGGGTTGGAAGAAAGACAACTAACAGGAAAGGAAATTGCAGGAGAAAGGCAGCTGTGTGAGGTTTTCGGGGTCAGATAAACGTTGGGGGGTGAAGATAAAATTTATGATTTCTGCTCAGCGATGTTTATCGCTGTGCTGACGTTCGCTGCGCAATGCCGAACCCATGAGATGCGACTGGAATCCAAGCCAGGCGTTCATCTCGCCCTAAGTGAAACAGAAAATATTCAAGGCTGGAAATCGGTGTGTCTCCACGGGCTGGGCTTTTGGCCATTGGTGGATATTGAACACGGCTTTCTGGAATAACAATCTGGACTTCCCTTCATTGATCGGACTGTTCTTTGCATGTTTCCACAGGTCACATGGCTAGGTACACAGCCATCCTCAACCAGATTCCCAGCCATTCCTCACCTACCAGGACCATCCAAGGGCCTCCGGGGGAGCCGGGGAGACCAGGTTCGCCTGGAACTCCAGGTGAACAGGGACCCCCAGGTGCACCGGGCTTCCCAGGAAGTGCAGGTGTGCCCGGGACCCCAGGAGAACGAGGTAAGCCAGGAGAGTCTTGATGAAACTCTCCAATGGAGAAGACAGGGCGGCAGTGCAGGGCCGTGGTGCTATAAAATCAAATGAGGGGCCAAAATGGATTCTACCCCCTACTCTGTACTTTGGTTTCCTCCTTATTTGTCCCCATGATTGGAAAAAAAATATATTGAGCAGTGTGCAGCAGAAGTCACGCCTGCCTAAAGGCTCCGACTCGTGTGTAAGAGGCCTTGAACTAACATAAAACAGATGTCCCAGCTGTGCAATGATGGCTCAAGGCCTCTTACACATAAGTTAGAGCTATTCAGGAGGCTGAGATCTGAGGATTTTGGTTCAATACAGCCTGAGCAGGAAAGTTCATCAGACCTTTATCTGTAATTAACTGGCACAAATCCTGGAGACTGGAGCTGTGGTTCAAGTGGTAGAGTTCCAGTCTTGAATGAAAAAAAAAACAACAACTAAGGGCCAGTCCTAGGCCTGAGTACCAGCACACACACACACACACACACACACACACACACACACACACACACACACGCGCGCGCGCGTGCACGAGCACACATGCACACACTCTTCCTATAATGCAAATTGATTTTAAAGAAAGGGTTTAATTGGAAGAGTTAGAAAATGGTGCACTCCTCTGGACAGAAGTGTCTTCACATGAATCAAAGCTCTGTATGTATGTATAGATATGTGTGTGTGTGTGTGTGTGTGTGTGTATGTGTGTACACTGTACACAGAATGAGCAGCAGTTGAATAGTTTCATGGGCCCAGGTTTTCACTTTCCTAGACAGACCCTACTAAGTCTTTCTTCTGTGATCTATTGATCTTCCAAGCATTGTATAAATCATTGATGATTCCTTTGCTTGAATTTCACCTAATGTCAAAAGTGAACCAAGATCGGTCATTGCAAAAGCAGCAAAAGAGATTTGAGAATTTGTGGTGATGTATTAATCATGAAGACAATGACAGGGAAAAGAGACAAGTGACAAAAGTATGGCCTAAGACACGATTTTCAGAATGTAGACCCAGGGTAGCTAACTTAGTACCTATCTGCCCTTTTTTTTGAACTTGGGGTATAGATGTAGACCCCAAAGGCAGCATTTCGTGTTGATTCCTGAGCCATGCCAGCAGTATATTTCTGCCCATTCTGAAAATACATACTGCTTTCTTCCTTTGGAAATATCCTTTTCATTCGTTGTCTTATATTCAGAGTTTAATCTAATTCCTGTCTCATGAATTAAGGTTTGGATTTTTTTTTGGTCTTGTGGCTTGACTCAGGACCTTGATGCTATTCCTGAGCTTTTTTGCTCAAGTCTAGTGCTCTACCACTTGATCCACAGCTCCACTTCTGGATTTTCTTTAGTAATTAATTGGAGAGCTGAGTCTTCCTTGTTTTCCTGCCTAGTCTTTGAACATCAATCCTCACATTTTAGCCTCCTGAATAGAATAACTAGGATTACAGGTGTGAACCACTGGTACCTGGCTCCTGAGTGAAGTTTTTATTAGCCACTGCAAACCACAGGTATCTCTGTCCTGGACATCTGATGCTTTCAGCGTCTCTTTCTCTCATGTGATATACTCCAGATGTTAGTGAACAGCCACATGTCTGCTTTGTAATTGGTAGACACTCACCGGTGGTTGTATGGATTGGGATCCAGTTAGGATTTTTCTTTCTGGATGTCCTCTGGGTGTCAGCAGCCATAGAGAAAAAAGTCATTTCCTCACAACTTTGCAGCACTCTGTGAGCCTGGGAAGTGGCCACCTCTGTTAGCAGAGCCTGCTCCATGGCGCCAGGCAGGGAAGCTGTCCACTCAGGACTCACAGAGCCAGAGCCTGAGTCACTCCAAGCAAATCACAAGTTGTCTCTGCTCTTTTTTTGGAAGCCCTAGGCTCTGTTCTTGCCAAACTGAGTCCTTCTGCCTTGCAACATTATTTGAGTAGTTAAATGACAGAAAAATACCACCTAAGAATTCTAAAAAACAAAGGGGGGTCCCAGGCAACCATTAAAAATATGAACTTTCTGATGTAAGAATCAATGTTAATAAATCCTTTAATAAAAGAAACGTGAACTTTCAAGATATAAATGTCTTACATGCATGGAAATGTGTATTCCCTAAGAGTAGAAAGCAATGCCTTGTGTCTCATAAATACAAAGGGGGGGAGAGAAAGAGAGCGAGAGAGAGAGAGAGAGAGAGAGCGAGAGAGAGAGAAAGAGAGAGCGAAAGAGAGAGAGAGAAGAGAGAGAGAGAGAGAGAGAGAGAGAGAGAGAGAGAGAGAGAGAGAGAGAGAGAGAGAAAATGAGAGAACAGTAAGAGGGTCTGAGTGATTCCCAGGAGAAGGGAATGCTTGGAGATTAGCAGATTGCAGTTTATCATCATTTCCAGCAGTGTTTCAGGGTTCATTTTTGTAAGATGGGCACTGAGATTCTCTTCTTGCTCTTGTCATCTATGTACCCCAGGAAAAATAAAGAGGGAAATGATACTGTATAACAATAGACTTTTGTCACTAAAGTCTTTAGTCATCTGTTCTCTGATCCTCCTGTTTTTATATAAAAGGATAAGTATAAGAGAATGAGGCCAAAAGAAGATCAATGTCAGGACTAGAAATAAGAGCTAAACACCACTAGACACTATTAAATTTTTTCTGCTGTTTAAACTGATTATTTTGATACTGTGTAAGACAGGCTTAAAAGAGACATTGAATTATAAGGAGCAAAACTAATTGTTATGAGCAAGCACCAACAGAAACTATGGAAGAAGGATTAAAAACAATATAGCTTAGCACTTAAAGGAGCCTTACTTTCTATCCAGACTTCCTGACTCTACAGATTTAGGATGTCAATTGCCTTGGCTAATTTTTTTTTTATCAGAACTTGTTTCATCCAGTGTCTCTGTTATTGTTTCCTAAAATTAACCAAGACAGCAATGAGTTTTATTATTTACTAAAATGTGTTTATTTATTTAATTGAAAAGAACCAGAAATTTTTTTCTGGTTTATGTCTTTGTATAACTCTTTCAGTTTCTATGATTCTTCCAAAATCATTGCATCAGAGCCATCAGCCACCTAAACACTTTTATTTATATTTTGTCAATCTACAACAGCTGGAATTCATATCTGGTTTGTGTTATAAGTCAGAAAATATTTATTGAATACAGGGTTTATGTAAGGCTTTTTGGCTAAACTGTATATGAGGCAACACAATTATCTGTGACTTTCACTTATTAGGCACCAAATGCATCTGCCAATATTGTATTCAAACCTGTACACATGCTGTTTTTTTTTTCTTTCAAATGCTGTATTTTTTTCAACAGTAAATTCCAGTTATTTGGTGCTAAGCATTCATGGTGTATTTTTTAAAATCACATTTTCTCCAATGTTACTGAGATTGTACAAATGAAAGTAACCACTTAATTTCTGGCGGGCAATTTGAGACATGTCACATTGTTAAAAATGAACATCTTCTTTTTAGCAGTCTCATTTCCAATGTCATATCCTAAGGAAAAAAGTATAAGAAGTTTTGATAACCTTCAGTCTTAATTACTAACATATACAGCCTTTAAAATGAGACATTTTGTGAGATTGCAACAGGTTGTCAAGTCACATGCTGTTTTATTTGGAAAAAATAGATTTGTTTAAAGAAGCAATGGGACGTGTGACTGAAGGTGCCAGGTGAGAGACAGAAAATGCCCAGTGCATTCATTATGTAGAAAGAAAATGGTGTCAGGATTTAATCAAGGCCTTTGCTAAGAAAAGGTGTTAGAAGTGATTAAGCCACTAGTGTATTTCTGTTGCATATATATTAGGTTCATGAAACTGCTACACAATGAGGATTACCTCCATTTTGGGGTGAGAAAAACGGAAGTTTATCTAGATTGTGAATTGTTCAAAGTTACACAGTAGAACAAGGAGACTAGGTGCTGAGTGCAAATTGGCATGATTCCTGGACTGCAATATCTGGGGAGCCCATTCTATTCTATTTTACTTTTTGTACTGAGAGCCATCAAATTCAGAACGTTGTACCTGCTATGCTAACCAGAATGACTAGGGGGCTGAGTTCATACTATTTACCTTCTCCCACACCCTGAACTCCTTAGCCTAGGGCATCTGTAACTTCAAATGTCACAGTGAAGCTAGGTGATCTGTTAGGTGAACATAAAGGAACCTTTTGTAAGGTTACACACTTTGACAGGCTATGTCATAGGTACCTAAATATAACTAGGGGAATTACCTATGTGACAGATGGTTGTAGATCTAGGTGTACAATTAAAGAAGTTATTCTCCTATGACTTTGGGGGCAAAGAGAGGAGAAAGCTAGAATGGTGCAATTTATGCTTGCTACACACCTGATATTTTAGATGAGAAACCATTGATGCCTCTGGAGCCTCTCAATTTGGGATACTAAATTAGCTAGCTTCAGCATAATGGGATGGAAAAAATGTGGTTTGGAAATTCATAGGAAATTATGGGAATGGGTAATCAATGTTATGTAAATGAATATAAATGCTATCCATCAAAAGAACCCACCCTGCCCCAGCAAATGTAAGAAGAACTAGACTTATACTTGGTCTGAGAAATGACTGTAGAGACCATACACTCTGTCCTACCCTGACCCTTATTTATATCTCTAACCTTAATGGTGTGAGATGGCAAGGGTGACACATCTAGAAAGAAAAGAGAGACCCAATTTAAAGAGAAAAGTAGGGTTCTGGTGTTTCATATTCCTCTGGTCTAATGAAGATAAATTTGGCAGAATACTTTGGTAGAAATTAGTCTAAATGCAGAGTAGCTCAGAGCCAGGACTATTGGAGTGGTGAGAAGCAATTCTATGAAACTTCTGGTTTATTGCTGGAAAAAAAATGAGCTCAGTGGGACAGATCAGTTTGATGAAAGGTAAAGCATGATGCAGAACCATGATTTGCTGCTTGGCACTTAAGTATATCTAAATCTTTCTGTGATTTTGTATTACAATTGAGATTCAATTATATCTTATCCCCTGCCTCTCATTTCTTGGGTGACAGTGTATTTTCTTTTCTCATTCAATAACCAGTGGCTTAAAGTCCAAGGTAAATTGCTTTCAAGTCAAACCTTTGAAGGTTTGATGGGCTGTTTTTTCTACTGTGCATCTATCTTAGTTGTTGACAATGACAGTTCTTTCCTTTATTCTTTCCCCATTACAGAGTGACGCTATGCAATCATGGTGGCTGCTGAAGTCTCTTTTATTAGTACTCTATTACTCTATAACAAATTACCTTAAAACTCAGCGAACATAGATGGCTTATATAAGAGTTTATTAGAGTTTAGTTTGAGCCAATCATGAAATTGAGATGTCAGGCAAGGCTGCTGTCAGTGGGAGTTTTGTTTGGAGTTGGAGGATCTGTTTCCAGGAAAACTTGTTTTCCCCTGAGAGTATAGGCAGGACTTTCAAGCCCTGGCTGCGTACTGACAGGAGGGCTCCATTTCTTACCGTGGAACTCTCATGGCCACTTGCTTTTAGAGACAGTGACCACAGCCAGTGAATTAGACATTATAAAGCTGTTGAATCTTGTCTCGGGAGTCACAAGCTTTTGCTTCAGGGGTTATGAAGTTCTTCACCCACTCAAACACAGGGGGATTTGAATTTGTATGTCCAACACCACTCTCCTCTAAGTGAATCTCAGACACGATGCTTCCGTCCCTGACAGTGGCTCTTCTGCGGTGTGACTTCCAGGACCCTGAGATTTGAAAGGCTTGAGAAGGACAACCAACACATTGTTTGTCTGTCTTTACCATCTATCTGTAGAATTCTCTGCTGCAGTCTTTCAGATCATTGCGATGTAATGTGTCCATCCAGGTATCAGTGTTTCTTGGTCAGAGCCGCCCTTTGCATCTTGCTCTCCAGCCCCATACTTCATTTCTCATTTCCTTTTCCATTTGCAACAGAAGCCAATATAATTGTTTCCATAGCTTAAAAACATTAAAAACCTTAGGTATCCTGGTAGCTTATGCCTATATACATTGGTAGCTCATACCTGTAATTCTAGCTACATAGAAAGCTGAGGTCTCAGGATCATGGTTCAAGGGCAATTTGGGCAGAAGAGTCTGTGAGACTCTTTTCTTCAATTAACCAGCAAAAAGCTGGAAGTAGAAATGTGTGTCAATGGCAGAGCACGAGCCTTGAGCAAAAAAAAAAAAATCTCAGGTATAGTGTGCCAGCGTGACACAAAACCCATCACCACCACAACGACAAAAATACACAAACCAAAATGCTTAGAGGATGAGTAGACTAGCTCTGAATAAATATGCAATAAATCAATCATGTCTGAGTTTGAGTTAGAGGAGAATGATAGCTGAAATATATACTCACAGAATATTTGACAGCCACCCCCCCCAATGTATAGACCAGCTGTTCTCTATCCTACTTCATTAGTGCCTCACACATGCCATTCAATATCCAGGTAGACTTCCTCACACTGGAGTTGTAATGATTTACCAGCTCATAATCCTATCTGAAATGGCTACTTTGTCTCTAAAAGTCAAATTTAATGAGCATTTTTTATATTATGCAGAGTACCTGAAATATAATACTTATTTCCTAAATCATACATGATTATGGTGTTGATTTGCTCTTGGCTAGCTTTGTAACTGTCATTACTCATTCACCCCAGGGCCACATTAAAAGTCAAAGCCTGTGTGGTTATGGTGCCTCAGTCCTGAGATTTCGCATTAATAGCACATTCCTGAGTTAACAATGTAAGCATTTTCTTTCAAGTTGTCCTCTGGTGCAGAGTTAGTCAGAAAGTAGATTAAGTAGATTTGGAGCATCTGATGTGGGAAAAATCATTTGGATACATCCAGGTTCCCCCTTGTACCCTGTTGTCCTTCAGGAGCAAGGCTTTTCACAGAGGTCCCCTCTGCAGTCTAGAGAAGCATGGCTGATGCTGCTTTTGTCGATTTCCTATCTGCAGTCAGACATCCTGGAAAGCCTCTGTCTCTCCATGGATACATTCATTCCATGCTTTCTACTTCTGTCATGGCTCTTCTCACTCTTTACTATAACCTCGTTCTCTCTGTGTGTTTTCCCCTACTCTGTGGCAACGTGCTATGAACAGGCAGTGTGAATATGAGTCTGGATTCTTAATTCATTTCTATCTTCTTTTGTCTCTCTTCCTGTTTTCTTTATAAGTGACTTAGTTGTGTGATACTGTGAATCAGTACCCAACCCATTCTGGAGATGATCAGCTTATGAGAGGCACTGGCACAAATTAGAGGATATGAAGAAGGCAAAAGGCCAGAAACTCCTGCCCTCAGTGCTACCACATTCTCCTCTCCAGCTCCACTGATGGCCAAACCCTTCTGCAGTTCTTGATTCCACTGGCCAACCTCTCTATTTCTAGATCCTACTGGCAGGCTCTAGGCTTTAGGTTCCCCTCATACAAAGTTATCATATTGTTCTTACATTCCTATGGGTGTTAGTGGCTTCCTACTGTTGCTAATTTAGGTGTTGCATCTTTGTTTGACTCTAGACATTTCTGTGGCCCATCTAAGTATGTGAAATTCTCTCTGCCATAGAGATCTAGAGTGATTTATATGATTAAACCCTGAATAATAGAGACAGAGTAGATGGCCAGTTGTTAACATGAGAAAAGTAATAAAAAGAGGGATCATTATTTACTTAAAGTAACTTGATTTTTCTATCTGGGACACCTCCACACAGGGAAATGTAAAGACCAAATGTAGAAATAGCAGAACCTGGCAAAGTACCTAGAATATTTGTTGAATTGAGTCTAATTACTCTGCTGTCTTTAACCAGGTATTAAGTACTTTTTACCTGGTATCATGTATTTAAGCACACATTAAAGTAGCAACAGACGATGCTTGGAATTGATTGCCAGCATTTCCCAGGCAACAGACAAATATAACACAGCTGAAAGCTTTGCTCCACCGTCTCGGTGACTTTCTTGGTACAATGACAATGAAAGCATTCCCCAGGCCTTGCATATCTGCCTGGGCATAAATCCTGGGAGTTCTTCAAAGGGCCTGGACCCGGGAAGAAGTGACTGTGTTCCGTGGAGCAGCATGGGAGTCCAGCCTGGAGTGCTTGATGTGGCCAGGCAGCCAGAGGAATGAGCAAAATCTTCCTACATGGAAGCCAACAAGCCAAAGAAAATAGGAAACAGACACCAAAGAGCCAGCCTCAGGACATGTAGTGTGAGCAAAAGAAATCCTCTTGAATACAGTTCCAATATAGCTTATAAGGAAAGGCCAGTAGCAAAGGTAGCTGAGAAAGTGTGATAAGTGTAATCTAATCACCCAGTGTGGAGGCAGAGAACAAGCCAAAGCCTGTTGGCAGTTGGTCAGGAAGACAAGAAACACAGCCCACAGGTCCTGTATAGGGTATAAGACAGTGAAAACAGGTTAAACATAGAGATTTCTATACTAATGAATGCTAATTGAACTTAGCATTCATCCAATTGTTGGGCAGATGTTTTAAAAATTATTTTAATAGTGCATATTAATTATACAGAACAGCAAGTATTTTTTTAGGTATACCATAACTTTGATCATATCCACTCTTCCTTATCTTTCCTATTTTCTCGTCTGACTACTTTCTTGGGGACTTCATTTGTGGCTTGCTCTGGAGACACCATGAAGAATTCAGCTAAGCAGATCCATGCTTTGGTGAATCAGTAAATATTAGAGGATAGTGTTAGGAGCTGTCTGAAACAGTGCCAAATGAGACTCTAAGGGATGAGTGAAAAATAACAAATGTGGACTGTAATGGGAGATGTTGGTAGGGGAGGGAAGAGAGAGGGAGGAGAGGATATGCATTAAGCAAGCAGGGGATATATTTGAAATCTCTAGACTTAATGCTTAACTCTGCTGTAAAGCTAAAATGACTCTAATTATTAGAAAAAATTATGAGGTCAGACAAAGTCAGAAAGAAAGAAGATTTCAAAGAAGACAAGAAGAAAGGGAATGAGTGAGAAAGGGAAAGAGTGAGAAAAAGGGAACGGGAGGAGATATCGCTCTTATAAATCCTAAATATTTTGGTAATTTCACAGGAAACAATATTTTAATCTTTATTGAGTTGTATTTTTTGATATGTCAGCTCTTTATCTTACTTACATAAATGACAAAACAGCAGAACTTTTAATCTCAGTGGAACCAATTATATTTATTTTCAAAAGGCACTAAAAGTAGACACTCCACACCAGGAATTTGGTATTAACAAACAGTGTTCACATAATTCAGGAGTGGGAAAGTTCAGCCTAAGGACTTCTGTCTGCTGAGTCTTCAGAGGCTCTGTTGCTTATAAGGTGCAACAGGGGTGTTTGTCTGGACATTCATTTGTTCAACCTTCCATGTTTACTGAACCTCCTCCCTATCTACCATGAGATTCTTTTTGGGTCTAATGCTAACTAAAGAGATCAATACGAAATTATCTTTTAATTCAGAGTTTGGGTCAGGTTGATATGAGAATAAATAATGCAGTAGGGTATTTGGTACCAAGGGAGACACAGATACCTTGGGAGGAAAAAAAAAACATTAATTCATTTATTTATTCCTTTGTAAGTGTTCGTTGTGTGGCTCAAGTAGTAGACTGCCAGACCTACATAGAAAAAGCTAAGGGACAACATCTAGGCCCTGACGTTCAAGGCTTAGAATCAATGTCTGTCTGTCTGTCTCTCCCCCCCAATCAACTTTTAGGACATTAAAGGGTCTAAGTTTACATTTTAATTTCAATTCTCATGATTTAATATGATCCTTTTCACTTGAAAGAACAGACAGAGACAGGGACAAAGATACATACAGAGACAGAGGGATAGAAAAAGATACAAGGAAAGAATGAAATTTATAGCTATGTTTAGTGATGGCTATGAATATTCCTTTGGTGTGAGAACCGGATATGTGCACAGGGGAAAATATTAATATGTCAGGCTACAGATCGTTTAGAATGTATCGTAGCTTCATTTGGTCTTCCTCATGAATCAGCCAAAGATAGGAAGATAGGTTCAAAACTTTAGCACTTTTCTGGATGGCCCTTATGGATGCGCTTAGAGAAAGTCAGGCAGAGTCGGTGGCGCAGTCGGGTCATTCTGATGAGGTCGTGAGAGGTCTCTGAGTCACCTCAAATTAATCAGCAACAGCTTGGAATTAGTCATCAGTATATTTTATTATTTTCTGGTTCTTTCAAAATTAGTGATTCCCTGTTGGGGAAGTAATATGAATTTTAACAGATGAAGAATTTGGGCCAAAGTTTCAGCTATATGTAAGGGAGCAGAGACCACCCATCAGCTAAGAAGAACAGACCCTAAGGCTGGGCTCAATAGCTTTGTCCATAATCATAGCAGCTTGGGAAGTAGAGCTTGAGAGGATCTGAGTTCAAAGCCAGCCTGGGAAAAAGGATTAGCACTAACACTCCCTCAAATGTTGGGCTAGCACTCTGGTGTATGACTGTGATGTCAGCTACTTAGGAGGTGGAAAGACAAAAGTCCAGGGCAGCGTGAGCAAAAAAAAAAAAATGTAAGATTGTTCCTGAAAATTAAGCTACAGCCACAAAAGGGCTGGAGGTATGGTTCAAATATTAGAGTATCAGCCTGCCAAGCATAAGGCTGTGAATTTAAACCCTGGTGTTCAAATAACAACAGTCAACCATACCGATGATAATAATTACTAATAAAAAAGAAGCCAGCTTCAAGGAGCTCTGAAGGGAATATCCAATAGATAGGTTGTTTTTCTGTCTCAATAACTCGATGAGCAACTGAGCATTAAATAATGACTAGTGTGAGTGAATCATATACCTGCCAAACTCAGGAGATTATATTTCTACTTTTGAGAAATCACTGTCTTCCTTATGGGCTCCTAAAAGGCTGACCTGTGCCCTAGTCTAACACAGGAGCAGTGGTCTTCGGGGAGCTTTCATAGTATCAGCAATGCTCCATGCAGTAAACTGGGGGTACCTGGGGGGCACACTGGTGTTTAAGCTACATGGGCTCACTCCTAGCCAGAAAGAGCACTTGCTATTTTAAAGATGCCCTGTAGTCTGGACCTTAGTAGGTAATTATTAGGAGCAATTCACACTGTGAGGAGAATCATTACACATGTAGTATTAAAAAACAACAGCAATAACAACAAAGTTCCCCAAACCTGTTACCTACTACTGCTTATTTTACCATCTGCCTCCAGAACAAGTATATCACATTTTTTTCCTCTTAGAACTTAGAAACAATGAGATCAAAATGATTATTTTCAAGTGTCAGGATTCTTGCTCATTGTGAAGTTCTAATTTATTTGTGAATAGGTATTACACTTATTGTAAGGGAAAATTATTTTCAATTTAGATTGTTTATAAATATTTACATACATGCCACCTACCAAATAGACTATTCTATATTTATAATTTCTTCTAGACTTTGCCAATTTGACATATTTTTAGTAGGTATGAATTAACAGAGATACAATATTACATTGAGCTGTTTCAAAGAGTTATTACTTCACCCCCCCAAAAAAAATATAGCAGGATTTTTTCCCTTTTTAAATTTACTTTGTTGTTATTATAGAAGTGATATACAGAGGAATTACAAATTACATGTGTCAGGTAACAAGTACATTTCCTTTCATAACTACAGTGCCTTCTGTTCCCTCATTCTCTCCCAGCCCCTCCCTCCCCATTTCCACCCATGAGTTCTACAGCTTACTTTTTCACCTTCCTTCCCTTGAGTTCTGTGCCTTACCACCTCCCCGCAAAGATATGCATGTAAATACATCATATATATGATAAAGAAGACAGAATGATTAAAAACTAAAAAAAGAAAAATAAGTCTTTTGTTTCCATACCATGGAGTTCATTTAAGTATGAATATTATTTTATATAAACATGAAGAGGCACGTAGGCATTGCATCTTTGCAGTTGTCTCCTAAGACTATTATCCTCTTTTAGTCACACTGTATGTGAGTATCTAGAATCCTATATAATTTGTCATAGCTGGGCTGGGAGTTTGGTCTAGTTGTAGAGTGCTTGCCTAGCATGTACAAAGCCCCAGATTCGATTCCTCAGTACCATATATATATATATACACAGAAAAAGCCAGAAGTGGTGTTATGGCTTAAGTGGTAGAGCACTAGCCTTGAGAAAGCACAAGGACAGTGCCCAGGCCCTGAATTCAAGCCCCAGGACTGGCAATTTTTTTTTTAATTTGTTAAATCCCAGTACATTATAGATCTAATTCCCGCCTATCAGAGCATGCGCCATGGGTCTGTCAGACAGCAGGATTTTCTAGGATGTTATCCAGAACACCCTGTGGAATCTAACATCATCTAGTCTTCAGTTAAGGCTGGGGCTCAGTACAGGTGTTCCCCCTGTCCAGTGATCTCAAGATAGGATTTATTTGAATGATGAGGTGTTGAAGTATGTATCAGGTTCTTTTTTTATAATTTTCCTGTGAACATGTATAGTTTGTTAATAGTACCATAAATTATTTGGAATTAGAGTTCTGTTTGATGGAAAAGAAGCTCAAGCAGGTTTAGATTTTTATGGGGCTGAATCAGCCAAATCAA
Source organism: Megascapheus bottae (assembly GCF_031878675.1). Lineage (NCBI taxonomy): Eukaryota > Metazoa > Chordata > Mammalia > Rodentia > Geomyidae > Megascapheus > Megascapheus bottae. The sequence continues at coordinate 53,725,193 of NC_143517.1, forward strand.
GCACAGGCTTTCCTGAAGCTTCCAAGTTTTTAAATGGAAACTCACGCTTGTCAGAACTTTGTTGCCTAATGATAATTCGTGCCTCTTGCAGATATATTACAGGGTGGACCCAAAGGAAAATGTTAAGCATGTCCACTTCAGATTTCTACTGTGCTATTTGTGGAGTGCCAGCTGCATACGTCAAGTGCCCTGATTCATGCAAAGACACCAGGCAGAGCCTGACAGGCTAACCTCCTTCAGTAGAAGGAAAAAGATAAGCATAGTTGCTGTGTTCCAAATACAAACTACATTCAGACACACAGAACTGCCTTCTGAAATGGGATTTTGCATAAGTTACTCAGGCCAGGATTAAACTCCCAAATCCCATGATACCCATAATCTTAAATCAACAACCTTCCATTATCTACGTCAGAAAGATAACTGTTAAAACCCATATAAATACCAAGTACCAGAATAGATAGAATTCTTAAGAGGATTTTTCCCTTCCTCCCTCTCACCTTCCCTTCCTCTCTACCTACCTCCTTCCTTCCTCCCTTCTTTCCTTCCTTCCTTTTTCTCTTCTCCTTCCTTCCCCTTTTCTTATCTTCCTTCTTCCTTCTCCCTCTCCTTCCCTTTTCCTCTTCTCTCCCCTTCCTTCTTCCACTTTTCTGACTTCTTTTATCTTCTTCTTTGAAACAGGTCTCACTGGTTTCAAGGGCGAGAAAGGAAACCCAGGCATTGGAACTCAAGGTCCAAGAGGCCCACCAGGACCGTCGGGTACATTTTTCTACTTAACAAGAAACTGCAGGATACCAATCATTTCAAGTACTAATATCACAGACAAGGGGAATGGCTGTTTTACATCTTTATATCTAGCTCACATGTCTAGTTCTCATCTATTCTATTGACAGGCCAGTTTATTACTAACAGTCCACCCTTGACTGCTTCAGCAAGATCTATAGATACAGAATTGGTGTCCTCCAATGCAGGCATAGAAATCAAAATGCCCAGAGCTAAACACTATCTTCAGAATTATTTATGTTAGCTCTGTTTTCATTTTCTAATAGGAGTGCCTGGGCCAGGGCGCTGTCCCTGAGCTCTTCAGCTCAAGGCTCCTGCTCTACCCCTTGAGCAACACCACCACTTTATGTTAGCTTTTTGAGAAAGCAAATGCGTTAATTACGAGATGATCTTCTACCCAGAGAATCATGTTTAGGCAAAAGACATTAATGAGTAGAGAGAGATACCTTACCCGAGTTGTGAACATGTGTAAGGCTTCTTACAGACATTAGGTTACTAGGTGGTGATCTCAAAACTCACAGCATTGTGAACAATTCTTTTTTCTGTGACTGCCTCTTAGGACCTTCAGGGGAAAGTCGTCCTGGCAGCCCTGGGCCTCCTGGCTCTCCTGGACCAAGGGGGCCACCAGGGCACTTGGGGGTACCTGGACCACAAGGTCCTTCTGGACAGCCTGGATATTGTGATCCCTCGTCATGCTCGTCCTATGGCATTGGAGGTAAGTGTCATCTTCTTATAGACCTTGAACAGTTTCTACTGTGGTTAGTACCAGATCTGGATGAGCAGTTAAGAGGAGGAGACAGCCAGGCGTGGTGGCTCAGGCCTGTAATCCTAGCTTCACAGGAGGCTGAGATCTGAGGATCAAGGTTCAAAGCCAGCCCAGGCACTAAAGTCCTAACGTCTGTAAGACTCTTATCTCCAATGAATCACCTGAAGTGGCGCTGTGGCTCAAGGGGTAGGGTTGTAGCCTTGAGCTGAAGAGCTCCAGGACAGCGCCCAGGCCCAGAGTTCAAGCCCCACTGCTGACAAAAACAAACAAACAAATAAATAAATAAGAGGAGGAGGCATTGTACAGACTCCTCACTACCTCGCATCATCCAAAAGTATCTTCTAGACAGTGAAATTCAAATAACTACACATTGAAGTCTTCCTCTAAATGGAGATCCACACCTAGTTCAACTCAGACTTCATATTGCGTCATTTGGAGGATATAGGTGGACTTTTTGGGGGGGGGGATGGAGGAGTTCCATATTGCATTACTTCTATGGTCATTGCCATAACACCCAGTGAAATGGAGTTTTATTTTTAGAGGAACCTCAGTCCATAATTAGTAAGGTCTCCACGATTCTTTCTGGGTGGCATCCTGCCCACCCCATGCATTTTAGGTAATGAAGAGTAGTCTGAAGACTGGTCTGGCTGGTCGAATCTGAAAGATTCTTCCATACATCTCCTGTGGTGGGCACGTTGGCATGTTGTTCAATGGGATCACATCGGTCCAGTTACTCTTGAAACTTAAAAAGTGACTGGGAAAGTGGCTTAGCGGTAGAGCACTTGCCTTGCATGCATGAAGCCCTGGGTTTGATTCCTCTGTACCACATATACAGAAGAAGTGGTGCTGTGGATCCAGAGGTAGAGTGATAGCCTTGAATAAAAAAAAAAAGAGCAATCAAGGACAGTGCCAAGGCCCAGAGTTCAAGTCCCGGGACTGGTAAAAACAAAACAAAAAAAACCCCAGCAGAACAACAACTTTAAAAACTAGAAAGCTAGAGGGTCGGTGATGAGTATGGGGTTAATGAATGTTTTAGTTAATGAGTTTTCCACTTCAGAAGAAATTTAACTTTAGTTGCTAGGGGAATTGGTCAAAGTTTTGCTGATGTGTTTTTCTCTGTTCATCTTTTCCCTCCCTGTTCTCTCAAATCCCTCTGTCCCTTATGAAGACCTGATTCCTTACAATGATTACCAGCAATGAGGCAAAAGTCCTTTACAGTAGTCACATTGGCCCAGGCATTGGTCTATATAGATACAGAACTGTTCTGTTCACCTCCACCACTAAGACCCTGTCCCTAACAATGGGCATTCCCCTTTCCTGCCTTCCCACCTTTAAAACTCTCACCCACCCTGGTCCAAATGAATTGATGACAGCAAATCTTAACCAAATCATCCATCCCAATTGTAATTGAAATTGACTGTTCCAGGTCAACCTGGACAGAGGTCTGTGATGATAAATTTTCTCCAGAGGCTCTGTGAAAAGTCGCCCTAATGTGCTTCTCCTCTTTCCCTCTTTCACCCCCACACAATGGGTGGTTATTCTCCTCTGCCCTTGCCCTGTCTTTCCTTCCTGCCTGGATCCCATTCCTGCCCTCTCATTCCCTTGGTGAAGGACTTCTAACATGAGTTGGTTATTAAATTTTATTTTTCTTTTATAATTCTGCGGTGTTGCCAGGGTTTCTTTTGTAAATAAAACATACACTATTTAAGCAGTTGGCTCCCATTTCACTTTCCTAACCATTTCACTCTCTTCACCTTCCTCCTCTAACTGTGAAAGCCCAGGGTGACGTGGTACAGTGGGGGAGATGCCACCAGCTTTCTACCAACACAAGGAATCTCTATAGTTTACTGACCAAATCAGTGTGTCTAAGGACCCAGGGGAGGGGAGGATATCAATTTATGGTTCCTGGGTCCTATCAAGTCCCACCCCTCCCACTTTTCCTCTTTAGCTCCCCATCCAGATGAGCCTGAATTCACCCCTGTCCACGACGAGCAAGAGGCTATGGAACTGTGGGGCTCTGGGATCTGACAGCCTCAGGACACGTTGAAGACCAAAGGCAAGACCTTGGAGGAACCATACTCAAGAAAATGTTCTGTGGTTTGTATGTTATTTGGGGAAGGAGGAGTCATTTCAACAGCTTCTGTTTCCTCCTCAGATTACTTTATTACTATAATTGTCAACCAAAAATAGTTTTTTTTTTAAAGACAATCTCCTTAATTCATGAGGGCACAGAAATGATTTCCCTTCACTGTTTTAATGACACACCAGACGACTTGTTTTTCCAGAGAAGAGTCTACTCAAAAGATAAATTGGGATAGATAAGTGGAATCTTAGGATGTTTTCTCTGAGAAGATAGATAATGACTGTGTTGGAGGGACATGGGGTCCCAGCAGCAGAAGAATGACTCTCAAAAGATCCTACCCCCAAGGAAAAGGATTATCATTGGTCAACTACCTCTTGCTTAATTGATCTGTCAAACTAAGATTCCCTTAGCAACTGGTTTCACGGGTATTTAAAAACAAGTGCTAGAAAATAATTTTTCTGGATCTAATAATTTAAAAGATAGATTTACTGATAATTTTGGCCTCCTGTCATGACTTTCCACCAGCCCATCTTTTTTTTATCAACAATTTGTTTAGTAGTATGTACGTTCCAGGCTTGCCATTCTTACCTACAGGGATTTGTTTGTACATGCACCAGATAAGTTTTCAAGGACCTGTTTTTATTGTTGGTGTTTTGTAAGCAAATAAAAGTTTTAAATGAAGTTGTGGATTCTTTTCATTGTGTTTCTAAATTTCAACTTCAACTTCTCTAGTTTTAAAGGTGTACTCACCTGGAAAACTGCAACTGCCTTTCTTTGGCTAAATACTCCAATGTTCAGCTAGAAAGGAAAAGGAAAGCTTCACAGAAAAAGGAGACAAGACAAAGTGACTGGCAGATTTTATTATTTATTTATAACACCAGACAGTGAAGGAAGGACAAATGTATGAAGACTGCTAGGTACACGTTTATCCACGACTGATCACAGAGCCCTTCTGTCTTCCAGTACTGAGAAAAGTTTGAAAGACTCTCTACAAAGACAGAAAGAGAATGTAATTGAATCAAATAGACTTTCCCTAAAACTAGAATACGACTTTCTCTTCCAAAGGAGAGCACTTAAATATTTCAGAAATACCTGAATTATATTACTTGCTGGCTGAAAAGAAAAAATAACAAAGAACTCTAATTTAAAGTCTGTTCCTTTTCCTCTGTTGCATCGCTCTGGTAAGAGCACATTTCATAAAAGTTAGGAGGGCATGATTTACAAGCAGATGCTGTATCCTTACAGGATTCAGAGAAAGCTCATAGAAACAGAGTGTCTGTTAGATGCCTAGGTTCTCTTTAAAATTACCCAAGCTTGGTTCATAGAAAAGATTTCTTTATTTACAGAATTCTACCAGTAGGTTGTATTAGTGTGACTTTAGAAAAAGAAAATAGCTCTTTGATGTAACAAGAGAAGACAGTGAACAGATAACCAAACACCATCCTTGGCCAGTTTTGACATATGAGCACTCCCCTACACCCATAGAAGCAGGAGCAAAGAGGAGAAAAACATGCACAAGATTAGTCGCTATGGGCTTACCCAGGATCCCTTAGGATCTCTGGTCCAATGAATAACTGGCAAATTTGGTTAGTCTTGCATAGCCTTGTGTCTCAGATTTCTCAGTCTGTCACATTGAATGAGAGGCTATAGAGAAAGATTTTCTGTGCATTTTAGTGTTTGGGCTCTTGCAGACAAATAGCCTGAAATGTCACTCTAAAGACTCACAGTTTGTTTTAAATTGTGAAATATAAACACCAGAACCGTAGGTTCTAGTCTATGCACATCATGCTTGAGTTGTACAAATACACAGCATTGATTTTACTTAGAGTCTTAAATTTATTTAAGCTACAGGACAGTTTCTTTAGTATAAAATGTGTCATCACTTGGATCAGCATATCAAAATTTTATTGAGCTAAATGTTCAGAATAAAAGGTATAACTCAGATTCTGGATTTGTATGTCTATAATATGTTGTCTGTAATAAAAGCTGACTTTGAAGTGCATTTTTATTGACTTGTTTATTCAGGCAAGCATAAATCTTTATTTTTTTTAAAGTTTCAATTTGTATAAAATACTCAGCTATCAAGGAGGAACATCATAAGTCTTCATCCCTTATAAATCTCTATTTTTACATTGTATCTTTTTAATGTAATAAAGCATCATTTCATAAGAAAGACATTACTTTTTGGGGAGCTCTTCAGCTCAAGGCTACCACCCTTACCCCTTGAGCCTCAGCCCCACTTTCCATTTTCTAGGGGTTAATTGGTGATAAGAGTCTCATGTTCTTTAGTGCCCAGGCTGGCTTTTAACTGCAATCCTCAGATCTCAGCCTTCTGAATAGCTAGGAATCAGGCATGTGTCACTGTGTCCGGCTGAAAGTCATTACTTTTAAGAAATTTATATCTCTTCTAAAAAAAACTCTCGATTTCTTTTGGGACTAGTCATTTTGAGTATTATTTTGTATAGAAAGAAAGAAAGAAAGAAAGGAAGAAAGAAAGAAAGAAAGAAAGAAAGAAAGAAAGAAAAGAAAAGAAAAGAAAAGAAAAGAAAGGGAAAGAGAAAGAAGGAAAGAAAAGAAATAAGAAAGAAAAGGAAGGAAGGAAAAGAAAAGAAAAAGAAAGTGTATTGGTGCTCATATCTGTAACTCCCTGCTACTCAAAAGGCTGAGATTTGACAATTGTGGTTTGAAGCCAGCCTGGGAAGGAAAGTCTATTGAGACTCTTCACTCCAATGAACCACCAAAAAGCTGGCCTTCCAGCTGTGGCTCAAATGGCAGAGCAAAAAAGCTAAGGGCCAGGAATTTAGCCTAGTCATAGAGTGCTTGCCTAGCATGTGCACAGGTCCAGGTTCGATTCCTTGGTACCACATACATAGAAAAAAGCTGGAAGGGGTGCTGTGGCTCAAGTGGTAGAATTTTAGCCTTGAGGAAAAAGTCCAAGGACAGTGTTCAGGCTCTGAGTTCAAGCCCCACCACTAGCAAAGAAACAAACAACAACAAAAAAGCCCAAATAAAAAAGCAATAAAGTTTTTAACTGAGGAGTTATCTGATCTGGTACATGTTTTAAGTTAGTAGAGGGAAAATAGTTCTCCCTTCCTGGGCTCCATTCTGTCAGTGTCATTGAGCAGTCATTAAAAGCCAAACCTACTAAAAGAACTTAGAAACTGTATCTGTTAGAAAGTTGTTACAACCATCCTTACAATCTCAGGAGCTTAGCACAATGTACATTTCTTTCTTGCACACATAGCAGGACAGCAGTCTACCTGGTCTTGGACTGATATTCTGCATGACCTCCATCTTGGAAATTTATATTAGCAACCCTTCCTTCCATGATTGCTATACTGTGAGAAAAGAGTATGAGGAGCCATAGCTTAATCTTTCAGAGGTGGCATGTGTTGGGTCCACTCATGTGGTTTTGACCTAAGAAAAACATTTTATAACACATGGAATTTCACATGTTATTGAGCTCCATCTCCACTAATTTTTTTTCCATTATACTTTGAGGATTACCAGCATTTGTGACAGATTAGTCTAGAGGTTACTAGGTTCAAACCCAAGGAAAGAAGGAAAGGAAAGAAAGGAAAAAGAGAAAGACACAAAGGGAGAGGAATGAAAGAGAGGAAAGTCCCATGTGTGGTTTAGGACAACGTCACATAAGCTGTGAAGAATATGACAATCAGAAATACTAATGAGAAACAATGAAAACATATCATTGTGGTTTTATTCCATTTGGGACACACAGTAGTTAATACTTTTTTTTCCTTTTTCCTTCCTTCTTTCCTTCCTTCCTTCCTTCCTTCCTTCCTTCCTTCCTTCCTTCCTTCCTTCCTTCCTTCCTTCCTCCCTCCCTCCCTCCCTTCCTTCTCTCCCTCTCCTTCCCTCCTTTCCTCCCCCATCTCTTCCTCCTTCCTTTTTTTCTCCCTCCTCTTTCCTCCCTGTCTTTTTCTTTCCCTCTGTCTCTGTCCCTTTCTTTCCTTGAGTTTGAACCCAGCACCTCCTGTGCTTTCTAGGCAAGCACTCTACCACTCAAACCATACCCCTACCTCTCAAATCTAGACTTTTTGGCCAAATGTATGTACTCTTAACCACTAGGCTACTCTCACAAATGTTGGTAATCCTCAAATTATAATGGTTAAAAGAAAAAGTAGTGGAGATAGAGCTCATTAATGAAGACCTTCAAGATCGGTTTTAGTTGTTTGAATTTGAGAACAGATATTGACTGCTTAATTTTCACCTAAGCACCTCAGGTGACTCATGGGCTCCCGCTGGGATTATTCATGTGGTAAAGAATGAACTGGAGGAGGTCATATCAGATTAGAAAACATAGCTGTGCTGTTTTGATGGACAGGTGGTGGAAAATGGAGGACTGGCAAGGCTGCCAGAACCAACACTGCTTACTAATTAATGGGAAGAGGAGATTAAAAAAAAAAGTCTCTGGATTCTAGTACCTTTATCACTCTGGGGATTGCAAATCTGAGACAGGTTGAAGAGTTCACTTGAGAAGATAAACTGAACATGAGGTTTAAAAGAGGCAAGTTGGAGCTTGGGGAAGAAATCAGGCTAGAGATAAATTTAGGAGCTTCAATCTTTGAGATGAAGTGTGGGTGGTGGTGGCAGGGGCGTGGGGGAGAATGTGATTACCAGAGAGAACATCATACTTTCTTCAAACTCTTTGGCTGGTTATTCATATTTATGTTTATTAAATATGCTGACATATCCAAACCAAATATTTTATTATAAACTATACCCCCAGTGAATGAGCTGCCAAACCCTTTCTGCATGTTCTCTCCTGTTTCTGTATCTTTGATGTTTTTTTGCTCTACATTGGAAAAGCCCTCCTCTGCCTTGCCTTGTGTAAGATGACAGTCATGATTCATTTGAGGCTCCTCTTCCCATGTGATGATTCTTGTAAACCCCACCACAACCATCTTGCCACCCGAGTTTCAATCCCCTTTTTGCTAATTAACTTCTGCACTCCCATATCGTGTGTGACGCTTAACAGGCTTCAGGCTGCTGGGTGTGTCCTTGACACTTGATAGCTGTTCCATAAATGTTTGCAGAATACTTCTAAGAATCTTCACATCCTGGCACAGTTTCATTATTCATCTGAGCCAAATCTCATATTCTGCTTATAGCAGGAAGTCTCTTCTCTAGGTAGAAGGCAGAAATAATGCCTTCGTAGGAACGGTCAGCTTCATAGTTTTCAAATTCAGATCTAAAGTGACATAGATGTGTGAGAAAAGAATGATTTGATAAGAGATGGTTGGGTTTTCCTACTTCCTGATGAATATGTACATAATTAGTAGCAGGTAACAGACTTTTGATGTATGGAATGGTTTGGGGATGGTCAATTTAGGCTATGATAGCCAGTCACCAAAAAGGACTGTTCAGATGCAGAATGAAGGTTGCCAAGGCATGAATCAAGAATACTTGATTTTAAAAAATTCTAATTTTGAATTTGATGTGGTGTCTGGAAATGCCGATGGAAAGGAATCATTTGTACTAGACAAGTTCAAACTCTAGAGAGCTCCTTTGCTACAATTCTGGTTCTTCCATCCTCTCTAGAATAGCAAATATATATATATATATATTTGTATATATATATATTTTTGCCAATCCTGGGCTTGAGCTCAGGATCTGAGCACTGTCCTTGGGTTTTTCCTTAAGGCTAGAACCCTACCACTTGAGCTACAGCACCACTTCTGGCTTTTTCTGTGTATGTGATACCAAGGAATTGAACCTGGATCTTCATGCATGCTACGCAAGAACTCTACCACTAGAAATTGATTTTCATTTATCTGACATAATTTCATCAGAAATTTGGGTGGAACAAAATATTCATGTAGACTATTTAAATATGAAAACACTAAGCTCCTGAACAGTGTATATGTTTACCCATTGTGTTCACTAGTCCAAACACAAAATACTTTACCATGACAAGTATTCTTAGTTAAATCTCCTGACTGTGAAGAATTTTGGCCTTTCAAATGTTAATTGCAATGCATAGCTATTAATATCTCTATAGTGATTGAAAAATATTGTGCAACAAGTGTGTCCTCTTAAAGACTGACTTATGAGACAATTACAAAAGATTTCAGGGCCAGGAGTGTGGCCTAGTGGTAGCGTGCTTGCCTAGCATGCATGAAGCCCTGAGTTTAATTCCCTGGAACCACATACACAGAAAAAGCCAGAAGTGGTGCTGTGGCTCAAGTGGCAGAGTGCTAGCTTTGAGCAAAAAGTGTCCAAGGACAGTGCCCAGACCCTGAGTTCAAGCCCCAGGACTGTCAAAAATTTTTTTTTTCAAAATCAAATGCTATATGATAAAATGATGTAATAACTCCTCAATCTGTCAAGAATGGGTTGTTGGTATTTAGAAAAATAATAGACAATAAGAATTTTGAAAGCAGAATAAAAGAAGCAGTAGACCAGACATTGTGGAATGATCTATTTGGTTAGTTGCATATACTAATGCATCCATGTGTTTGACAGTGCTCTATATCTTACTATGAATAAAAATATATGTGGGTGTGAATAACCATATTTTGTTGTTTGTAGTTTTATTTTATCTTCTTGGTTTAAAATAGTTCATTTAGTAAAAGCTCACTTTTCTTTATTGTTTAATTTTATCAGAAAGGTCATGAGCAGGGGGTCTACAGTTACACACCTAAGGTAATTTTTGTTCATTATTATCGCATCTCTCATTGTCTCCCATTTACTCCTCCCTACTCTCCTCCCCCCCAAATTTTAAGGTTCATATCCAACATAGTATCAGATGAGTATCAATGTTCATCCCTTGTCCTGCTGTTTCTGGGGTTCCCTTTCTTTTCCACACATTGAATACTGTTTTCTTTTTCTTTTTTTTTTCTTTTTGTGGGTCATGGGTCTTGAACTGGGCCTGGGCCCTGTCCCTGAGCTCTTCAGCTCAAGGCTACTGCCCTACCCTTGAGCCAAGCCCCACTTCCATTTTTCTAGAGGTTAATTGGAGATGAGTCTCAGGTCCTTTTGTGCCCGGGCTGGCTTTGAACCTTGATCCTCAGATTTCAGCCTCCTGAATAGATAGGATTACCGAAGTGAGCCATGGCACCGGCCTTTGAATAATCTTATATACAAGATACAAGGTACAGAAAACTAAGAGAAAGAAGAAAGAGAGTGAGAAAAAAATTACAGAGAGGACATAATAAGAACCTCTTGCTTCCATGTCATTACACATGCACTAAGCAATTGGGTTACTGAGATCCCCTGTTAAGATATCCTGTATATATTCTGGTTCTAACAAATGAGGGAAATCATGCAGCCTACTTTTCTTTGGATATGGATTACTTTGTTTAGTATAATTTTTTCTAAGGTTTTCCATTGGCTAATAGGGCAATTTCATTCTTTCTAAAGGAAAATGTATATATACATTTTTTTATTCAATCATCTATTGAGTGACATCTGGATTGTTTCCATATCTTAGCAGTGGTAAGTAATGCTGCAAATAACATGGTTATGGTGGTAGCTTTAGTATGGTCTTATTTGTGGTCATGTGGGTAAATGCCCAGGAATGGGATTGCTGGATCAGAGGGGAAGCTGTTTAGTTTCTTGAGGAAGTTCCATACTGAGAAACTCTCTTTATTAACCTAACTTGAAGTTTCATAAAAACCAGAGTAGTCATAATATATATTTTTAACATTCTATACTATCAAAGCAAAAAATAACACGTAAGGCAGACAAGGGAAGTCTGCTTAATGAAGATATATAGGGTCTTGCCATCTATGAAATCATGATGAAATATTCCTTTAAAAACCATGTCATAAAACTATCTGCCAGACCAACTTTCACCACAGTGTTCAAATGTGCTCAGTTACTCAGTGAGGTGCACTGGGAATTTGTTTCTGGAGTACATTTCTTTATACATTTGTGTACTATTGTATTATATGTAACACATATCTGTTATCTACAGAATGCTGTTATTTAGTTTCATTTTAACAAGCTTATTCCATAACTGGGAGAAAGTAACACAATGGAGGATATTAGATGGAAAAACAACACATTTTCACTTTACCTATTCTTCCTATATTTGTATGGCAGCTTGAACTGAGAAGTTTGGAGGCAGAAAGAATTGAGCTTTACAAACAAAATATTCTGTTATCAGATTTGGAGCCCTCAAGTGGAAGTCATGCTAACTTGATCTCTGTGGTCACTTGCTGGTATTCTTGGACGGTCGCCCAGGCTCTTCTCTATCTCTCTTCCACTCTCCAGCATGAGTAGGTCTTATCAAAAAAGCAGAGACACACCTCTGGAGACTATGAGAGAAACTAGCAAAATGTGCAAGCAGCAATAACAGCTTTGGTGAAGTTTACTTTTCTTCTTCAGAAATGTCTACCTGACTCCCCAATCTATATCTGGATATAGTTGCATGGCTAAAACATTGTATTGGGGTGCTGTGATGCAAGAGTACCCTGGCAATTACTGAGAGATCCCACATTATCATTTACTAAAATAATTCGTATAGACTTAATATAACTTACATAGAATGCCGGGGCCAGCCGGCAGCAAACCAGGGTTCGCAGATTGGGGTTCCTGAAATAGGGGGCAAGGACTAGGAAGAAATAGAAGAGAGACAGACACACCGGGTCCGGGATGTCCGCAGTCCAGGTAAAGACTGCCGCGTTTATTTTTCACTCCAGCTTCTTGCCGCGTTTATTTTTCACTCCAGCTTCTTCCCTTCTTGAGACCCAGGGCACTTCCAGGTGTTACATTCATATGGTAAATCTCAGGTCATTTAAACAGAATAAGGCCAGAAAATAATAAGACAATAAAGCCATTGTCTGATGCAAATCAAGGTACAGTTTGATTCCACTCTGGCTCCCAGCAATAGAAGATTTTACTTACCTCCATTCCTGTAGCTGAATATAGCCCCATAATGAAGTGAGACTTGGATTTAGTATCTCAAGCACCCTAGAAAACTACTCAAGCCACCTTAAGACTGGGGTAGAAATATTGGATGATGATTGACTACAGTATGGCAGCTGATATTTTGTTAACATAGATTACAGAGTTGGCAGCTTGATGCTTCCACAGTTTAGACTTCCAGGTTCAGTTTTCTGAAGAATACCATATTCACATTGCTCTCTATGAATTACTGGATGTGAGTCTACATCATGCTTGTGACAACAAATGGATAGTAAAAGAGCTGGTAATATTCTCCCGACACATCATACTAGTATTTTATTTGCACTGGGTGACTTTGCCAAAGAGTAAAAGACAGATGCTTTAATGCTGAGAATTTCCTCCAAATACCAGACTCCTTTCAGTTTGGTGATTACTAAAAAAGATGCCCAAGTGGTATCATAATTTCCAAGCGTTGAAGTAAAATGGTTTGATCCAGGTTGGTGAGCTGGAGCTTCACATGAGACTATAAAGCACAGGTCTTAGAGCAGCTAGTGGGTGTACTTTTTTAGTAAGTATTAACCTTGGATCTGAATTGTGAGGGTAGTGGAATCAGATTTAAATCCTGAAGCGAAGATCTGTTTGAAATTCAAGAGAGTCTCCTAGCCCGGATGGAGTTGTTACAAATGTGTGTCTCTTCAGAGGCTGTTTATACTGTCTCCATGTGGAAAATGTATCCTAAGGCTTGCTGGCAGCCTGCCTAATACAATCCAATCCTCAGGTGGCATTGGGCATCTGTTTGAACTGTGCCCATCTCAGATTTACATCTTCCAAGGGACAGCCCTGAGCAGTAAGAAGCCTGCAAATGACGCACTTGTCTTCTTTTAAATGTTTTGGGCAGAATAGGAGAAATAGCATTTCTCTGCAAGAGCTTATATTTGATAGGAAGGCTTCATGTCTGTGTTTGAAAGCTCAGACCTTCTTAATCACGGTTGTATCCAATTCAAACCCAGAGTTGCGGAATTTGGCAGCAGAAGGCCCCAAGGGCCCTAAGGCTTTGCAGCTTTTGACCTTGCTACCTGTTCCTCAGAAGGATTTTTTTTTTTTTAGCCAGGAGAGAGCTGAACTTAATGTTGCTCTTGGCTGAATATGATATCAATCCTCTTTCCCAAAAGTGAGGAAAATGAATCAGTCAAATACAGCATAGAAAGATGATGAAGTGCTTGCCTAGTCAGTAGCTATCTGAGGCTTAGTGGCAACTGTAATATGGGAAAAGAACCAACTGAAAGAATCTGCTAACCACAATGTACACATGGGTATTCTTTTTTTTTTTTTAAGAAAGACTCCATCTACATTAAACTTTATAAGCAAAACAAATTTCTTTTCTTAAATCGCTTTAAAAGATGGTATGATAACCAACCAATTCCAGCTTCTGGTCCAGTTTATTTTGCTCACCTTTACCACTCCAGTTTCCATTTTCTTCCAGTTTGCCTAAACTGAGGGAGATCATTTATCAATCCCAGAAATTTTAGTTGAGGTCTTACTAGGGTAAGAATTAAGAGTTAATGAAAGTCAAGGCAAAGGATACTTGTAAAGACCATCTTTAAACAACTTTATCTCATCCCTTGGGGTAAGTCCTGATTGAATTCGGGAGATATTCTGTGCCTGGTGACAAGGAATGTTGCTGACAACAATAGCAAGCGCGCAGTACCAGGCACTGCTGAGTGGCCTTGTATGGTTGGAGGGGAAGTGTGATCTTCAGGATTCTGTAAGAGGATGTGACAGATCAGTTACAGCTGGAGTCATCACTTATCCCCTTGCAGGGTATATACAGTCCTGTATAGCAAAAATCTGTGATCTCTCACCCATCTCTGTTCAAAAAGCCAGAAATAAAGCTATGGCTCAAGTGGCAGAAGGGTAGCTGTGGGCAAAAAAACTAAGGGGCAAAAAAGCTAGTGCTTAGGCCCTTAAGTTTGAATCTCATTACTGGCACCAAAACCAAACCAAAACAAAACAAACAAACAACAACAAAAAAAACAAGGATAGAGGAAAAATGAAGTTGAAGCAGAAAACTCAAAGCTTATAATTTTTCAGGTAATGCACTATAAGAAATGTTATGGCAATTATAAACATCAAACCAGACTATTGCAAATACTGAACGTTATTTATTAAGACATGAAATTGCTCAGTGGAAATATGTGGGCAGAGGAATAGTCCTGCGTTAGCTGGCAGGGTGGTGGGTGCTCTTTCATGCCACACAGAAGTTAATCATTTTGTAAATGACACAAGTAACTTGATATAGGAACTTGGCTGCAGACTGTTGCTCTGCTTTCTACTCTTCCACTAGCTTAGAACAGAAATGCATCATTGTTTTAAGTACACTCTCTCACAGGGATGTTTTGTTTGGCCCCAAATGAGACTAAATGGCTTTTTTGTTGTTATGCGGTACTGAGGCTTCAATTGAAGGCTCTAACACTTGAACCATTTCTATAGTTTTGGCTTTTTGCTAATCATACAGTCTTTCAGTTTTATATCCCACCTGGCTTTAAACCTTGACCCTCAGATTTCAGCCTCCTGACTATGTAGTATTTCAGCCGTGAGATATCAGCCAGCCCCCAGCAAGACACAATGTATTCTTGTACTACATGAGGTGAAAACACTTTGTATTTTCATGTCTCTGGAAAGCTGATGACAGAGGCCCTTGCTTCATTATTTTCAGTGTTGTCACCTATGTTGATCCATAAAGTCACATTTTCCTTTGTTCCCAAGCTTTGCAAGTTGGAATAAAGTGGAACAAACCACATAAGGCCATGGTTTGGGGATCAGAGAAGTGGTAGATCTGTTCTGCAAGGTCAGCACACACAGATGGCCAGTGCTCCCTACATTTACTTGGCATTAACTGGTGAAAAGTTGTTCAGGAACAAGGCTGACTCTGTGAGGGATTTGGTACACTATATACACATGTATTTATCAGTTTTCTTTCCGTACTGTTCTAGAGAACTGGACTGGCTATCTAGAACACAGAAATCAATGACAGCACTTTGCAAATACTTTAAAGGTTACAATGCTAAATTGGAAAGATGAGCTCAGCGGGAAGGGAGAGTAGGTAAAGTAGCCAAAAAAAGGAAACAGAGGGGAGGCTTGCTCACTGGGCATAAGAACAGGGATGCAGAACTTGAGAAAGACCCACAGTGATGGGCACTTTGGCAACTGATATCTGCGAGCTACAGACATGAAATGTGGCAATAAATAGTTAACCAACTCGGCAATTTCATTATCATTATTTATGACTTTGAGCTCAGGTTACATAAAATAAAGTATTTTATTACAATTTCCTGCCGGAGCCTTGCTGGGCACAGAAGTAGTCGTTTCATCCTTGTCCCAAAGGCAGACAAACTTCAGGAAGCAGCTTCATCACCTCACAAAATTTTTACAAACGGTAATCTTCAGGTCTGGAAGATAAAAGTAATACTTAAGTTTTCAGGAATCATGATTTCACTTTCTCTTGGCTGAGGACAAGATTTTTTGTCCTATTGAAGGCAAAAATAACTCTTCACTGAGAAATATCTATGAATAGTGCATGTAAATATTTGGTAAAAACATTCAAATCAAAGAAGAGTTAAGTAATAATTCTATATACCTTTAGAAAATATAAATATGGTACCCACTGTTTTTCATATTTTAGTAAGTTCAATTTTCATAAAGCTCTTCTCACAGAAAGGACTATTATGATCTTAAGAATTTGAAAGCTACCAAGATATGTGAAAGGGTATCAATGTATGTGAATTAATGCACCTTCTATCTGGCAAATATCATGTAACCCTTTTATTAATTACAATAAAAAAAAGAATTTGAAAGCCATATAAAATATACATTGACTTTATAAATACAAATTTTGAATAAGCAATCTCCCTGTGTTAAATTTTATTTTATTCATTTATCTTTTGAGATTGGGACAGCCAAGGCTGGCTTTGAATTCATATCCTCTTGCCTCAGCCTGTTGAATGCTGAGATTACAGGTGTACACTCAGTTGTAAATTTTCATTGTGGGGATGGGAGTTTGGCCTAGTGGTAGAGTGCTTTGCCTAGCATGCACGAAGACCGGGGTTCGATTCCTCAGTACCACATACATAGAAAAAAGCCAGAAGTGGTGCTGAGGCTCAAGTGGTAGAGCTCTAGCCTTGAGAAAGTCCAAGGACTATGCTCAGGCCCTGAACTCAAGCCCAGGACTGGCACCAAAAAAATATTTTCATTGTGATATATATGTACGCATATGTATGAATACATGACATATATATATACACACATATACCACAGGTATTTTGTCTTTTTACATACATATAGTTGTTTTTCCCATATTTATGTTTTTATAGGGTTATCATAACTACAAATCATTTCCCTTAGTAAATAGAGTATTTCCAGATACATGCTAAAGATCAAATGATGAGCAGAATCATAGCAAAAAGAAAAAGGAATTATATAAAATGTACAAAAGTAAAGTGTGCTGTTATCTTTCAATAGTGTATTGTTGCCATTAGGTTTTCAAGGAGTTTTCTACAGGAGGACGGTAACATATAACATGAACAGATAATTTTGAAACAGTTGTCAAAATATTTGATAGTTTAGAGGTCCTTCAGAAAGGAGATAGACTCTGACATCTAGCTTGAGAAAACATTTCCAGTCTGCTATTTTTTTCTCAAATTGAATACTCACGTGATACCAGATAACCCAGATCAGATGACCTAAATAGTATATTGCAACTTGAAATTGTTTAGTGTTAAACTGACAAGCACAGGCCCTGACCCAGGAAACAAGCCAGAAAGTCTTTGCCACATCAGCCATCCAGGACAACATGAAGAGAAGTTTGTCCCCGTGTTTATACGATGTCTTTCTGAATGTAAAAGCTGAAAACAGGGTCTAGGAAACAACATGATGTGATCCTTCCCAGCGGCCCCAGACCACCCATGCAATGCCTGCCATGTGACTGTGCAGACACTGCAGACCCTGGTGAAGTGACCCACGCATGCGAAGAAGCCATTTCTTCTCCCACCCCCCCCTTCCTGAACAAAGGGAGGTGGTGGTGCAATTGGAAAGAAATATGACATATGGTTCTATAAGCAGCTTCGGTAACTCCACTGGAGGAAACTGTGTCTAGTCACAGTCTCTAGCTGTCTCTCCATCAAAGGTAGTTGTTGAGTCCACAGGATGACGTACCATTGTTCTGGTGGAATTCAGAACTGGAAAGGTGGGTGAAGGGTGCCACTTTTTAGGTGTGTAGATATTGACCTTGGGAAAAGGGGGGCAAACAATGGCCCCATTTAGTTCAAAATAATTTTGGAGGATGAGAAGGGCCAGTTTGCCCTGGCAGAATGAGAAGTGAGAAGAAAGGCTGGGTTCAGGATTTTGAAAGAGGAATAACACACTGGGGAGAGGTGACTGGGAAGGGAGAGAGAAGAGGGAGAGAGAAGAGGAAGAGACAGAGGCAGGTGCTACAGAAAGACAACTATTCAAAGACAACTACTAATTTCCAGCTTCAAGAACACTGAAGATGGCAAAGTTATTTTTTCTGGATGGGAATCAGAAGACTATTTTTGAGTAGATGATAAGCTGGTAGACATTAGGGTCTGTAGTTTCAGGAAAATTGAGTGAAGTGGGGGCACATTGGTGTGTAACATTAATCCTTTCTCTCCCATCTCTCTTCTTTGTATCACATTACCCTGCTTAACACCTGACCATGGTCTGCTCTTGGGCAAAGTGGACATGTTTCAGAATAAAACACACCATCATCTGTTACAGGCCCTGGCTAGCCTTTCTGGGTCATTGTTCTTAACCTCCCTGGTCCCTCTGTATTGCCCCCGATGCTCGATAAAACTGTCACACTGAAAAAAAAAAAGAAAAAACAAAAACTGTCACACTGCAGGACTTGGTGCTTGAGATCTTCTCTGCTTGGTAAGACTTGAATCTTTTTTCTGCCTGACAAACTTGACTAACCTTCCAGATACCACCTGAAAGCACTATCTTCTGGCAAGCTCTTTATGACTTTTCCTTTCTAACCCTCACAGGCCACCTTTATCTAAGGCCATGGAAGAAACTCATGTATACTTCTATCTGAGATTTTGCAACCACACTGGCTCTCTCTTGTTCATAACACATGCTGAATGAACTAGTAGGAGGCACAAATGATAAGAACTGCTGGGAGACATTTTACTCACAACCACTTCATGAGAAACTTTTTTTTTTTTTGCCAGTCCCTAAGCTTCTATTGCTCAAGGCTAGCACTCTACCACTTGAGCCACAGCACCACTTCTGGTCTTTTCTGTGTAGGCTTTGTGCATGCTAGGCAAGCACTCTACTACTAGGCCGCACTCCTGGCCCTGAGAAAGTCATTTTTTAAAACACCACTTCACTCTCATAAATTAAGGCTGCATGTCTAAGGACACACACACAGTGAGGGAGTCGAGTGGATTTACAAATTCCCCCTTTCCTTTCTTTCTTTCTTTCTTTTTTTTTTTTTTTTTGCCAGTCCTGGGCTTGAGCTCAGGGCCTGAGCACTGTCCTTGCACTTTCCTCAAGGTTAGAGCTCTACCACTTGAGCCTCAGCACCATTTCCGGCTTTCTTCTATGTATGTGGTACCGAGGAATTTAACCCGGGTCTTCGTGCATGCTACGCAAGCACGCTACCACTAGGCCAAACTCCAGGCCTCCCCTTTCCTTTCTTTTTTCTGACAAGTAACTGGGAGCTCTGTGAGATGATCAATTTGGTCTTGGAAGGGACTGGGAAGTTCCATGGCCAATACACTGCACACTTGCGATGCTCACATAACCAATGGTGTGCTTTCACACAGAAGACAATCAATACTCCCTGGATTCAGGAGGCTCCCCGGAGGCAAGTCAGGCTTACACTAAATATGCTTCTATCTCGTTCTGTCAATGAAGCAGAAGCTGGCGCACGTATAACATATTTGTCCAGTATATTCCTTTCCACTTAGAGAGGGAGACCTAAGTAAGACATTAGCAGAAAAGGGGATAGCCCCTGTGGTTCACACCTACAACCTCAGTACTTGGGAGCCTAAGTAGGATGTGCTTTTTAAAAAAATGCCTTAAAAAATCAAGACTGAACATTTTAGAACAAATTATGACTTTTGTCCCTTTAATTACAATAAAATGGTATTGCCATTACATTCAATGAATACTTGTTAAAGTCAGAGTCTATAAAACACAGGGCCTGTACAAGGTCTGGGTTTTGTCATTTAAACAGATTGCTTTTTTGAACAGCCAGTCCAGTCCTGATCTGCTCCTATCCAAAAGAATCCTACAATGTAGAATGCCTAATCCGAGCAAAATTCAGTCCTGGAAATACTGAGGTCTATGGTTTTTGCCAATATGAACTGGTTGAAATGGATGGAAGCTGGAAAGTAGCCTGCTCTCCAAGTCCAGCTAATAACTTTTGACTGTGAAGGGGAGCAAATTAAGCTCGATCTCATGGGGAAGAATGCCACATGACCAGACCAGCATAGGATTATGGAAAATCTTACAGCTGGGCAGATCTCTGCTCTTGAGCAGATTCAGAACAAAGAAAAGAAAAATTTCTTGAGTGACTTTAAGTTTCTGATTTAAAGTGTATTTTACACAGACATAGGTGACTTTTTCTTAATATTACTTTAAGTAAAACAGAAGATTTTTTTTCTTTGTTTGGAGTAATAGTGGTTAGGTCAGAGGGTATGCACTGGGCTTAAGTCCTTATTTTCTCTTTCTCTCTCCTTCCCTCCTGCCCTCCCTCCCTCTCTTTTTCTGGGTCATGGGGCTTGAACTTGGCCTGGGCATTGTCCCTGAGCTCTTCAGCTCAAGGCTACTGCCCAAGCCCCACTTCCCATTTTCTAAGAATCTCAGGTACTTTTGTGCCCCGGCTGGCTTTGAACCTTGATTCTCAGATCTCAGCTTCTTGAGTATCTAGGATTACAAGTGTGAGCCATTGTGCCTGCCTGGCTTAAGTCCTCATTCTCTTTAAGAGTGGCTTAGTACAAGCTCATTGAATAAGATGCTTGCCAACAAAAGTCCAGGCTACTCTTCTTAGCACCAGAAATGTTCAGTTCCTGTACACATGTAAACCCTACAAATCTAATCCATTTCTTTGAAAAGACATTCCCAGATGACTTTCCCAGAAAGACATCATTCTTTCTTACCCTCACCACCCCTCCACCTCTGTTCACTGTGTACATTTCTCATAGAATATTCTATTAAGAGTAGGCCCCAGGAAGATAAGATATTCATCATAAATCTCTGTTTTTAAGCATTCATTGATGCTAACACTGAGTTCCTCTAAAAGATGAAAGTTTTGTTTGAAAACTCTCCATTCACAAGTAAGGAATTACAATGTATATCAATTCAAGTTGAGATTTCCCAACTACCTTTTAGTTTGTTTGTTTTCCCTGAGAAGCTCTGGTACAGAATTTTGTAAAACTTGAAAATAAAAAGTTTTATATGATCCAAATTAAAAAAAAATTAGTCTACACGAAAAAAAAAATTCCATTACAATCACAGCACTGTAACTTCCATGATTTGGTTTTGTGATGTGCTGGCAAAACTGCAGTCATTATAAAATATTTTTTGATACTGTTGAAGTAAGCTATCTGTCTGAAAGCTATAATCTCAGGCACGTGACCCACAAAGAAAGCAGAGTACTACAACCTTTTCTTTTTTTTTTTTGTCAGCCCTAGGACTTGAACTCAGGACCTTGGCACTGTCCTTGAGCTTTCTTAGGCTAGCGTTCTACTACCTGAGCCACAGCACCATTTCTAGCTTTTTCTATGTATGTAGTACTGAGGAATCAAACCCAGGTCTTCGTGCATGCTAGGCAAACACTCTACCACTAGGACAAACTCCTGGCCCTGCTTTTTTTCTTTTTCCCCTTTCTTAGGAAAGAAAAATTCTAAGGGCAAACCCTATGATCACCTCTTGTATAAGGCAAACACATCTATCTATTCCACCAAGAAATGTAAAACATAGCTCCATTACTATTGTCTCATAAGGTTATGTACTTGTGTAGAAGACATCAAATTACATATATAATTACATATATAAAGTAATTTAAGAAGTGAAATAACAGCCAATATCACCTATATGGGAAAATGGCTTTTAGTTTTTTAAAAATATATGGCTTGTCATAGATATTAGTTTCCTTCTTTATCTTCTACGATTATTTTAAAAAGTAATGAAGCATTTTTAGTTAGGAAAAGCAAACCTAATATGTTGAACAGAATATAACCTCTGTAAGTGATTTGCAATTGTTTATATAAAATCCCAATAATAGCTGTTTTTAATTAAAAATTAAATAAAACAATTTTGTTATCTGCTGGGTACAAAGCTTAACCTGACAATTATTATTGCCGTCTAAAAGCTCTTAACCTATAACAGAATAGCTAATATTTTACCAAAAGTTAGAAATACAGTAGTCCCAATTATTTTATAAACCAGTTAAAAAAATCAAAGCAGGCTACTTGGATGTCTATTTGCTTGTGGAGCAAGCCAGGGACATCTTTTTCAGTCAAGTCTTTGCACATTCACTATCAGGTCTGTCTTGAATAAATTCCAGCAACTACATTCCAAAGGAAGATTGCACTCTTGGCTTAGCTATTTTGGGTGGAACAAAGGCATATTTTATGTAGGTTCATCTTCCAGCAGATTTTATATATTTGTATAAAAGCAAGCTTGCATAAGCACTCTCCTTTTCAGTGCACTGTATGGCACTGTGTACCTAGCACTTATGAGAAGAACACTAGGAAGCAGAAACAACTAAAATGCTAGGCCAGTAAGGCAATGTTTTGCCACATGTGGCTATTGAAATTTGGATTTATTAGTTCTTAGTCAAAGTGGGTGCAGGGCTAGTGTTCCGTAACCACTTGTGGCCAGTGGCTACTGTATCTGAAGCTCAGGTAGAAAGCTTTCTCATCAATGTAGAAACTTGTCTGGGACAGACTGAAATAAAAGGCTTCTATTCCTTAGACAAGATTTGGTTAGGCCCAATGACTATCACATGTTTTTCATGTTGTAACAGACTAACTTGATTTGATGTCAGCTCTATTATGTGGGGAGAAGAAGATTTTGAAAGATTTATTTTAAATGACTAGTATTCCTATACCATGATACATCCTTAAATTTCAGAAAATGCATATCTACTTTATTATTTTGGCATTGGCAGCTAACATATGTTATTGTGTGACTACTTAAATGGAAAGACCATAACTTTAATAAACCATAAAGAGAAGCCTGCTGTTTAATGCTAATGCATATTCCTGCTATACAGAAATGCAGAGTAAAAAGGGTAGGAAAATCCATTCCCAGGGAAATCTCTAAAAAGCACACCAAGTAGTTCTAAGTTTCCTCAAAAGTCTCCTTTAAAATCACCATAGAAAAAACTCATTCTACTTCTATTCATATATAACAAAGATATTCAGTGATCTAATCAGTTTTTAAAAATGAAGCAGCAATTGCTTATTGAAGTAAGCATTTTGATCACACATTTTGGTTTTCCTAAGAATGATAATCTGTTGTGGATGGATGCTTGTTAGAGACATAATGCTTTGGTTAAACTGCTTTAGAGTACATTTGAGAATAGTCATGATCTATAACTGTGAGTGTTACAGATTTAAAGGCATCTTTGATAGCTCTAGTCTTTAGAAAAAGGTGTCACAGGAAAGGAATATAAACTCATTTATGTCAGCATGTCTGCAGTAATGAATTCCTTCTTCCTGTATCAGGGAATATTGAATTCCACTTTAAAGATGAACAAAAACAAGAGAAAGGACACTTACGGAGACCACAGTCTGGGGAAAGCATCTATTTCCTCCTGTGTATACTCATCCAGTCGTCTAGGCACTTTCCGTGGCTGAGGAAGCTCTTCCACTAAATTCTTAAGAATATCCTCTGGAATATCCTGTATTAAACAAATATAAGACTTAGTGTCTTTACTATATCGTTCAGGAATGAATTATTAACACTTAGGAACTAAAAATAAGTGAAAGTAACTGCTCTGTACATCACTATTAATAAAACATTAAAAAAAGGATAAAAGTATGCATAGAATGAGCAAATACCAGCTTTAATTTGTATAAACTTTTAAAACAGTTGACCAGCAATCTAAGTAATACCATTATAGCAATACACTGTAAAAGAAAAACAAAAACCCTATTTATAGAGCCAAATATGGTAGAACATGCCTTTAAAACTAGCCTTGGGGAGGTTGGGGTAGGAAGAAAGTGAGTTCAAGACCATATAGTAAGTGGTAAGACCCTGCCTCAGAAATATAAACAAACAAACAAACAAGCAACAACAACAAACTCAAAAAATTGCTTATTCCCTTTTTTGGCTGTAATCAGGTGCTGCTGGCTCACTGTCTCACTTTTTCTCCTGGTGAGTGTGCACATCTTCCCCAGGACTCGTGCACCCCGGGCCACTGCCTTTCCATTTGCCTGTCATGCTGCTGGCAGCTCCTAGAAATGGATCATGTAAACTGTGCACAGACTGGGTTGTTATCAATCTATACAAAACAAAGAGATAGGGCTGGTAGTAGATTGTATTGAGAACTATTCTAAATCTGTTTATAGTTCCCTCCTATCACTTCCACTGGGCATTTAAATAACCATGTAAAGCTGCAGATTCAGAACCAGCAGAGATGATATGTGACATGAAAGTGACAAGATTTACTTACAGAAAGGGAATATGTGATAGCTTTGTATTTATGAAAATGAATGACTCTTTCACAGTTCAAAATTTTGGAAGCCATCAGCAAAAGCCCGAGATCATTTGTAAAGACAGTTCCCAGAGCTGCTCACTCTGTGGGGACCACAGGGTCACATGGTGGCTGATAAATGTGTGCCAATCAATGGCATTCTGACAGACATGACTTTTCCAGACTTCCTTACCATTAAGAGGAATTTACAACTGATATGATTAGGCATTACACAGAACGAAAAACCCTCCTTTAGTCTGTACGCAGAAAAGGTGCCCAGAAATGTTAACTGAATGAATTTAGTGATGCTAAAAGTTCTTCACAAAGGGAGGCGTAGCCTAAGATGATCAAGCAGAGAAAAAGAATTAGTGTAAGGGCTTAGCCATTGCTTGCTTTGTTATTACTGTTTATGTAGCATTTTTTTTTTCTCTTAATGACAGGGTGTTACTATGTCTATCAGGCTAGCCTAGAATTCACTATGTGTCCTAGCTGGCCTTGAACTCATTATTCTCTGCCTATGTTGGGACTATAGGTAGGTATCACCACAATGTGCTGCATTTACAACTTTTCGTACAAATTCTAAAATCTGTAGAAGAGCTGTGAGACTACAGAGACTACTCATCAGAATATAGTGAGATCACAGTGAATACCTAAATTCCCAGTGGTTAACATGACATGTCTGTTTACTGGTTTTGTTTATTAGTATACTCTTTCTGGATGAACTGATTTGACAGTAACCTGCAAATTATTCAACCCTAATTTTTTTTTTTTTTTTTTTTTTTGGTCATAGGGCTTGAGCTTTGGGCCTGGGCACTGTCCCTGAGCAATTCAGCTCAAGGATACTGCCCTATCCCTTGAGTCACAGCGCTACTTCTAGTTTTCTAGTGGTTAATTGGAGATAAAGAGTCTCATGGACTTTTTAGTGCCCAGGCTGGCTTTGAACCATGATCCTCACATCTCAGCATCCTGAGTAGTTAGGATTATAGGCATGAGCCACTGTGCCCGGCTATCAACCCTAAAAATTTCAACAGGTATCTCCTATATATAAATATAGTCTATACATCTATGTTACAAGTGTATGCTTTACAAAGTGAACACCAATAAAATAATTTTTCATCTAATAAAAAAATAACATCCAACTTCGCAAAATTGGCATCTTTTATATAACTTTAAAACACTCACAGTTCGGTCAAGGATGACACAGTCCTTTAGTATGAAGAGTTCCTTTGCCTTCTTTTTATACAATTAGCATTTAGAAAAGATTAGGCCTATTATGCTTTAGAGTCTCCTTATATTTGGATTTTCCCAATTGTTTGCTTATGATAAAATACAGGGTTTTTTTTTTTTTGGTAGAAGCTATATGGTTTATTTTGAATTTTCAGTGTTTCAATAGCAAGTGGCAGATGATGTCACATACCAAGAGGGGATGATCTTGGGTTTGTGATAAAATAATCTCGAACTGGCTCACAGTTTGAGTCTTTATTTATGAGTTTGTCTGTTATTTTACTATTATTATCAATGTGGAAAGTGAAATGACCTGTGCAAGTGTATAAAACCCATAATAACATTGCCCCTTTTCTCAAGAAAGAGTTCCTAGTTAAAAAGACAGCAGATAATAAAATGGAAAGCACTTGAAGATTCTTGTTAGTCTAATGATGGCCTGTTTTATGGCTTAAAACAGAATGACTTATCATTTTATATATGTGCATGCTTTATATGAGTATATTTAAAAATATAAAATACAACAGAATTTGGGATAAGCCTAGCAATATGTAAGGAAGAGAAAATGTCTACTGGAACATTAGTAAAGGCATCTTTTTACTAATGATTATGGACCCACCTCATCTGGGAAAAGATGTAGCCTTTGCATCATTGTTTTCCTATGAAGGTTTTTTGGCAGCATGCCATAAATAGCCAGTTTTACAATCTGAAAAACAAATACACTTAGTAAGAAAAAGTTGACTTGGGATATAAAGAAAGTAAACAACTAGATAAGCTGACAAAAATTCCTTACTGTGGTTTAGCATGAATGTCAGAAAGAGAAATATGTGAAAGTTGACACAAAAGGAATATATGCTTGTATATTATCATTTTTTAGACTGTAAAGTATTACATAGTTTTTTTTCATTTAAAAAGAAAAGACAACAAAAACTTAAAACAATTTACCTTTGTGCTACTTTTAAATAGCCGCATAAGAAATTCTCTAGCTTTATGCAAGAAACTGTGGTTCAAATGATCTGTCATACACAGCAGAATTTAGGGTGCTTTCAACTTGTTTCTTCCTGGTTGGCAGGTTTTCAATTTATAAATTAAGACTAACTACAGCTATGAAACATACTCTGTAAGACACAAGCCTACAACAGCAGTCATGGCTGACACTGTAGGAAAACTTACCATGTGAACATTGGTAAGTATTAGTCAACATTTTGAAATGTTTCTTATGATGTGGGGAAGCAGCCATTGTATCTACTCATTTAGCAGATAAGGAAAAGGATTTAGTTAAGATAAAAAATTTCCTTAGTTTTCTGTACCTAATAAATGTAGGTGTTGGAACTCAAAGCAAGCATTGCACCCCCAGAAACAGGTACCCCATATATGCAATCCACTCTCTGTAACTTACACAGATGCCAATGCCCTTTTCCCTTCTCTATCCATTCACAAAGTGGTAATTTAACTTTTCCATGACTTATTTCTTTTATGGTTCTATGTATTGCTGAACATAATTCCATGTACAATTGGTCAAGGCCTCAGTTTTCCCCTGTGTCCCACATCTCCCGGGGTGGGGGAGGTCTTCCGGGTATATAATATATACAGATATACTGTCGGTTCTTCATGAAAGTACTGAGACTTTTGAAGTATTAAGTAGATTTATATCACTTGCACAAAAAATTCCACAAGATAATCTGACGTATACTAGAGTCAAACCACTAAAAGAAAACGTATTAACAGGACTCCATTGTAGAGGTTCCTATCTCTTTTACTCACTTATTAAATCAGTATATATCTTAGGACAGATAAAAGATAATGACATCACATATATTTTCTGTGTGAGTTCTGTATAGAATCTATGTTGTAGAGACTTAGAATTCACTTGCTACTGTCACATATACCACATTTCAAGTAGCTGAAAGCCAAGTGGCTACAGGCTATCACAGCTGGTAGGACAGAAAGAAGATTTCCATTGGACATTTCTATTGGACAGCACTGATCTAGGGACTGTTTACTTGATCCTCTTAAACGCATCCTCATAGTAAGTAAATTCTATTGATTGGATACATGGAACTTATTTTTCATGACCTTAGAAAATGTAGTATTTATCTGAATTACTATGTTGACATTTAAAAAATGTGTTCAATTAAAATGCAAACATCGTACTCAAAGTAGTGAAAGTGAGAAAATATAAAAATGTCACATACTAACAAGGAGGAAATGATAAAGGAAAAACATGTGTAGTATCATGTACACATAATCTAGTTGATATACATCAAGGATAAAGACTTCAGGAAATCCAGAAAGTAAAAAAGACAGGACAAGTATGTGTGAATTAATGTGAAAGACCTTCTTCATAGAGCCTTATTACAGGACATGTGCCATTTATTTCGCATAAAGGAATTGTATTAGGTATAAGGAGTTAACAGTGCAGGAAAACTACACTAAAATTAAAGTTTTTCTGTCTAGTTATAATATTTAAAAATATTAAAGAAAGTTATTACCTAAATATTAAGTCTATGTATTTTATGCCAAGCCTACCCTTATAATCAGATGTCTACAATAAGAAAATTCTACAATAAGTCAGATAAACCAAGTACTAAATTAGCAAATTACGTCTGTAGACACACTTGACTATTCCAAACACAACTAGAAATAAAACAACTGACCCCTTCCTTAAAAAGATAGTTTTTTCCCAAAATTAAAGTCAAAGTTAAGTTTTCTAAAATAGTAAGATCTTTTAATGAGATAATAATAAAATACATTTAACTGAAATATTTTCTGTACCTACCTCAAAGTTATAATTCATTTCAACATTTGAAATATTTCCTGCAAGGGCCATCAAATTCTAACACTGTCATCAATTCTTTATGTTAAAAAGTTGGACTATGGTGCCTCCTAGTGTACAGTTAAATTTTATGAGTAAAAATAGAAATGAATTTTACAAACTCCCTAAATATTTGTAAAGTATTAAAAGTACAATTCATTGTAATAGTTATAGTATATATTGCCAGCATTCTTTGCTATAATTTTCAATATATGTTTTGTAAATCATATTGTTAGAAAGATTACAATAACCTGTAATAGTCTAAAAATACTAGCTAGAAAGCAACATTGAATCCTATTTTCTGAACCCACTTCTGAAAATCGATATAAATAAAATCAATAGTAATGAAACCTAAACTACTACAAGAAAACAAAAGGAAGATTTAGAAATACATAGGCATATTTTCTGAGTAGGACTGCCCAGAAAGTAAACACAGGAATTAAAAAAACAAAAAACAAATAGGACTGCAGCTAGGTGCCAGTGATTCACTCCTATAATCCTAGGTACTCAGGAGGCTGAGGTCTGAGGATCACAGTTCAAAGCCAGCCCACATAGTAAAGTCCATGAGACTCTTATCTGCAACTAACTACTCAACACCAGAAATGCAGTTATGGCTCACATGGTAGAGCGCTGGCCTTAAGCAAAAGACTCAGGAACCAGGACAATGCTCAGGCCATGACTTCAAGCCCCAAGACTGGCACTTACACACAGATGCATGCAGGCACATACAACCTCCCTTCCCTCCCAACACACACAAAAAGGAAAAGGACTACATCAAATTAAAGTTTCTGCATATCAAAAGAGCCAGAATAAAGACACAATTCACAGGAGCTCAGGAGGCTGAGACCTAAGGGCTCAAACTAGTGTGATCAGAAAAGCCAAGTGGGAGTGGGAATCCTGGAGCTCAAAACCTTGTTTCAGTATTATGAAAACGAAAACAAAAAACTAGAATAAAACCTTGATCAGAGAAAGTATGTAAATTGGGAAAAGAGTAATGTAAAGAGTCCATAAGGTCTACACAACAGAAAATGACAAAGGCAAATACATATCAGAAAGTGGCTGATGTAGTCTGTATTAGGAAAAAACAGACTTGTTATAAAGATAAAGAAGGTTAGTATACATTATGCTTGACTTATTCTTCAGGAAAGATCAAAATTGTAAAATTAATCTGACTCAATTTTCAGAATATATAAAATGAAAACCAAGATTGTAATAATAATAAACTAACGTGATAATAATCAAATACTGATAAAACTTACTTAGCATGTTTATTTATATATATACATATATACATAGTCACATAGATATAAACACATACATTTGTCTCTATCTCTTCTCCAAGGTATTAAGAGTAAGTTAATCATATTCTACATAATTTACAGACGTTAAGAAATCCCAAAGGAAAGCACAAGAATTCTTCGATTAAATGTATAGCATAATAGAGTAATTTGAAAACACACATAGAACTGAATGATGAGACTAATACTTATCAAAGCTTGTGAGACATACTTAAAGTGAAGCTTTTATTACACTGAATGGCAATTACATTAGAAAAGAAAGATTATTTAAAAACCAGAGCCTAAACCCGTCTTCCCCAGATAGCAAATAAAAACTCAGTAGACTTACAGCCACTGGATCCCGTTGGTGAAGCTGAGCGGCTGTTACTTGTCTAAATCCACCGGGGTATCTGTTAAAAGAAGCAAAGATAATTAATCTGGGCATAGGCTATGGTATTGTAACTTAAACCGATCATTCTTTTTAATAAACACTTGTTTCTGAACTAAGATAATTATTAATGAATTAAGTAGTAATCCACACTTATGGAAAGGCTACCTCCTAAAATGAGCAACTACCTCATAAGTACTTTTAACTTTCTTGGTATAATTCTATTATTGTTTGCATTTTTAGTCATTCATTCATTCGTTTCACATAGGTAGCTTATTACTTCTTGATCGATAAAATAGCAATGACTCAAATATATCATGGTCACAAAATATTAAATTTGAAACATTTACAATTTGAAATATTCAAATTACAAACGGTGGAAGGGAAGGCCTAGAAAGGCTTAGATCTAGAAAAGTGGCATGCCATTTGATTCTGAAGTCAAGCTCACGTTCCAAACAGATAATGATTCTGATTTTTTTCTTCCGTTGGGGTGTGCGTATAGGTGTGTATGTCTGTGTATGTGTATTGGGGCTTGAACTCAGGGTCTTGCACAGGCACCAATTTTGTTCCAGATTGGCATTCTACTATTTGAATCATAACTTTGCTTCAGATTTAGCTAGCTGATTAGAGATAAATCTCTTGGATTTGTCTGCCTTGATTGGCTTTGAACTCTAATCTTCAGATCTCAGCTTTTCGAGTAACTAGGATTATAGGCCTGAGCCAATAGCACCTAACTCCTATTTCTTTTAATGGCTCCTAAAAGATTACTACTTTAGATTTTGCTCAAATAATAAAATATTTCCTGTGTTCATATAAAATTTTATTTTAAAACATGGATAAAATGGGATAGTACACAGTACTGAAGTAAGCTTAGTACCATGGGTGTCTTAGATCCAGGTCTAAAAACTATATTTTGCAAGTGGTTTTCCCAGTATAATAGGAGAAACTTTGTTTTATCTTTCTATACATGATTTTACTCAAAACAAGCAAAACAATACCTGCTAATTTACTTCACAATGCTGTATGAATCAAATAAGAAAACATTTGTGAAAACCAAAACACATTGATATACACAGATGTAAGGATTTTTTTGTCCTGAGAAAAGTTTCAAAATTTTAGGGAATGGAAAAAAGTAGAAATGCAAGAAAAATTTAAGGTTACATAAATGTGATTTCATCCAAGAGAATTTAAAAACATTCTAAAAATGACTAAAGGCATCAAATTTTAGGAATAAAATATAAGAAATAAAATTTAGAGATTTGCTGAGAAGGATGGTTTGTTTTCAAACTGATTTGACTTCCATGGAATTTGTTTTAGAAAATGAAATAGCCAACTAGGCTTCTATTTCTCTCTTCTCTGCATGGGAAAACTACCTTTTATGCTAAAAAAAAAAAAAGATAATTAAAAAAAATTTAAATACTGGGATGGCAAATTCTAAGGCAAAATGCCACTTATGCTATATTTTTGGAGCTTGGATTTCTTCCTGAGTATCTGGAAAGCTAATGTGGAATTCTGAGTTGGGAATGATTTGAGTAATGGAATACTCATTGATTTTTACTACTGAAAAATAACTACATTTTTCCCCTCCGCTATGAGATATCCTGGACAGAGTGGGGTAAATCGATTTAAAATACTAGCTGTGGGTTCTTGAAATTAATGAACACTTACTGAATGTCTATTGTTTGGGTACTGAGGATGCACAAATACACCAGCATCCTGTCCCCAGTCTAAAGATGATGAAATATTCTGTAGCTACAACTAAGAGTAAGCCATATTTCTAAATCATGCCAATATTTTTAGATGGCAAAGAGTGAGATGCTAACATTAACCTCCAACTCATGTAACTTTTAAAAAAATTAGAAGTGAGCATTCACAAAAACAAAGATTTTGAGATTCTAAGTCAGAAGAAATTGCAAAGGAAAATGAAGAACTAATTATACAAAGACGAAAAAGCACCATAAGGAAAATTTATAGCAAGCAAAAAATATAACAGTAGATTAATAATGGCTAAAATATTCATAGAAAATAACATGAAAAGCAGGGAATCTCATTACTGTGCAAATAAAAAAAATCAGAGTTTAAGAGAGGCTGGGTGTGGCAATGCATGTCTATAATCCCAGCTACTCAAGAGGTGGTGATCTGGAGGATTCTAGTTCCAGACCAGGCAAAGAAGTTAGTGAGCATGGTGTTTTATCCTATCTTCTCAGCTAAACAGGAGGCACCAGCAGACCAATCATAGTCCAAGGCTGTTTCTACAGAAAAACATGAGCCCTTAACAACAAAACCAGGTTGCTTTTTTTTTTTTTTTTCAAATCACGCAGTACAGTCCATGCTTATTAAGTGTAAGGCCAAGATCCAACTCCAGTTCTACCCAAATAAACCAACATTGGGGGAGAGTTCTTAACGATTATTTATAAAGACAAACTGTATCAGAACAATGGTAGATACCTCATAGAAACCATGAAAGCAGGGTCAGGAGTTTGGCCTAGAGGTAGAGTACTTGCCTAGAATGCATAAAGACCTGGGTTTGAGTTGAGGTCGGTGGTGCTGTGGCTCACTGGTAGAGCGCTAGCCTTGAGGAAAGCCTAAGGACAGTGCTCAAGCCCTGAGGTCAAGCCCCAGGACTGGAGGGGGGGGGGGGGGAAAGACACCTCAAGAGCAAGGAGAGTTCAATACATTCAACAAGGCAATCCTTTATCCTTTATTTTATTATTAAAATACAGTCCGAGACTGGAACCTGAACTTGGTACCTGCCATTCTCACTCACTGGCTTATGGTCTACCAAGTGAGTCAGGCCTCCAACCCTAAATCATCCTTCAAAATCAAGAGAGATCTTCCATCATCAACACAAACTAAAGCCCTTTTCCTTCCTTCCTTCCTTCCTTCCTTCCTTCCTTCCTTCCTTCCTTCCTTCCTTCCTTCCTTCCTTCTCTCCCTCCCTCCCCCTTCCTTCCTTCCTTCCTTCCTTCCCTCCTTCCTTCCTTCCTTCCTTCCTTCCTTCCTTTCTTTCTTTCTTTCTTTCTTCCTTTCTTTCTTTTTCTTTCTTTCTTTCTTCTAAAGCCATTTCTGACCACTAAGCCAGCAGTGTGGAAGATACATAAAGGAATACTACACACACAAGAGGAAGAGATACACAAATGGATTTACTAACTTTTTTTAGATAAACAAATACGGCCAGGTAGTATGGCAGAGTTTGGAGTTTGGTTTGCTTGAGTAAATTATACATGTGATGCGGGTAAAACCAGTACTTTCTTAAATGGCAGTATCTGAAAAATAACTTTTTACCTTGTAAATAAGAGCAACTGTGTTTTAAAATCCAAACATTTTCAGTGTCTACTTTCCTTGACAACATGATTTTCTTACCCAGTATGAGAGGAATATACTTTTTGTTCCCATTTATTTCCAGAAAATGCAATATGTCTTGTGTTCATTATGACAACATGATCCCCACAGTCACCTAGATTTAAAAAGAAATAAAGCACTTGATTAAAAAAAAAAAGCTGGGTATGGTAGCTCATACCTATAATCCTAGATATTCAGGAGGCTGAGATCTGAGGATCACAGCTTAAAGCCAGCTCAGCACTAAAGAATGTGAAATTCTGTATCTCCAATTAATCACTAGAAAACAGAAGTGGGGCTGTGGCTAAGGGGTAGAGTGGTAGCCTTGAGCTCAAGAGCTCCGGGATAGCACCCAGGCCACAGTTCAATCCCCATGATCCACCAAATAAATAAATGAATAAATAAAAATTTAAAAAAATTTGAGAAGTAGTCTTTGTTATTTATAAAGTTATCAACCTGCAAACAATATATTGGAGAAAGAAAAAGCAAGTCATAGTATAATGCAATCCTTGAATAGTTATACTTTTTAAAAATACAATACCTAAGCATAGAAAAAGTTGGCTGGCAATTTGGAAAATTCCAACATAGGAAGCTATAAGAAATTTAATAAAGATGCCAATAACAACAATACATCTTTTAGAGGCAAATGATTATTATACTCCATTCTTTACACTAATAATTCACTCTACCAAAATGGTTATACATTAGTACTCTGAAAAATCTGATAGAAATTTTCCTTTATAAACAATGGAAAAAATAGAAACATTATGTGTACAGATGTAAAAGAAAGCATGGTTTTCCAATAGGCAAATTGAAAACAAATGCTATACATTATAGTTGATTATTATTTTCTTTAAAGTAAGAGAACAATGGAACATTTACAGCTTTATGCTTGTTTAACAACTGCTAAAGGCTTTTTCCAGCCATATTTAATGAACTTTTAACTGTCATTCTCCACTATGATTATAAACATATTTGACGGAACACATGACCTCAAAAATTAAGTGCACTGTACTAATTTCCTCCAGAAAAATATTGCTAAGTGTGCTTGTGACCGTTCCTTTTTTTTTTTTTTTTTGCCAGTCCTGGGCCTGAGCTCAGGGCTTGAGCACTGTTCTTGGACTTTCTCAAGGCTAGCACTCTACCACTTGAGCCTCAGCACAACTTCCAGCTTTTTGCTATGTATGTGGGGTACCGAGGAATCGAACCTGGGTCTCCGTGCATGCTAGGCAAGCACTCTACCACGAGGCCAAACTCCCGGCCCTGTGACCATTCCTTTAAGAACAAACTTTAAAAATCGGCAAGGAGTTTTTCTTGTAAATTACTACTCATGACAAAAATCGGGCAATCTGAAATGTTTACTAAATGTCTATTTTATGAAAAGGAAAAACTTCAAAGGATTCTAGAAGTGTATTTAAAAACAAATGCTGCTGAAGATAAGAAGTATGCCTAAGTACAGTATATAAACTCTGAAGATTACATAGTAAAATTTCATGCACATTGAACTCAAACAGCAAAATGTTCAGAGACAGACCATATTCTACATGGACAAGGAAGTGGATTTTCATCACTAAAAGACAGAGAACATGGTGGTTTGAAGGAAAGATCTCAAAGCTTGCTGTCACTAAGACTCTAAAGGAATCTTCTAATATTTGGAAAAAGAAATGGCAAAGATTCCTAAAAGTGATACCTGGTGGGTTCCTAAGGCAGGTGGATTGCTAGCAGATCTCAGTTCTGCTCTTTAGGGGTTTGGTTCATCTACTTCCATAAGGAAGGACTCACAGTTTTTCTCCCTCAAAATTGCCTGGGAGAGTAGAAAGTAACATTGACTCCATATCCTCCAGATGCATGGTAATAACTGAGGCATTTCTCATCACTTATACTGGAATTCTCACTGCAATCAACTACTGAGCCACTGGTTTTGGAGATGTAGTCTCAAGGACTTTTCTGTGCAAGCTGGCTTCAGGTCTTGGTCCTGAGATCCAACCTCCTGTGTAGCTAGGATCACAAGTATAAGCCACCAGTGCTCGGCTCTACTTACAACTGCCTTATTAGCCTGCTTTCTCTATCTCTAACCTCTACTTTTTAGGACACACATGTGTGTGTGCACACACACTCGAGGCACACTCACACAACCTGAGTTTCTTTTGCTTGAGCTAGCGCTTTACTGCTGAGGCCACATCTCCATTTCTGGCCTTTTTTTTTTTTTTTTTTTTTTTTTTTTTAATGCGGGTGGGTAGGGAGGTAGTTAACTGGAAGTAAAGAGTCTCATGGACTTTCCTACCCATGATTCTTAGATCTCAGCCTGAGGCTCCTTCATCTACCTTCACTCCACTTTTATATTTTAATGAGCAAAAATAAGTCCAAGGTTAAATTTCTCATCTCAGATTGCATGGCTTGTAAGTGGCAAATGTAAAAATTTGGAACCCAACACCAATGACTTAAAAAACAAGTTCTACCCTTTCACTATAGCCGGGATGGCAAGAAGTGGTGACACTGTCATCAGATGGCACTGACTCAGATGTCCTTCCTAACACAGTATGTCTAGGTTAACTGACCACTCTGTACTTTACCACATCTCATGTACCAATCCTTTCTGAGATATTAGAAAGGGTAAATTTTTTTTCCCCTTTAATCAAGTTCCTTTAGGGGAACTCCACTTGCTTTTCCTAGATGTGTTATTCTAGGGTATTTAATTTCACTAGGAATGCCTGCATGATATAGCTTTATTTGTATCCATATATTGGAGCATCAAGTTTCAACATACCTACTGACTGGATTTTTCCAATATAAAAATCAGGGCTGGGAGTTTGGCCTAGTGGTGGAGTGCTTGCTTAGCATGCACGAAGACTGGGGTTCGATTCCTCGGTCCTACATACATAGAAAAAAGCTGGAAGTGGTGCTAAGGCTCAAGTGGTAGAGCTCTAGCATTGAGAAAGTCCAAGGACAGTGCTCATGCTTTGTGCCCAAGCCCAGGACTGGCCAAAAATAAAATAAAATAAAAAATCAGCACCTTAATTCTACAAATACAAGTAAATTTATCTTTGGATTAGAATGCTTTATTTTAGCAAGGCAATTGTATGATGTTATTTTCTACTTAAAGTTAAATCCCTTTTGGATGGGAAGCCTTTTTCTGTGAAAGGCCATTTAGGTATTTACATCTTTTAGGGCTATATAAAATGATCAAATGACAGACGGGTCCAGGTAGCAATGAGACACATTGTGTTTGTCCTTTCAAAAAGCAAATGATTTCCACCAACAGTTGTAAGGCTTGATGTGCTATATAAAGGGTAGGCTGTACAGGGCTTGACGCGGAAGAACAAAAAGACAACCTCAAGGACACATATGTGCACGCTTGCATGGGAGCATGTACGCATGCAACATGGGAAATCACCAGAAATGCATGAGAATTTGTGTGCATGTGTATCACAAGGAGATCACAGGAAAATGCTTCAGGAGAGGATTTTGAGGGCTATATAAAGGCCTGATGTTCCCTACTCCTGCCTTATATAATAAGAGTAGTATATAATGGCTAGTACTGTAACACTACTCATAGCAAAAGTGTTAAAATTATTCCTGTTGTTCACATTACACTCTTTCTGAGATAATACTGAGATTCCTTATGTAGGAAGATTTTTGAGATACCTGTGTTAAATCTGGTAGAAGTCTCAAATTCTCCCCAAATCCGATAATTCTTTTTCACTAATGAATATCCCAGTCATTATTAAACTTATTAGTGTCAAATATTCATCTTGCTGCAGGGAATATAGTAAGGAATATCACTTGATTCTTTGTTCTTTATGGAGGCTGTTGGGCAATAAAGAACCAATCAAATAAGTAAATATACAAGGTGCCAGTAGCAGGTAAAATTAGGGAAATAAAGAATGGGAGCATTATGAATTGGCATAGTGTTTTTCCATTAAGTTTTCATTTTTTTGGAATAGATTTCTAAGAGTGCAACTGCGATGCTATATGGTAAACTCATGTTTAGTTTTATGGGAAACTGCTCTCCTCTTTTCCAGTGTCTGTATCATTTTACATTTCTACTGCATGAGATGAAGACTCCAGTTCTCTGCCTTCTCATCAGCATTCACTGCCACTATTTTTTTTATTTCAGCTATTCTGGTGAAATTTCACTGTGACGTAAATTGGCATTTCTCTGTCTTATGTCAGACATCTCCTAATGCATTTTTCCCATTTCCTAATTAGATTGTGGGGATTTTCCCCCGCTAAATTTCAACAGACATCTTTACACATTCTAGATATAAGTTTTTTGTTGGCTTTCTCCTGGTCTGTATTGTATCTTTTCATTCCCCTCAGAGTCAAGCTCCTCCTTAGAAGTTCTTTATTTAAAGTCTTAAGAGTCCTTAGAAGGTAACATGGGGAGAGGAGCCGGGGGTCGTCTCATTCCTTCAAATAGTGCAGTATTGCTTTTAGATACTCAAAAGATTTGATGTCAGAAATGTTTGAAAAATAGCTATTCCAAATGAGTGATAACTAAGCTTGGCTTTGGCCTTTATTCTCATTTCCAAATTTTGGAAGGACAGATATTCAAATATCTACTTCACTATTATTTTTGGCATCCCTACCTAACTGAGACAGTGACATGTAGGTTATCATAAAATCTGAGGGTAAAGATTTATTGTGATATAACTTAATGCCAATTTTCAAATATTTACTTCAAAAAAGAGTTAAGTATTATAGATACAACCTGAAGCAAAAAAAAAAAATCTCCATCAGTGTTTTATTGAATGAAACCCTAGGAAAAAGGGGCAAGATAAACATGCAGTTTACACTGCAAAGTTAAAACAATCTGACAATCATGATTTCAAATGGACACAACTTAACTAAACAGTAAGATAGCTACTCTAGTTAGGCAACTTTATAAGAGGCATATACAAACTATAAGGCAGAATAATGGATCAGACCATAAATCTGAACTTTTCTGAATTACGATATGTTCTCATGAGTAGCATTACCCTTTAGGAACTGTAACTTTTATTACATTCCATGCAGGCGAGGACAATTATATTAGATAATATAACATTAGGGAAAAGCTCCCCTGGAGCAAATCTATTAGAAGTGAAGCCCTCTTGAAGAGCAAGTCATAATCCACAAATTAGCACTTGCTTTCTTTTGACTTATCAGTTAGAAAAATTAAACACATTAAGAAACATTCGAAGTTTCAAATTTAGGACAGTTTTAATCAAAAGCATAAAAAGAACTCTTTTTTTTAAATAAACTTATAAAATTTTTAATTGTAATTAATAGAAGGGTTACATTATATTCACTAGATAGAAAGTGAATTACTTCATAAACATTGATACCCTTTCTCATGTTTTTTGTCCCCATTTCCCTACCCTATCACTCCCATCTTGTCTTTCCCCCTTCCCTATTCTACTTCAAATACACAAATAAACATATATACAATATACCAGATAACAAGGTAAGATACTGTAACAATATGAGAAAAACTAAGGGACAGCAAAAGAGATAAGAG
Organism: Megascapheus bottae; assembly: GCF_031878675.1. NCBI lineage: Eukaryota > Metazoa > Chordata > Mammalia > Rodentia > Geomyidae > Megascapheus > Megascapheus bottae. Next base: position 53,763,958 of record NC_143517.1, read on the forward strand.
ATAACATAGTACATTAAGAATAACAATCACTCATTATATGGTTTTGTTTCTATATCCTGGAGGTCCTTTCATTTAGCCTCATCCTATATGGCCTTATGTATCTAGGTTTTGCCCTATTGTAAACCTCTACTATACTAATTATGACAAATGAGGGAAACCATTGAGCCTGTGTTCCTTTGAGTCTGGCTTACTTCACTTAATAAAGCATAAAAGAATTCTTTAATTCTTTTTCTAATTTCCTATCATTTGCATATTCATCCACATTTTCCACAAAAATAAGCTTTGTAGGAATTAGGGGTGAACATCAGTGGCAAAGAGCTTGCTTGACATGTGTGAGGCCTGGAGTTTAATCCTTAGTATCACACACACACAGATAATGAAAAAATAAGAGAACAAAAACCCTTCTAAATGGACAGTTAATTGATTTTCTTTCTATAACACTTTACCAAGGTCCTTTGACAAATAAGGTTCAAATACACACACACATACATATATACCCAAACACACACACACACACACATATATACCCAAACACACACACACACACACACACACACACACACACACACACACACACACACACACGCTGCATGCTGATACATTATTGGCCAAGTTTTACAGGCATGCCTACAAGTATAACCATTTGTAATAATATTTTCCTGAGAAATTGTAGACGAATTTTCAAATAAACAGTTTCAGCAATTATAAGTTTGGTAAACTAATAAATGTAGAAATAAACTCTTAAAAAAAACCAGAGTGTTTGTCTAGCATGCACGATACCCTAGGTTTGATTCCTCAGTATCACATAAACAGAAAAGACTGGCTCAAATAGTAGAGTGCAAGCCTTGAGCAAAAGAAGCTCAGGGACAGTATTCAGGCCCTGAGTTCAAGCTCCAGGTCTGACAAAACAAACAAACCAAAAAACAATGTATGAAGAGATATGGAAATTGTTTTCAAGCTGCGGAATGTGGCCCAATTCAATTGAAAACTTGATTGTGGTGACATCTTGTGGCCATGAGCAGTTCTGCTGATGTAAGTTACATATTCAATATACTGAGACTAAAAAATGAACATAGTCTTTAAAAAGTAAATTTTCACAATAAACCTGGTTTCTATTATTGGAACAGATGTTCTGACAGGTGTCCACAGCAGAGTCCATATTCATTAGTACTTAGTGAGCGGTAAGATATGTGTATACTGGTGTGTAATTGAAAGGACAGATGGTAACTGCTCTACTTGGAGATGGAAATTAGGTGACTATTACAGTTCTATTTTCCCTCAAATTTTATATCATTAGCATTTCCACGGAAAGCCTTGCGAGCTACCTTGTGGAGGAAAAGCAGGGAGTGTGGCTATCAATCACCCTCCAGTGGACTGTGACTCTACTTCCTTGCTTCACCTTTCATTTTTGGTCTATTCTGTGTCATATTTCCAATTGTTTATAATGGGTGTGAGCTTCAAAATCCTCTGGTATGTAATAGACACATACACTCCTTCTCAACTTCCCAAGGCCTTCTGCCTCTATTGATAATTTTGTATGGCCCAACAAAGGATCTTATAAACATTCAAATGGCCCTTGCTTTAAAATATTCCCTAACTCTGGTATTACAGGGCTGTATAATGTTCCTAGGTCCAAGGAAATTGTGGTACACCTTAGGACAAAAATGTGTGCTGGCCAAGAGTTAAATATTAGAGAATCAGATTTCTCTCTCTTTCTCTCCCCGACCCTCCACCCACTCAATTTCTTTAAACTGAAACCCATACCAGTAAGGTTAGGTACTGACTGACTGATGAAAATGTAGCAACCAGAGGCTTAAAGGAATTTAATCCTGCATTTCCCTTAGAAGCAGTGGTTCACTGTTCCTTAATCCAGTGTTCATGATGACATTATAGAACATGACTCCTGGGAATAACAAGAACTGGCTATGCTTAATAATAATCATTGTCATTAGTTACTATTCAACTCTATACACAGACACATGCATACCTTTGTATGTTTAGTATATCTCTAAATAAAAAGGAAGGCCAAAACACAAATCAGTGGAAGCAAATGCTATTGAAAGGAAAAGGGAGTTGAAGATTAAGAACTGACATGGGACCTGGTAATGAAGTACCTCATTACCTAAGGTTAAGTTGAACTCCTTACTCTTCCAGATTAAAAACAAACTCTTCTGTTTTAGAAAAAGATACAAAAAGGACAAATCTGTTCATTTGAAACAGTGAACTATACCTAGGTAGCTTTCCACATACTGGGAAAGGAGTTTTTAGAAAAGATAACATGATTTATTTTCAAAGGCTCTATTCACATCCATGAAATAATGTGTACTATGTGTAAAAAAAAAAAAGCATGTTCAATTTATTATTAATTTGCACATGTGTGAAAATGTCATAATAAAACCCAATAAAGGGCCGGGAGTTTGGCCTAGTGGTTAAAGTGCTTGCCTAGCATGCATGAAGACCCGGGTTCGATTCCTAGGTACCACACACATAGAAAAAAGCCAGAAGTGGTGCTGAGGCTCAAGTGGTAGAGCTCTAGCCTTGAGAAAGTCCAAGGACAGTGCTCAGGCCCTGAGCTCAAGCCCAGGACTGGCAAAAAAAAAAAAAAAAACCCAATAAAACAATAAAAAAGATTCTATCAGAGGTTGAAAAACTATAGATGCCAATGACAAGTGTAATGTACTTACTCAGTTGATGGTACATGGGTTTATGCAATCCCTGAAGTTTTACTGATGCCACGGCAGCAAGTTTGCCAGGAGGCTGCATCTTCCCATCTAAAAGATACCACATCCGAGAAAAAGTGGCCCATTGCTTGAAAACAAAAAAGAATACAAAAATTTAGATGTATAGTCCATCATATGTACATTTAGTTTTATACTGAGAGTAGGTCAGTGTTCCTGAAGACAATTCAGGAACTGAGTTCTAGGGGAGAGTTAAATAAAATCATGTGGGCAAGAAAGTTTGGCCGAAATTGAACGTATTTGACTTTTAAATTACCTTTTAATTACATATCTTTAGGTTGCTTCAAACATAGGACACTGTATTTATATTTAGTATTTATCTGAAATGTAAAAAAACAACAACAAAAAACCAACCTATAAAGATCTGGACTGAATGCTCTTATTAGTACTAAATTCGTTACTTTTACTGAAAACAAACAAACAAAAAAACTTCTTCCATAAAAAATACAAATGCAGGGCTGGGAGTTTGGCCTAGTGGTAGAGTGCTTGCCTAGCATGCACACATTAAAAAAAAAAAAAGTGACACTGTGGTGCAAGTGGCAGACCATTCGTCTTGAAAAAAGCCCAATGACAGTGCTCAGGCCCTGAGCACAAGGCCAGGACTGGAAAAATAAAAAAATAAAAAAAAAATTACAAATGCATGGCCACAATGTGAAAGGACTGTAACATATTTTAAGTGTTAGCTCTCACTTCCTGTATTTGCCTTGTCCCAGGGGACACACAAGGCTGCAGGACGTATACTTGAGGTGGCCCTGGGCCAAGTCATGTTGAACTACCAAATCCAAAACCAACTCCTACTCTTCACTGCTTCGTAAATCCTTAGAATACGCTCTTCCGGCTGTTCAATTTTTTTTTTTAAGATAACCTTCAAGCAAACCCTCGTTTCTTCTTTAATGTAGACCAACAGTAAGTCCTTTGAGATAGTCTACTGGTTAAAAAAAAAAAAAAATCCCTGACCACTTTGCAAACGTTGGCGGGGTCTGACCGGTTCAGTCGCATGTCTAGCCTGGTTGACCGCAAATAACCTTTCTGATTCTGCCCTCCGCAGACCCCCATCTCTGAAACAATGTATTCCCCATCCACCAGCAACGGTGTTCCCCCGAAAACAAGGCCCCAAGCTCACCTGGTGGGCCTTGGAGAAACTCGACATGGTCCTGCCTTCCTCACCGGCAGGGCGGGACCCTGCGTTTCCGGAAGTCCAGCCAGGTGTCACCCATTTCAGGCGCCGGGCAGGAAATGCATGAGTGGAGCTCAACAGTTCCTAGCCTGTCACGCTCTCGCGGCTTCTCCTCCTTCTCTGGACTCCCTTCGAGTCCTCCTGAGGCTCGGTTAGCAATTCCATCGTGAGAGGAGAGAAAGAGAGCAGTCATGGAGATAAGCGTTCTCTAGTGTCACCCCCTGAAAGTGTATGGGAAACCGACGGGGAGGAGGAGGGGAGGGGGTCACCATTTCCAGAGGCTCCAAGCGGAAGGCGGCCGGAAGTGGCCGGAGCGCGGCTGTGTTTGAGACCCGCGGGGAAGATGGATCGCTATCTGTTGCTGGTCATCTGGGGCGAGGGCAAGGTTCCCGCGGCCGCCGGTGGGCAGACCGAGCGGGGACCCGAGGGGTCTTCGGCGGAGGGCTTCGAGAAGCCTCCCGGTGAGTGCTGTGCGGGGAGGACGGAAGAGAAAAGGCGGGAAGTGCGTGCCGGGAGACGGGGAGCCGCTGGGGCCGAGGCCGGGTCTCCGGAGCGGGCTGCGGGTCGGGGGGTCTCGGGAGGCTCCGGCTCTCTTCCGGGGTAAGCGCCGGGAACCAGTTATCCCGGGGAAATGGCCACCGACGAGTTGTTCCCAGCCCTAGAAAAGTTAACTGGCCTTGTTTGTTTGTTTTTTGGAGGCAGTTAATTGGAGATGAGCGTCTCGTAGGCCGCCCTGCCCAGGGTGGCATCGAACTGTGACCCCTCAGATCTCACCCTCCCGGAGTAACTGGGATTTATAGGCGGGAGTCACGTGCCCGGTGTCATTTTTTTTCTGTTTTTTTTTATGTTTCCCGCGTTCCCAAGGCAGGTGATACAGAAAAGGGACAAGATACATAAAGGTCTTGCCGGCGAATACTTTACATGTTAGTAAGAGACATCTAATTTAAAAAAAATAAATAATACGTTTAAAATATATATATATATATATTTCCAGTCCTGGGCTTGAGCTCAGGGCCTGAGCACTGTCCTTGGTCTTTCTCAAGGCTAGATCTACCACTTGAGCCTCAGCACCACTTCCGGCTTTTTTTCTATAGGTGGTACCGAGAAATCGAACCCGGGTCTTCATGCATGCTAGGCAAGCACTTTAACCACTAGGCCAAACTCCCGGCCCCTTAAAATATATTTTTAAATCCATATTGAATTTTTTTTTCTGGAGTTCGACTCTGTCATTTTAATTTGTTTATTTTGATCAAGAAAGCACTTGGAGGAAATGTGCATGATTGCACAGAAGGTATTGTGAGTTTTCCTGTTTTTGTTTTTGTTTTTTTTTCCTGGGGTGAGGTGGGAATTGGATATGATAAAGCGAAGCAGACAAAAAAGTTCTAGGTTTGCTATGATTTATTGTACATATGTTTCAATAGACCTTGGCCAGTGTGTTATTTGTTTTACTTATAATACAGGTTGGTGAAACTGGAACAGGCTTAGATTATGTAACCCTTTAACCTGTGGACTTAGACTGTCTTCACTTTTCCAGACTTTACAGCAGCAAGTATTTATCATCTCCTGAAAGGAAGCATTAGTGCTGCAATCAATCCAGATGACACTAGTTTTCCTGGTAAGTGTCATGGAAGGGCTTCTACAGCATAGCATTTGAATTGGACATTAATTAATGTGATCACCAATGGGTATAAGAAATACTTGTACACAACCTTGAGTTTCATCCTCTTAATGAAATTCTCTTGCTCATCTTTAAGTATAGATAATAAGAGACTGATATAAAGAGAAGGGTTATCTTGAGTAAGAACACATGAATGCTACTGTACTGACCTCTTTCCCTTTGTTTTCTTGTCCTCTTATTGATTCTCTTAAAATTAAAAAAAAAAATCTGCTGGGCACTATGGCTCATGCCTGTAAACCTAGCTACTTAGGAGGCTGAGATCTGAGGATCACGGTTCAAAGCCAGCCCAGGCACTAAAGAACAGGAAACTTTTATCTCCAGTTAACCAGTAGAAAAGGAGAAGAGGGACTGTGGCTCAAGAGTAGTAGGGTGGTAGCCTTGAGCTGAAGAGCTCAGGGACAGCACCCAGGCTCAGAGTTCAAGCCCCATGATCCCCCCTCTAAAAAAAAAAACAACCGAAGAAACCAAAACTTTGTAATTGTTAAAGGAGCAGTCTTGTTGCTATTTTGACTTCCTGTAGCATCTTACTTCAATGATGATCTATTTACACTAAGTAACATTTCTAGTAACATTAAGTAGCATTTCTAGTGATGCTATAATTGGCATGTCAGGAATTCATCTAATTACTTGATCCTTATCTTCTCTTTTGTTTCTTTTTCATGGTTTCTATCTTATCTGAGCATGTCCCCTAAAGGCTCCGAAGTAGAAATGCCAAAATAGATAAAACCTTAAAGCTAAGGGAAATTCTGTATATACCTGGAGAACTTGTTCATTTTGATAACTTTGTGCTTCTTGTGACTATATAATTGGCTCCTTTTCTTCTTTAATGAACCTTTTGTTGCTCAGTGTCAGTTATCACCATTGGTAAATGATTTGTGATGTATTTATGCTCCTTTAGCCAGTCCAAGGAGATCTGGAAGTATGTTCTGACCACATAAGCCACTTAAGTGGCTTGTTCTTCAGGCAGATTGTTCTGTTTGAAGTTTTATTAAGATACATAAATATATGTAATGACTTGGAGAACTATAGAATATATCTAGAAGTTGCATAATTCTCGTGTCTCTACTGTAACACTTGCTGATTTATGAACTTCTTTCTTCTAATGAGTGTGATTTTGTCTCCCAGCCTGTTCTGTTGGTGGAGTTCCCCGTGCCAGGAAGTGGTTCTTCGCAGTCCAAGCCATATGTGGCTTTTATCAGGTAATGGTTACTAGTCAATACATTTTCTACTCCACAGAATTCCACAAACCCATTTCTAAATGCCATTTGGTTGTGTTAGTTTTGTAGTTCTGATTGGGAGGAGATACATTTTGATGCTGAGAAAGATACGATTGAAGAAGTTCTTCAAACTAACATCGAGGAATGTTTGAGTGCTGTCGAGTGCTTTGAAGAAGACGATAGTAGCAGCAGAGAATCCATATCCTTGGCTGAGTATGTTTATATATATATTTTTTGATTTCTTTAACATTGGACAGTTATTTTAAGACTAGTTGTATATTTTAGCAGCTATAGTAAGGAAATGTTAATGAACTGAACTGAACTTTTTATTTGGGAAGACATCCCAAATAAAGTTCTTTTAAAATAGAGATTGAAATGTTCTGTCCTTTACGCTTGCATTATGTATGTGGGTTTCAGTCACTCACCTTTTTTTTTTTTTTTTTTTGTGAATCATGGGCCTAGGCGCTATCCCTGAGCTCTTCAGCTCAAGGCTACCACCCTACTCCTGGACCTGGGTGTTGTCCCTGAGCTCTTCAGCTCAATGCTACCACCCTACTCCTGGACCTGGGTGTTGTCCCTGAGCTCTTCAGCTCAAGGCTACTGCCCAAGCCCCACTTCCCATTTTCTAAGAGTCTCAGGTACTTTTGGACCCTCCAGAATAGCTAGGATTACCTGTGTGAGCCACAGTACAACTGGCATTAAAACTCACTTTTTTTTTTTTTTTTGAGGCATATGAACATTATAGGGTTTGCTTTTAAGATTTTTTTGAATTGTGCTATTTAGGTGATGATCCAGGTGCTAGATGGTGTTGGCTTTTTTTTTTCTATAAAATACTCCTATGCATCAACTACATTGCGTTTTAGTCTTTGTAATATAGTATGACAAAAGAACTGTCTTTGCTTTTAGTATTCATATATCGTAAAACACCTATAAGGTCACAGGTTTTAAAGATTCTCTTTTCTCATTTCTAGATCATTAAACAGTACTGTTTAATGAAGGAAGAAATATTAGAACCAGGGAAGAACACTTACTAGGCCAGAAGTCAGAACCATAGTCTCTACTTCCATGATCTTAGTCCAGGCAATTAACTTCTCTAGTTCTTTTTCCTTTTTTTTTTTTTTTTTTTTTTTTTTTTTTATGCCTAAAGTGATGCGATCCTTTCCAAAGTTGCCTTGATTTGGTTGTAGTAGCTAGATTACAGGCCTGAGCTACTTGTGCCCAGCAACAACTCCTTTTTTTTTAAGTTGGTTGGGGGGCTTGAACTCTGGGCCTGGTTGCTGTCACTGACCTCTTCAGCTCAAGGCTGCCACTCTACCACTTTGAGCCACAGTGCCACTTCTGGTTTTTGGGTGATTAATTGGAGGTCCTCAGATCTCAGCCTTCTGAGTAGCTAGTGTTACAGGTGTGAGCCACTATTGTCCTACTAATAAGAGCTCTTAATCCATGTTTTCTATCACTTGTTAAAAGATAGCAAGTAAAAAGTCAGTCCGTGAACTAATAATTATTTCCACAAGAGGGAGCCTGAAAACTGGAGTTTAATAGCATGCTGTCAGTTTTTTTTTAAGGCAAAGTTGGTTAACAATAAAGAGTTTAAGTACTTTTATGCGATGTGGCAAACTGTTTTGTGAAAAAAAAAATGCCTTCCTTTGGCTAAAACTGACAGGCATTGAAGAATCTTAAAAAAATACATCATAATCATAGTGAGGATTATTAAATGTGACTCAGAGACAAGCACTGTCTTTTCCTAAATAGTTAGAGGTGTCTTACTTTGATGGTTCAGAAAGAAAAGGTTTGTTTTGTCGTTCATATATAATATGGTAAATATAATTTAGGAATTTTTATTTTCTATGTTGTTGATTACATTTGTGTGCGTGCGCGCGTGTGTGTGTGTGTGTGTGTGTGTGTGTGAGAACATACACACAGAATTTAAATCCTAGCTTCTACATGGGCTAATAACATGATTTTAAGCAACTTATTTAAAGTGGAGATACAGTAGCATTGTATTAAAAACCCTCACGGGTTTATCATCATAATCACCCAAAAAAGATGGTGCGGCTGACATACTTAACTTTGTCTGGTACAATAGGTATTATTACCTATTATGAGAATATGTAATGTATTGATTTCTTTTTCTCTAAATATACCCATTTATTTTAGACTATATGAAGAATCTGCAGAAAATTTACATCAGTTATCAGATAAGCTTCCTGCTCCTGGTAATTTATGAATGCATTTAATAATTTGTATCTTACCTTCCACATTGTATGAGTGTGTAATGAATTTAGTACATTCTGTATAATATTAATCCTATAAACTCCATGAGAGATAACTTTAACCTAAATTCTTGGGTAGTGTTCTTTGGTGAAGTTAGTCTACACATCAAATGGACTGTGGTGCAGCAAAATAAATAAATAAATAAAAGCTCTTTCCTCAGTACTTTTCAACTAGAACCCACTTTCCTTCCTGTTATGGAAAGCATGCTTTGTGAAAGACTAATAAAAATGCTTTTTGGTTGTCCTTAATTAATCATTCTTTGTACTAAGTACCTAGAGCTTTTCTTTTCTGAATGTTTTCACAATTAAATATTCATATTTGTCTTTTTCGATGGTATTGGGGTTTGAACTCAAGGCCTTATGCTTTCTAGGCAGGCTTTCTATCACTTGAGCTATGTCACACTCCCAGCCCCCCCCCCCACTCTACTTACCCTCTCCTTTTCTTTTTTGCTTTAGTTGTTTGTTTGTTTTTTCCAAGATGCTCCTACTTTTTGTTCAGGGCAGGCCTTGAATCATGATCATTTAGGCCTCTTGCCTACATGGATTGTAGGTATGAGCCACTGTGCCTTGCTTATTTGTTGAGATGCAGCCTTGGTAACTTTTTGTTTTGCTCCTCTGTCCCAGAATTGATAACCCTTTGGTTTCATCTCCTCTTCCACAGTAGCTGAAATTATAAATGTGAGTCACTATGTCCAGGTTGATGGCCGTATCTTAAGCAGAAGTTTGTTGCCTATATGTCATGTATATTACCAGGAATCCAATTTGTAATTTATTATAATCTTACAGCTCACAATGAAATCTTTATATGAGAAAAGTACATTTAATGCTTTTTGTTTTGTGGGTCATGGGGCTTGAACTCGGCCTAGGTGCTGTCCCTGAGCTCTTCAGCTCAAGGCTACTGCCCCACCCTTGAGCCAAGCCTCACTTTCCATTTTCTAGAGGTTAATTGTAGATAAGAGTCTCAGGTCCTTTTGTGCCTGGGCTGTCTTTGAACCTTGATCCTCAGATGTTAGCCTCCTGAGTAGCTAGGATTACAGTCATGAGCTACTGCACCCGGCTAATGCACTGTTGTTGTTGTTGTTGTTTTAACAAGTGGAAAGGTCTTTATTTTTATTGCATTTTATTGTCAGGATGATACATAAAGGGATTAGTTACACTCATCAGGCAGTGGGTACATTACTTCTTGAACATTGATACCCCTTCCTATGTTTTTCTCTCACTTTCCTTCTCCTCCCCCATTTCCAATCATCTTGTTATTCACCTTCTGTTCCCTAATTCAAATAAATAAACCTATATACACTATATTAGGTACCAAAGTCTGATACAGTAACAGCATGAGATAAACCATAAGGGGAAAATAAAGAGAAAAGAAATAACTTTACATAAGTAAATTAAGAAAGTCAATTACAAAGATAAACCTTTTGTTTCCATATCCTAGAGTTCATTTTGCTTAGCCTCACCCTATATGGCCATTTGCACATATCTTTTGAGCTATTGTGATCCTCTGCTAGGAGAATCCTGGATCTGTACTAATTATTACAGATGAGGGAAACCATGGAGCCTATATTTCTTTGGATCTGGCTTGCTTCACTTAATATCTTTCCATTTCCTTATGAATGGAGTGATAATGCAAAATTTTAATGCAGAAACTCTCACATAGGAAATAACAATGCATAGATAAATGTAGTAGTTTTTAAAACTTTTATTGTTGAGAATTGAACCTTGGGTCAATCTGAGTTCCTACCCCAGTCCTTCAATTGCATTTTTACTAAATGTTTCAGGTTCAAAATAAGTACTGAAATCTCATACATTTGCTGTTTTGGAAAGTTATATCATTGCCAATTTTTCATTATTTTTATTCCATTTTGATTTTGAGATCTTTGGCTTAACCCATAATTTTATAAAATTTAAACTGAAATGTTTGCCATCTCTCTCAGAGTCTAATGATATCATCATAATTGGTTTTTCTGAGTGTTTTATTGCCCTTTAAAGAGAAACAATTTATTTCAGCATTACAGTTCTATACTAATTCATTCCCTTTCGGATAACCAAATTAAGTATAGAACAAGATAATGAAATTGCACAGGTCTTTTTTTCCCCCTCTCTGAATACTGCAGTAACATTGGTGATCTCCAGAACAATGTGTAAAATTAATGACTGCCACACAGTTGGCAAGTAATTATGATATACTTCGTTGTTTTCTAGCATAGGCTAAACTATCACATGATAGTTTGAATGTCAGTGGATATATGTTGTTTTAAGATTTTTCAGAAATTGGAGTTAGATTTAAAATCTTTTGTTTCATTCCCCTTCTAGGCAGAGCAATGATTGACATAATGCTACTGCCCTCTGACAAGGATCCTCCTAAGTTGAAGGACTGCTTACCTGCTGTAGGAGCATTGAAGCATCTGAGGGAATGGCACTCCGCAAAAGTCACTATGGCTGGAAGTCATTTTGAAACGTAAGCTCCTTTGGTCATATTTGCCCATTGTTTTTGTTGTTTAGGCATGCTAACCTGCTGGGAACAGATATAGCATTTTAATATTAGAAAGTATAATTTTATGTTGTAATGGCAGGGTTACATCTTGAGAAGAACCTATATCTTTCTTCATTTGTATCCCCAAGATCTTTAAGTTTCTGGTAAATGTTAATGATGCTCATTTATTACTACTGCTGAACTCACCAACTTCATCATGTACCTATGTAGTCTTGAATCTTCCAGTCATTACCAGAGTTACCTAGATAGAGTGACTTAAAGACATACTGATCTCTGTTGTATTTTTGACATTGTGGTAGGGATCAATTGTGTATTGAACTGTTAGTTCTTTTTATTTTTATGTTTTGCAAGTTCTGGGCTTGGGTTCAGGGCCTGGGCACTGTTCTTTGGGTTTTCTCAAGGCTAGGCTCTACCACTTGAGCCACAGAACCACTTCTGGCTTTTTTCTGTGTATGTGGTACCAAGGAATTGAACTCAGGTCTTTGTGCCTGCTAGGCAAGCACTCTACCACTAGGCCAAACTCCCGGCCCCTGAACTGTTGATTCTTAAGATTGTATTCTAATTGGACTTGTCAACAACCTGGTGGTTTTTTTCTCAGCATGTTTTTTGAGCACAGTAGTAGGTGCTAGTGAGATGAGGAGATGATGAGGTGACAGTCTTTGTTAGGGAAGAACAGGAGAGGCATGAATGCCAGCAATCAAGACAGTTTGAGAATTGCTGTCTCAGGATTACATGCAAAGCTCTATGGGAACAATGAAGTCTGTGTGTCTGTGTACATCATGAAGCCAATAATAATGTAACGTCTATTTTTTCATCGTCCTTAGTAGTAAGGGAAACTACTTTTACTTTGTGGGAATTTGTCATTGAACCAACCTATGACAGATCTTACTCAGAGACTGTGTAATTGTTACTTCTTAATAGGCAGGAAAAAAAACCCTCCAATGATCTACATTTTACAGTCTTGCATTTTCAGTTTATAATAAACCATAACCATTAGATATAAGTAAAATATAAGACCATGTTTTTAATTTTACTGTGTCTGTATATTTTTACAGAAATTGTCAGAAAATTGCACAATACCTTTCTGCTAATGTTGTATCCTTAGAAGAGCTCAGAAATGCTATTGACTCAAAGGAATTATGGAGGGGAAAGATTCAGATATGGGAAAGAAAGGCAAGTGGAATTTTCAGTTACTGCAGTGTACAAACTGGGCCTTCCAACTATATTTATAACAAAGGTAGTTTAAATGTTTATGGAAATGTGCTCTGTTGAAGGTGTTCTAGACTAGCAGGCAGTAGAGCTTTTTGTGTTCTATAACATTCTATATCTGCTAACACTGTGGCCCACTAGCTACATATTACTTATGACATCCTTCATGTGAGTAGCTTAGTTGATGGACTCGCTGGTTCATTTTGTTATTTAATTATTTGATTTTAATTAGTTTAAATTTAATATTAACTGTGATTGTCTCTTGTGCACTTCAGTTCTAGAAAGTAATACTTTTGAAACAATTGGAGAAGTTCATGTTGTTAGTCCTAACTGCTTTATTTTACTGCATGTGTGGTCTACTGGAAAACCATGTGACAGTTTCTTCTAATCGCATCTGAGGCGATGTCTGCTCTCTAATTTTGAACACTATTTTTTTTTTTTTAACTTTGTTAGACCAGGCCAGGAGCATGGCCTAGTGGAAGAGTGCTTGCCTGGCATGCACAAAGCCCCAGGTTCAATTCCTAGGTGCCACACACACAGAAAAAAGCTAGAAGTGGTGGTATGGCTCAAGTGGTAGAGCACTAGCCTTGAGAAAGCCCAAGGACAGTGCCCAGGCCCTGAGTTCAAGCCCCAGGACTGGCAAAAAACACCCCAAAACTAAAAAAACTTTACTAGACCACAGATGTTTCAGCCATGAGACCATTGGGTTAGATTGCATCATTCCTAAATTTCTGAGGGTCATATTTTACCATAAATGAATATGAATAGAATCTTTTATTCCTTTGAAGTATTTGGGTACTTACTGAAATTTCTAGTAAGACAAGAGGAGTTAAGGAGTATTTGCATAATGGCTGGACCTGATCTTAGGAAGGTTAAATTGGTAGGTGAATCATCTTTCCAGTCTAGCCATATGGAAAAGTGGAAAATGTGAATAGCTAAGAGAATCATTTTTGTATACATTTTTGAAATTGTGTGTTTACATACAGGCATGTACTTTTTATGTGATTCTTTCATCCCTTTTCATGGGAAATTTTATGTCCATTCATATACAGTATGCATTTAAAATCTGAAGTCACTGATTTTAGTAGAGCTGATTTTTGGCCAAGAGACAATACAATGAATAAGGATATCAATTTTGTAGTTACAGTACTGGCATTCATATCCCAACAGTTTTTAAGTTGCTGGCTTTTTGTGATGTTTGGTGTCAGTTGCCCTCTTCTATAGAACAAGGATGATGGCCTCTATAATAGTCATCTGTGAGAGTTCAGTTCTTTAAAGCACAGCATAACTTCACAGAAAAGTGTTGGCTGTCATTCTTTTCTCTGCCATTACTGGTATCACATTTACTGCCATCACTATCATAACATCTACACTAATTTTCTTTTTAACCAATATATTTTAAAGGCACATTATGTATGAAGCACTGTACTAAGTATCTAGTAGTGAATAAGACAAACCACTTGCACTGTTTGCTTACCTTCCAGACTGGTGGGAAGCCAGGTATTGAAGAAGCCTATGTAGAAGAGGTTGTTTGGTTATGTGCTTGTGTAAAATAGACAGTATAATCTTGCTGGCAAATTGTCTGTGAGAGCTTTTCATGAAAGAAAATAAAAGTTAATAACTTGAATTAAATAGAAGATTATTCGCCTAAGTGGAGAACTGACTTTTGATCTAAGGAATGAAAATATATATATATATATATACATATATATGTATTTATTTATTTTTGAATCTTACGTTTATATGAAGTTGAACTTCCTCTCAACTTTTACATTAAAATGAAATGCATGAATCTTTATACCTTTATTCTCAGTGATTTTAATTGTGTACTGATGATTTCTTTTCAGTTTGGATTTGAAATTAGTTTTCCTGAATTTTGTTTAAAAGGAGTCACACCGAAGAGTTTTAGTACATCAAATTTAAATACTAGCTTTCTTGCTCCAAAGTTAGTTCCACCAATGGATAAGAATATTTTGCCCAAGGTAATGGTGTGTTTATTTATTTTTTTGCTATTCATTTGCATGATTTTCTTTCTATTAAAATCTTTGAATCTTGAATTACTGTTACTAATAGGTGTGCTTATGTAGCTCATAGTTCTTGCATATTATTTTTTGTAATTCTTGTAAGTAAGCACTTGAGTTATACTGTGTTATCAGGATTAAATGCTGGTGAAACTGATTGCTATAGATTCTCTTTAAATGTACTAATCCCAGCTTTAAAATAATAGGCCTGAAACTACCTTTTGTTTGGACTTTACAGTGTAACTTTTTAAAGTTCTGTTTGGAGAGAATATGATACAATATAAAAGACTACATATTAATCTTTTCTAGACTGATACCAGTTAGAATTGGGAATGAAACTTGACTCTGTCACCTGATAGGTATTGACATAACTTGGATGGATGATTAACCTATTGGTGAGATGGTAGCAGTACTAGCACAGCTATATTACAGAGTTATTGTGAGAAATAAATGAGATTACCACCTGACACTGAGCCTGGTAAACTAGAACCTGATAAACTCTTAATTTGTAGTTTAGTCATAATTTTCATATCTTTTATTTATTTTTCTTTAAAATGCAAGTAAAATTATGAAATACAGTGATTAGAAAAAGATACAGGTGGCTATTTTTTAATTGGAAAAATAACATTAGAAGAGCTACTTTATAGGCGCATAAATCCAGGTTAAAAGATTCCATTTAACTGTATGAGACACAGTGGTTAGTTATAAAGTTACATGGATGTGAAATTCATGATCCATATTTTTCTGATGAAAGGGTTAGCAGAAAAGAAGATGTACTTTTCCAGTAATAGTTTAGAATTACTTAGTTTAAGTAACTTTCTGTGGACCTCTTTCACCAGAACTTACTTTTCTAAAAATTAGTATAAGATTGCTAACCTCAGCAACATTCAGGTATAACAATAGTGTATCTAATTTTTTTGTTTCTGTTGAAAGCTATCTTAGGATAAAACCTCTGTAGTAAATGTATATACATATACCCACCCTTATACACATAGTATATGTATATCTAATTATACCATACATACATATACACACAAAAATCATATATGTTGTAGTTACTATACTTTCTATAGATCTTAACTATATAATTTCTTCATGCAAGCCATTTGAACTCTAGCTATTGAAATAATTGTCCTTTACTAGCTCTCTCTCTATATTTTTTTGTCGGTCATAGGACTTGAACTCTGGGCCTGGGTGCTGTCCCTGAGCTCTTTAGTTCAAGGCTACTGCCCTACACCTGGGCCTGGGCGTTGTCCCTAAGCTCTTCACCTCAAGGCTATCACCCTACCCCTTGAGCGCCACTTCCAGTTTTCTAGTGATTAATTTGAGATAAGAGTCTCATGGTCTTTTATGCCCAGGCTGGCTTTGAACTGTGATCTTCAGATCTCAGCCTCCTGAGTAGCTAGGATTATAGGTGTGAGCCACCATGCCCACTTAGTAGCTCTATTTTTATGTTAGTCTCTACCAAGGAAATACAGGTTTTGTTTTTAAATGAGACTCCATGTTAATTAGTCCTGTTAGCTTCGTTTTTCGTCTGTATGATTTCCCAAGTCTTTTCTCTAGAATATCTTTTAATCCAAGTTCATCTTGGAGTTTCTTTTTTAATTTCTTTTATAATTTTTTTATTTAAGCCCTGCAGATCCTACTTGCAGAGGCCAGTTACTAATGTGTATCTTCAACACAAGCTTCTTGAATCACCTGTTTTACTGGGATAAAAAGCAAAAGTAGGGAACTAATATCAACTATCACTTGCCTCTTTCCTCACTTATTTTCTCTCATGGAAACTTTTGCTAATTATGAGAAATCTGCATAACTTTCTATTCTGGAAGATAGAATTTAAATGGAAGAAAGTCAGGCACAGCAGCTCATGCCTGTAATCCTAGCTACTCAGGCTGACATCTGAGGATCAAGGTTCAAAGCCAGCCTGGGCATAAAAGGCCCTGAGACTCTTATCTCCATTTAACTTCTAGAAAACGGGAAGTGGGGCTTGGCTCAAGGGTAGGGCAGTAGTCTTGAGCTGAAGAGCTCAGGGACAATGCCCAGGCCTAGTTCAACCCTATGACTCACCAAAAAGAAGAATTTAAATAGAAGAAATGCCTCTCTGTTATAGATAGTTTCATGTTTGGCTTGCATAATGCATGCAAGATTGCTTTGTAAAGATAAATCTTAAAGTTTTAAGCTCAAAATCACTAGTTTGCTTTTATTTCAGAAAGCAGTAACTAACTCCAATTTCTTTTGTAGGTTTTCTACTATTATTGTCCAGCTTTACAATTTGTGCAGATGATAAAATTATCAGATATACCCTCCTGTTACATATCTGATGTGGAATTTGAGTTGTATCCTTTCATTTCCGTGTTCATTGTAGATGACACTTTCTGTGTCAGATGGAATGTGCGAGTGTTGGCAGGTAAACATGTATTAACTGCATTTTTTAAAATTTTATTGTGTTTGTTGTTTTAATGTCATTGCTCAGTGGGACTTTCTATGGTTTGAGTTGCTGGGGAAGGAAGTTCTTAGTTTTACTACATTCTGAGTTCTAGTCTTTTCCCAACAGAAATCTTTCTTTCTAGGCAAACACCCATTTTTTTTTTTTTAGAATTAATTGTGTACTTGTTATGAGTGCAGTTAGGGGGGTAAGAATGCAGAGGTGACTGAGCCTTGCTGCTAAAATGCAGTATTGATGTTTTCTGACTGTATAGGCTGGAATGTCGACCAGAATGTTGGTTGGTTTCTTCTTGCAAGTCTCTTGTTACAGAAAAGATAAAGACATTTATGTTTTAAACATATTGGAGATCTTCACCAGAAAACTGTTGTCTAGAATCACTAAAAATAATGGGGTTTTGCTTTCTTTTGTTTTTTGAGGTTTTCTTTTTTTTTTTTTTTTTTTTTGTTCTGGTTTGGGTTATTTTTGGAAGGTGGGGATCTTGCTGAGAAGAATTGGAAAGCCTTTCTCGTCACACTGACAAATAAATCCTCAACTCTTTTTACCATGATTACAAGTTAAATTTTATTCTAAAGATGGTAAGGAACTATATAGAATGGTAATAAACTAGGAAGTGGCCTAATCAAAAAAGATTTTCAGATGTACTTCTTCTATTTGAGGAAACTTCTTAAAGTTTGAAGAAATGACATTTTGGAATAAAAAGCCAGGATAACAACACAAGGTCTCTGGGATCTGTGGAATCAGCACGATATCCTGTTCTATCATGTACGTTAAAGTAAGGAGGCAGGATAATGCAAGATGGTCCCCACATTGACACTAGTGCTGCTGATTGACTTAACATAGCGGATTTCCTAGGGAAAAAAAGTTCAAGTTTGGGTAGTAGTTTGAATAATAATATACCAGGGAGAGTTCTGAAAGTTTCTGTTCATTGCACATTACTGTTTAGATCTGTTGTAGTGAGCCTGCTCGCTGGCCTTATAACAGTGGGAAGTGCTTCCAAATATTAGAGCAGTTATCTGTGAAAAGCTAGAGCATTCGACAAGTCTCATATGAGATCAGTGGGCTTTGAATGTCCTAGACTTAGAGAAAGCTTTCTAAGTTTTGGGTTTGTAAAGTAAGTTAGATTGCTATAGGCCTCCTGGATCTTGGACTTCTAGGTCTCATTTTCTAAAAACCATTGACATCAGAAAAGCTTTAAAATCTGCATTTTATTTATTTATTGGAGTTTGAACTCAGGCCCTTGTGTTTAGGTGGCTTGCTGGTTTGGCTCTCTACCTCTTAGACCATGTCATCAGCCTGGCTTTTTGCAGGTTAATTTGAGATGAAATTTTGTAGATTTTACTATCTTGGACTGACTTTGAACTATGATCCTCTAGATATCAGCCTTTTGAGTAGCAGATAGGAGACACCAGCATCTGGATACTTTAATCGTTTCATGATTTTACTGCTCATTTAAATATTCCACATTTTAAAATAATATTTACTGTGCTTTTTCTTGTCATGGTTTTTATAAAGTGTCTATATTTTGCAAAAAAAAAAAGACAAAGATCATGTGGTTTTGTTATTTATGACTTATGAGATAGAGAAGCAAGAAGAATGTTAGGAATCTTGGTGAATAATAGTAATTTGTAAACTCCAAAAATGCTTGTATCACCATGATTGACATAGTCCTGTTTGGTTAATGTGTTGTTTTAATGCTTAAATAGTTATAAGTGCTATCATACATCTACATATATTCAGCATATTTTAGATTCTTTTAGAAAATGTTATGAGATTTTTAGACATCTCAAATACAGCATAGTATATAAAATGAACTTGTTGACAAAAAAACGCTGTGTTAACAAAGTGCTCCTGCATTTTTTTTTTTTTTTGGTGTGTCATGGGGCTTGAACACGGCCTGTGCACAGACCCTGAGCTCTTTAGCTTAAGGCTACCACCTACCCCTGGGCTTGGGTGTTGACCCTGAGCTCTTCAGTTCGAGGCTACCTGCCTACCCTGGAGCCAAGCCCCACTTCCATTTTCTAGAGGTTAATTGGAGATATGAGTCTCTGGTCCTTTTGTGCCCAGGCTGGCTTTGAACCTTGATTGTCAGATGTCAGCCTCCTGAGTAGCTAGGATTACAGACATGAGGCACGGGGCCCGCCTGGCTGCTCCTGAATTTTTTATTGAGAAATGTTTTCATATTTTTTCTTTCAATCATTTATACTAATCACATTCAGAACAAATAACCAGGAAGATGTGTAAGGAAAGGAGTCATTGTCCATTCCTATAGTTGAGCTTTTAAATAAGTGATTTAAATTCTGGTGAGAAAACTGGGATCCTCAACTTGTATTCATGGAGTAGAATGATTTCATGGCATTACTTCCTCTTGTCTTTAACTCATGATGCAGAAGAGTGACAGTAAACAACACCAGGGAGAATTCCAGGCTGTTTTTGGAGCAGATTTCATCTCTGTGTGCCCAGGTATGGAAGGCCTTTTTTGATGTTTGGCTTTTATACTTAACACTTAAGGATGTGTTAAAAAAAAAAATGGAGTCTGCCTGTTGATCTGTTCTTGCTTGTTAATTTGGTTCTTTTGATGTAACAAAACATAATTTTGGCTGTCATTCATGTTAAGATACTTTCTTCTCACAGTAATTCTAAGGTAGCAGATGAGATGGCATGTCAGCTTTAGAAGAGATTTTTAGATAAGCTCTGTGAGTGGTAATTTGAGTTTTTACATTTAGAAGACATTATTGTCCACTGTTACTTAGCTACTCCTTCAGCATCCTGTTTCCATTCTCTGCCTTCACTACCTTTGTCCTGGTAGGTAGGATAGAACAAAAAAAAAACTTCTAAAGTTTCACTGAACTATGATTTCAGTTTTCATTTTTCTTAATTCTAATGATACTTAGGTGTATGAACATACAACTATTAACTATTGATTATGTATAATTGAAATAGAGCTATTACATATATGAAATATAACAAAACTGGTGTATCTTTAACCTTTTGAAAACTAAAATAAAGAATATTTTAAGTAGAGTCATGCATGGAAAGTCATACAATGTTTGTTTGTTTGTTTGTTTTGGTTTGGTTTTGCCAGTTCCTGGGGCTTTGAATTCAAGGCCTGGGTTCAGTTGCTAAGCTTCTCTGTGCCCAAGGCTAGCGTTCTACTTGAGCCACAGCCCCACTTCCGGTTTTCTCAGAGTAGTTTTATTGGATAAGAGTCTTTTGTGCCCAGGCTGGCTTTGAACCACCATCCTCAGATCTCAGCAGCTAGGATTACAGGCACAAGCCAGTAATGCCCGACATACAATGTTTCTAATAGCAAAATGAAAGCTTGTATATATATTTTTTTGGTTATTGATTCAATTTGATGTTTCTATGAAGATAATTTTAATGCATAAAGTGTTTATTAATTTACTATGTTTACATAAATTTATTGCTATAAGATATTATTCAATGCTTGTTAAATATGAGACATTTGAATGGAATGTTGTCATCTAAATTGCATCTAAATTTCAGTCTTTAATCAATAAAAATATCTACTTCTCTAGGTTGGTGCTCTTTTTGTGTTGCCATGTACTGTTAGTAACACACTTGTTCCACCTCCCAACCAGCTCAGTTCGAGGAAATGGAAGGAATATATAGCAAAAAAACCTAAGACAATTGGCGGTAAGTAGTTTAATCTTGACATTGTTTTAATGATGCAACATAGCTGTTTTATTGTGTCTCTGATTTGGAAATAGTATTTCAATTGTATCTAACCATTATCAGAAAATAGTACTTAAGGATATCTAACCATGTTCATTAAAAAGTATCTGTAAAGGTATACGTTTGGTTAATTAGAGGCTAGTTGTATTAAACATTGGTTTCTTTGACACATCTCAGGAACTCATAGTGTCAAAATACATTTATTATATGATGTACAGAAAATAAGCCCGTAGCTACAGTTTTATGAAAGAATGAAAACCTTCTTAGGAACTTAACAACATGCTACCCAGTATTCTATGTTCTTCAGAAATACTGATTCCTTTGAGTTTTATAATAATCTTACAGGTTTATTTTTTTTCTCATTTTATCCATGAGGAAACTGGTGTTCAAAGAGTTAAAGAGTTGTTCATGGACAACCTTAGAGTAATCCTGGCTTTGCCATGTAACAGTGCTGTATCTACTCTTAGGATTTGAACCTGGACTTTAATATGTTCCATATTGCCTTTTTAATAATCTAGTTATGTTCACTATAAAAGTGAAATGCTAACTTCTGTTACAAAGTTTGAAACCTTTTAAGTGCAGATCATAGTATTTTGTTATATAATTGTGGATAAAGGTTAAAATTATTTCCCCAAGTTCATATAGATAGCTAAGGTGTATTTACCTTATAATTTGCCAATTATTCTAAGACGTATCCTCATTCACAAAAGTGGGGAGGTTCTACAAGGTTCTGATTACCAAGAATCCATAAATAGAAAGGCTCACCACTGGTGCATAGAGCTGATAGTTAGGAATGACTAAATAGAAACAACAGCACAAGCAGAGTATAGCTAGAGAGGAAAGCTAAGGATAGAATCTTTAGAAATGCCCACATTGATGTGGGTGCTGGGGGTTCACAAGCCTGTAATCCTGACTAACTTGGAGATCTGAGGACTGAAATTCAAAGAGAGCCTTGGCAGATTTCATGAGACTCTTATTCTCATATAACTGGAAAAAAGCTGAAAGTAAGAGGTATGGCTTAAGTGATAATGTGTCAGCCTTAGTGAAAAAGCCAAGCAAGACTGTAGAGCCCTGGTATCAGCACAAATGCAAAATAGAACAATAAAGAAATATCTTTGTTTCTGTTATATAGAAGGCAAGGTTAGGAAGGATTGACTATATGGAAGGACCTTCTGGAAGATTCTGCCATGTTGTAATCATAAGTGGCACCTGAGTACCATTTGTTGCATTACATGGGATAGGGTACAGGATGTGGCAACAGTCAGACTGGGTCATTACATGAAGAAGGCTGGCTCATAATGCTTTTCTTTGGGAAATTGATAATCGAGTGAAGAACACATTTTGGAATAGAATTGAAGTTTGTTTAACAGTGTGAAGGGCAGTCCAAAGTTTATGACCATATAGTAAGAGCTCCAAGAAGTCTTCCTAGAGGAAGGGTGATTACTAATATTGCTTACTAATATTTTATGCTAGTATATGCATCATTGCAGCCTTGGCCCTTTAGGAAGAGAGAAAGAGAGAGAGAGACAGAGAGAAAGAGAGAGAGAGAGAGAAAGAAAGAAAGAGGGGGAGGGTGTATGGTAATTTAAGATGCTAATGCAAAATCAGCAACAGACATACTGAGTGGTAATATAGTCAGTTTCACTTTACATTAGACAAAATCCTGGAATAATATTTGTTTCTCAGCACTACATATGTCTAAGACTGAAATTTTAGACTAAATATTAGCATCTGCTAAATAATTGAGAATATCCTGGATAAGCCCATCTGTTTATTTTTCTTCTTGTAATTTTCTATAACTTCATATGTCTTTTTGTTTGAAGTACTAATTTTAGTTGATTTAGAATTTCTTCTTAGATTTTTTCATGATTTTTTATTATAACTTTAAGAATATACCTTCTAGCTTGATTTTATTTTATTTTTAAATTATGGCTGCTTGAAAATTTAGGGGTTGAATAGCAGTAGCTTCTGAATAATAATAAGACACAAATCACATGATAATATTTGAAGCTGGATTGTTGATTACTGATTAGGTAGGATCATTAATGCCTGATTGAACTGTTTTCTCACAGTGTTTTTCTTTTCATTTTGAGAATAGCTATGAGACCAAATTGGATAGTTTATTAAGTTCTTCTCTACCTATTACCCTCTCTGAAGGGGAAATCTGGTACTTATCCCATTGATAAGTAGTTCAGAAGAAGTTTTCCTTTTGTAAAAATGAGAGAAGTTTTTATTTTGTCTAATAGTTATGCATCCAGAAAGCCTCATATCCCTGCCCTCACACAGTTAACAATAGCATCTCTCCTCATCCCTGATAGCAACTCACATAACAGCCCCCTAAGTCAGCATTGCATTTCTTCATAACCTAGTGAATTATGCCCTACTATTATGTATAGTTACCCTATGTGTTCCAGAATCTCAAAACTAAACCTAATCCTTTCTAAAACTTAATACTTTGTAACTTTGTCATTCATTGATTCATTGATTCATTGCACTTGTCATTTACTCATTCATTCAGTTTCTCATTTACTCATTCAGTTTCTCATTCCCTCATTTGTTGGAATATGGAATAGATATTGGGTACCAGGTGCTGTATAATATGGGGGGTCAATGCTCCTGGACATAGTCTTTATATTCCTCCCCTTAAATTTATACTGTAGCATAACAAGTGGAAACCGAGAAGTAACTGAGTCAGTTACCATTGGATGTAATCACAACAGGCTATAACCAACCATCATTAGATGCTGCATATAAATAGTGCATTGTGCTAAGTATTAAGGTATGCTTTGTGGTAAAAATGACTCATTGTGTTAGGACCCAGTACTTAAACATATTTTTACATGTATTCATTTTTAATAGATTATTTTTATTGAGAACCTATAATATACTAGCCACTATTTTATATGCTGGACCATCAGCAATAAACAAAACAAAAACAAATTCATTGCTCTCGCAGAGCTTACATTAAGGTGAAATTAATTCTTCCCTCTACATAGACAGTAGCTAGGCCTTTCATATATTTGAATCCTTCACTATGAAGTTATTTTCTCATCCAAGATCTATTTAGTGGATTGTCTATAAGACCCAGACAGACTCTTCTGATGTTACTCATTTCTCCCGTCTTTGCACTTGTATGGTCTTCTTGGTCCTTAATGCTGTCATGAAAGGGCCTACCTTTCATAGAGTTATTATGTGAAATTACATAAAAAACATCATCATCATCACCACCACCATCACCAGAAATTTTCATCCTAGGTAAATAATAGAAGTATTACCAAGCAATATTAAAAATCTACAACGTGCTGTATACTTTGTGTTCATTGTCCTTGATTCTCAAAACAATACTGAAAGCACATTAAAAATTTTTTTTCTTGTAAATGACAAAACTTAAATGACAGAGAAATCTAGGAACAAATGTCACAGGACAGAATCAGAACCTTCGCTCAGTGTTCAATGTTTCTAAAGGCCACACATATCAGCTTGCATTGCATTATGTTCCTGTTGAGAAGAATAGCTAAAACATCGTCTTTTCCATTTTGTGCTTTGACATTTATAAAAGTCATTTATTCCTAGACAGCAAAATAATAGTGTTTGATAATTGTATAATTCTAGAGTGCTGATAATTTTACAATCCTAGATACATGTTGTCTTGGCTTTAAGAATACATTACTTTGAAAGGGAAAAATTTAAAGAATCTCTTGAAGAAAAATTATGTCTTATTATCTTTACTTGACAGACAAATATAATTGAAGAAGGACTAGGCTAGACTGACTCAGTGGTTTGAAATGATGAGACATGTGCCTGCTTATACTCACATCAGTATGATGAATTTGTTTTGCAACCCTGAGCTAAAATGGAT
Source organism: Megascapheus bottae (assembly GCF_031878675.1). NCBI lineage: Eukaryota > Metazoa > Chordata > Mammalia > Rodentia > Geomyidae > Megascapheus > Megascapheus bottae. Next base: position 53,788,766 of record NC_143517.1, read on the forward strand.
AAGGTTAATATGATACCACATAACTGACATATATAGTTTCTGTCTTAAGAAGTTAAGCATTTGGTGAAGATTTTGAAAATAATTTTAGTGGCAGAGACATACCCTTTCAGTTAGGAGGGCCATATAGGTGCTAAGTCATGAAATGAATCAGGAAGTTTAGAAGTCAGAATTATTCTTAGTATGTTATCTGTCACAATAAAATTAAATTATAAGTCAGCAACAAAAATCTGAGAAATCATATACTCCTAAGTAACATTTAGGTTAAGGGGTAAAACAAAGGAAGTTAGTAAATAGCTTTTCTTGACTAAAACTGAAAATAAAACAACACACATATGGAAAACACTTAAAGCAATATTACGAAGATTTAAAATGTTCATTGTCAGATGGAGGAATGATCTGAAATTAATAATCTAAGCACCAACCTCAAGAAGATCTGATCCAATGAATACAAAGACAAAAATAGGCTAAAGAATAAACAATAAACTATTGTGAACTGTATCCACTGAAATAGCACAAATATCTGTACACTAAAAAACACAAATATGGCTGAGGAAGATAAATAGAGAGGTCCACTTGTTTATAGATTAAATATCGGCATTTTATTAATAGATATAATGATGTATATATAACAATATTTATGTCCAATTATAGATTATATAGTTAATTATATTTAAATTTTATTTAAAAGTTAAAATTTATTTTATATCCAGACTTAACTAACACTATTTCTTTTTGACAATCCTGGCGTTTGAACACAGTGCCTTATCAGGTACTCTTATCAGTAGCACCATGTCCCCTCAAGCCTTAAAGCCGATAAATACAAAAAGCACAATGTATAAAATCTATAAATTTGAAACTGTCAAAATCGAAAGTGTCCATTTTTGAAAAACAGCTAAGAATTAAAACAAATTCCTTACTAAGTAAAATCATTCGAGCCATATGCTTGACAATGGATATATATATATGTATATATATATGAATTCTTTCAACTCAAATAAGACAGCCCAGTTAATAAGTGGGTAAGACTTGAATAGAGATTTCATCAAAGAAGATATGTGAATGGCTAATAAAGCCTATGAAAAGATGTTCACCATAATTAGTCTTTTGGAGAATGCAAATCACAACCAAAATGTGATCCTATGGTACATGCTCTAGAATGGCTATAATTAAAAACAGTAACTACAGAATGTTGACGAGAATATAGAGAAATTGTAGCTCTCGCTCATTGGTGGGGATGGAGCAGTTCCTATGGAAGGCATTTTGGCAGTTAAACTTGCACATAATGCTATCTCCCAATATTTTTGTGCCCGTGCAGAGAACAACAAAAAAAAAGCATAAGATCACATCGAAATTTATGAGCAGATGTTTCTGAAAGCATCATTCATAGCAACTAAGAATTAGGAACTAAACATCCATCAACATGTGAATCAATAAAACTTGTTTCTCCCAGGCAATAGTTATAATGCTCAGTTATAATAATGGGAGGAAAAATTTGAGGTATCCCTGAAAGTGTTATGCTGAATGTATAGATAAAGCCAGATAAGATTATATAGTTCCTAATCTGGAAAACTTCTGGAAGAGACAAAAAGAGACAGAACACAGATGAGTGGTTTTCTGAGATCACAGACTAGAAGAGAGAAGGGTTACAGAGGTGTGGTGGAAGTTTTCCCAGGCTGATGATAGTGATGAGTGGTCAGTTTTACACATTTCCCAACATGTGAAAGTTTAATATACATATGCGCATACACACACAAATTAGACTTCATTACAGCTTTTCGATTCTCTTGATTTCCATGTTTTTGTGGTTTTTTTTTATTAAACTTGCTATAGATTTCTTGAAATTTATCTTATAAATTTATCTTATGAACTGTAAGATTCATATATCCTTGTACTTCTGCTTCGCTAACTTTACTTCCTAATAACACATGATTGATATTATAATAAGCCATACAAATTTAATGTGTCCAACTTGATGAGTTTGGAGATAAGTGTGTAGATCATGAGGCTGCCATAGTCTGCGGCGCAAACATAGTCATCACCTACAAAAGTTTCTTCCTGTCCTCTTTATTTGTTATCTAACACAGCCAAACTCAGAAGCAGTGAGTAGGATGGTAGGTGGCAGGACTGCCAAGGATCCTATTCAGAGGGTACAGTGTCTTGGGCAAGAAGAATACCTCCTCGACACCTTCTGTCCTGCAATAACGTTGGCTACTTAAGTGTTCTTATCATGAGTTCTGGTAATTTTCCTGTTGTAGAGTAGCTGGGTGGCTCAAGCCTATAATTCTAGCCGCTCAGGAGGCTGAGATCTGAGGATTACAGTTTGAAGCCAGTCCAGGCAGGGAAGTTCGTGAGACTCTTGTCTCTAGTTAACCAGTAAAAAGCCGAAAGTGGAGCTGTGGCTCAAGGGATTGGATGCTAACCTTGAGGGAAATCAAAACCTTTGGGACAGCACCAACTTCCTGAACTCAAGCACCAGGACTAGCACAAAAAGAAAAGAACACAAAAGCAATAACTATTTCAATAGTAACTACCTTAAACATTTAAGATTTGTGCTTGCTACATTCTCTGTTTCTCTACAGGTTACTTTCTTCTGTTGGTTTATTTTGGCATCTGGCTTTCACACTACAGGCTTTTCTTGAGGGCTTATTCACATTTAGTAGAGAGATGCAGAAAGATGAGTAGAAAATTCAGAGCCATGGGTAAAGCTTATTAATTGTGGTCTTTAATTTAGGCTGATCTCATTAGGATATTTATTAGGTGACCCTATATTGAAGTTTTTTAGTCTTTCCTCTAGAATTACCTATGTTTTCAAAAGATGGGGCCATTCAGCTAACTGGCTTCCAACAATTTAAAAATTACATAAGGGATGAAAGATGAAATCCTTGATATTACATGTGTTTAGATTCACTGATAGTTGAGAACTCCAACTCTCAACTATTGTTTTTAATTTGTGCTAAAAAAATTATTTGATTAATTAAAGTATAAGGAGCTCTGTCTACTTTTCAAATAGGTTTTCAGTCAGTCTTCATTCTAGTATCATTTCACTTGCCATGGTGTATGTTCTAGAGCCTTTGGAGGTCACCTGCATAATTTGGTTGCCCCGAGGTTAGCTCTGTTATTTTTCTCATCCTCCTTAGCAAGGGAGAGATCAAATATCTCACAGTTGTGCCGATGCTTTCTTACTTTCAAATTTAATCATGGTTGTCTTTTCTCTCAGATAATAGTTCTTTTGATTTCAAAATCTCTATTTTTATGCAGTAGGATTTCAGAAGATAGTGAAAATGGATGTTTATGTCCAGTTCATCATCGTCAATCAATAAAAATAGTACTTGTATTTTTCTCTTGAAGTCTTCACAGCTTTTCTTCAACCTTCACTGTAACTTTCACTTGATTTGTTTTTAAAATATATTGGAAGCTGTCTTAACTGACCTTCATACAACTGACATTGCAGATTAATGGATACTATGTATTCCCTCTGTAAAATACATTTTGAATGACCATTGCTAGAAAGAAAAAGCTACTTTTCATTACAGCCTTCAGAATCCAGCAGCTGTTTCCAGACTACAAAAACCCAGTCAGAAGATACTGAAATCTTAGATCCTATGGTCTAGTATTTGCATATGGCCTATATAGAATCTTTGATATACTTTTAATCATCTCTAGATTAATTATAGTATTGAATGCGATTCAGTATTGTGAAAATAGCTGTTATGGAATAATCACAATTTTTATGATAAAATAAACTTGCAGTTTTTATTCCTTTTTTTTTTTTTTTTTTTTTTAATTTGTTGGTTGTGGGGCTTGAACTCTGGGCCTGGGCACTGTGCCTGAGCTCTTCAGCTCAAGGCTACCTCCCTACCCCTGAGCCCCATCCCCACTTCCGGTTTTCTAATGGTTAATTGGAGAAGAGTCTCATGGTCTTTAGTGTCCAGGCTGGCTTTGAACTGTGATCCTCAGATCTCAGCCTCCTGAGTAGCTAGTATGATAGGTGTGAGCCACTGTGCCCAGTCTGTTTTTATTTCTTGATATTTTAGGTCCTGTGGTTGCTTGATCCAGAGACAGAACCTGAGGAAGGTCGATTCTTTTTCTGTACACCATCACCACTTGAGTTGTGAGACCTTATAGGGGTCAGAACCCTCTACTTTTAAGAAGTAGAGCTAGAAATAAAAGATATGTGTATGCTGTATAAGAAAGGTTATGAAATTTGAGTGAGTTAGATACACAGAGGACACAGTTATAATTAAAAATAAATTTAATATAAAACCTATGAGTATTGTGTGTATGATTAAATAGACACCTGCCCTGGCTATCTTGAGGATCAGCTGGTTTTGGAATACCACAGAGACCTGATTACACTTCATGGGGGTGGAGCATTTGCCTGGTTGGACCGTGTGCTCCCTCTCCACATGTTCATTGGCGTCCTCCTGTCTCCAGTTCCAGATGTTGAAGTGAAAGGAGAGCATTCTAGCTATTACCTCTTGTTACAAGGTAATGGCAGTGGGAAATGCAAGGCCACATTGATTCATTCAGCCAACCAGATAAATGGCTCATTTGCACTCAACTTGATTCATGGAAGAATGAAAACAAAGACTGAAGAAACCAATTCATGTAAGTTTATTTGCACATAGAAAAAAATTCTGTTGTGTGTTTGAATGTGTCTTTTACTTTGGTGGTTCTTTTTGTTGTTGTTTTGGTCAGTCATGGGGCTTAAACTCTGGCTGGGTGTGTGCCCTCAGAGTGAGTTGTCTCTGAGCTTTTTAGCTCAAGGCTAACGTTCTACCACTTGAGCCACCGTGCTACTTTTGGCTTTCTGGTGGTTAACTGGTGATAAGAGTCTCATGGACTTTCATGCCGAGGCTGGCTTTGAAACAAGATCCTCAGATCTCAGCCTCCTGAGATCTATAATCCTAACTAGGATTATAGGCATGAACCACCAGTGCCCGACACTTTGTTGGTTTTAAGAGAAAGACATAGTAGATATTTAATGAACTTATTTTTCCAAAACTCTTGCAATTAGCCTTTTATTTCAAACATATTGTAACATTTTTATAGTTTAAATTAACTCCTTTTGTATTATACACAGTGAAATTTAATAGAACAGCTTTCAGTTCTGAATGGAAAGTTTTGAGTTTTCTCTGCTTTAACCATATGTGATTTTTTTACATTGACTTTTTTCATTGACTTTCTTTGAGCCCTCTTCTGATTTACTTGCCTTTCTCTCTTTTTCTCCATTTTGATTATCTATTACTGCATGAAACTACCCAAATTTAGCAGGAAATAACAGAGTGATCATAATCTCTCCTGACTGTATTTGCCAGAGTTGGGTCAGTTACATATTTCTCTTTTGAGTTTCCATACAGTTGTTCCACATAACAAGGATTGCAGTCACTGGGAACTCCAAAGGGCTTCCATCCAGGATGGCTTCTTTACCATCATATTTGGTGCTTTAACTGGCTTGGCAGATGAGCTGCCTTTTCTCTCTCCCCAAGGTTTGCTTGGTTGTCATTACAAGACTGTGGTCTTAGGATAGTCTGACTTCCTTTAGAGCAATTGTTCCAAAAGTTTACAGTACTTCATGTGACCTAGCCTAGACGTCCTTCAATGTCACTTTTGCCATACCTTAATGGTTACAGGGTGAAGTGTTTTAGTTGATCATCATTCTCAAGGGAAGACTCGCACAGCATGGAGAAGAACAAAGATCAGCCCCATCAGAACTAGAATACAAATACCGTTTGTTATATACTGGGCCACCCATCGTTTACATCCATTATCCACTGTTTACTCCTTTGTCTAACTCCATAGTTTTCACACCAGGTTATCCTCACAGATTGTCAGCAAAGGGACACAACAGCATCAAGGTTTGAGAAGGCTGTACAGGGCAATATTGACCACATATGCTGTATGTGTACCACAGCTGAAACACATGGAAAGCTGCATGTTCAGAGTTAGACATGTCAGGGGTCATACGATTCACTGGTTAAGCTTTTGGGGACATCCTATTGGGCAGGGGGAGACAGCAATAAAGCCTCCCCATCCTGGGCACATTTAGTCTTTTTTTTGCCTGTCCTAGGGCTTGAACTCAGGGCCCAGACACTGTCCTTAGGCTTTCCTCAAGGCCAGTGCTCTACCACTTGAGCCATAGCACCACTTCCAGCTTTTTTTGTTTGTGTGTTGTACTAAGGAATCGTACCCTGGGCTTCATGCATGCTAGGCAAGCATTCTACCACTAGGCCACGCTCCCAGTCCCCATGTTTAATCTTAAGGCAGTACATTTATAGCTACCCTCATATTGTAGATAAGAAGAAATAGGGAAGAGACAGAATCTTCTAAGTCTGTCACCATCTTGTTGAAATAAAACCTGGATTGACTGTTCAAGAGACTGCCCAAGGGAAAGTAAGAGGACGTGTGGTTTATTGTAGGGGATTTCCTATTTTTATAGAGCAAGTCCACACTCTGTTTTCTGAGTTAGGTAGAAGAAAATATGTAGAAAAGTCTCTAGTGCTCACAGTCCCACAGAGATTAAGAAAATGGCCAAAGCATAAAATGCAAAACAGCGTTCTAATTTCTTTCTGCGTAGTTGTTACTTTGAAATATATAAAATCAAGAACTTTAAAACATCTTTTCATAATTGAACATAGTTAAAGAAGAATAGCTTTAATGTAGACCTTTTCTGTTTCTTAGGTTTTCCTTTTTACTTACCACTTCCATGCTTTTCTGGAGAGCAGATTTTACAGAGAGAGAAACAGTTAGCTCATGTTCAAGTTTTGGCTTTGAAAGAATGCCTGAGTAAGTAACAATTCCTACTTTTACTGTATGAATGTTGATTTGTTCAAACAGAAGCTGGTCTGAAGCACATGTGTTCTTGTACACTGTGTCCTTTAGCTCTGACACCTTTCTATAGAACTATTCATGATATAGAAATGATGAAGTATAGAAGAATTCTTTGGCTTTATTTCTGTTCCTTTATACATTGCTGATCACATTAAAACATTTATATTTTAAGATATGTTTAACTTTATTAAACATGATTTGTGCTATTCTACTTAATGTATATATAGCCTTCATACCTTTTTGGGAGCAGGAAGGTAGGGACTTTATTAGAAAAGGTAAATTCAGCAGGATATTTTAACTTAAGCATCAATTCTTGATTTCAGTCATGACTGTCAATAAATGTCCCCATTCTGCATACAAGCGGCCACATGATAGATCTTGTCCTTTTGAGTTTGGCTTATCTTGTTCTACATAAAAATCTATTTCCTTATAGTGACATAATTTCATTCTTTTTTAATGCTTGTATAATTCCCCATATGTGTACATATGCCATATATACCACATTTTCATTTTCCACTTACTTGCTGATACACACCTCGTCTGATTCCATAGCTTGGCTATTGTGAATTTCTTGGGATGTATGTCCAGAAGTGAGATAGTTGGATCCTATGACAGTTCTAATTTTAGGTTCTAGAAAATCCACCATACTAATTTCCCTAGTGATTGCTTTCATTTATATTTCCACCAACAATGTATGAGGGTTTCTTTTTCCTTCCATGCCCATCAGCAGTTATTGTTGTTGTTATTATCATTGTTATTATTATTATTGGTTGTGGGACTTGAACTCTGGGCTTAGGCACTGTCCCTCAGCGTTTCAGCTCAAGGTTATCGCCCTTGAGCTACAGTGCCATTTCCAGTTTTCTGGTGGTTAATTGGAGATAAGAGTATCATGTACTTTCGTGCTGGGACTGGCTTTGAACTACAATCCTCAGATCTTAGCCTCCTGAGTAGCTACGATTATAGGTGTCAACCACCAGCATTTTAAAGTAGCCATTTTCCCTGGAGTGAGAAAGCTGCTTAGTGTCCTTTGTATCATTCACATGGAATCTGAGGTAGGAAGTCATATATTCTCAGGATTTAAAGTCCATTGTCCTGTGCTGTCTCTGATCTTTGGGAAGAAACCTAATATTCCTATTCTTAATGGCAATTGTGTTTTCTTATTTTGGTTTGTCTACCTCTCTCCCTGAAAGCTTTATTTCTGCAAGCTTTACTCTGAATTACAGTTGTGTATATCTCCACTCCTTATTTCCATCCCATTTATTGAGTAGCTTGACATGCCTTTTTGACTCACAGTGAAAAGTCTGAAAAAGTTTTTTTTTTTGTTTGTTTGTTTTTTTGTTTGTTTGTTTTTTTGCCAGTTATGGGCTTGAGCTCAGGGCCTGAGCACTGTCCTTTGACTTTCTCAAGGTCAGAGCTCTACCACTTGAGCCTCAGCACCACTTCAGGCTTTTTTCTATGTATGTGGTACCGAGGAATCGAACCCGGGTCTTCATGCATGCTAGGCAAGCACTTTAACCACTAGGCCAAACTCCCGGCCCCTGAAAAAGTTTCTTGACTTACCGTTTTAATGATTTCCTTCTGCCTAGTTTTTTTCTGTTCTTGTAGAAATCTTACTATACATACAACTAATATATTACATATATACATAAATGCCTATATTTTTGGAATGTATTTGTTTTATTTTTTTGGTTGGTACCAGAGTTAGAACTCAGGGCTTTTCACTTGTTTGGCCTGTTTGTCTGGCATGCTACTGCTGGAGCTGGGTAGGCTTCAAGTGGCAGTCCTTGGGATTTCAGACTCCTGAGTAGCTAGGATTGTAGGTGTGAGCTAGCTACACCTGTCTCATTATATATTTTCCTAAACAGAATGCTTAATTTTTTTCGTATGTTCATATTATCTTTTTGTTCTAGTTTTATGCATGACATCTTCCATTTCATTTTGCAGTCCTTTTGTGGACTATTTAAAACATTTGCCCTCATCTGCTTCATTGTGATAGTCCTTTTTTTCTGGATTGTTATATTCATTTATCAAACGGTTTTGCACTTGTTCCAATATCTTCTCTTATTTCTTATTTCTTGGAGATTATTAATTATAGCGAACTTTCTTTTTTTCTCTACAATATTTTTTTCTGCTGAGTCCTGTTTTTCTTTTTGGGTGCACTAAATTTCTCCTTTAAATCCTGGACTGTTTTTGTATGCATGCCCAGAACTAACTTAGACATTTAATAACAGGACTAGCCTTGGAAGGGAAGGTCCCTCGCTTCCCCATGCATTCAGAAAACATACCACCTGCAGACTGGCCACCCCTGGTGAAAGAGAGGAAGGGTTGACAGGGGCATGTCTCATTGTTGTGAAGCTCAGTGAGGGATGGGAGGGTGAATGGTGGAGAGTTCAAGTGTCATTAAGAGGAAGTCCTAACCTGTGTAAACTTGGGCTTGAGAAATAAAATGAAGAACCATTCTCTCCCTGTAGTACTTGTTCTTACTTGTCTGCTCATTCTTTTCTGTTCATCCTGCCTAAAATGGCAAGTTTTAGTGTTTCTCATTACGGTATCTGATAAAATTCATTGGAAAATAGTAGGGTGAAAACATTGTGGTTCTGGCCATGTATGCCTCTCCTACCCTAGAATTAACAACTGGAGCTCTTTGTTCTGTGGGTGTTCAAATTCCCATTCTTCCCTCCCTCCCTCCCTCCTTCCCTTTTCCTTTCCTTTTTCTTTTATATATATATATATATATATATATATATATATATATATATATATATATATATATATATTGGTTTCAGGCCTTAAGCCTGACTCAGGCTTGACTCAGGTTGATCCTTTATCCTTTGAACTGTGTTTCTAGCCCAACTTTTTGCTGTTTAGTTGAACATGGAGTCTTGAAGACTTTTCTTCTCGGGCTGATTACAAATTTTGATCCTCTAGTTCTCAGCTTCATAAAATGCATGAGCCAGTGGGATTCAACATGTTCAGACTTGCAAAAGGACAATCTTCTGCTCTTTCTGATGCATCATTTGTAGCTGCTATCTTTCTAGTGACAGACCATGGTATCTGAGTTTTCAGTACTACATGGACATTTTCTGTAGTCTGAGACTGGCTCTGGGGGATGGGGGTGGGTCTAGATCTGACTGCTTCCTGTATGTCCAGTCTTGTTTCAGGCCAGCACATCACTGCACTGTGTGTCCTTTATCTTCTTCATCATGTTTCTCTGCGGGCACCTGAGGTGACCCCTTCTGTACTCTGCCAACTCAGTTTCCCTATCTATTGTCATTTCTGTCTTCCACCAATGTGTCCTTGTTTGTCTTATTTGTTACTCTCTTGTTTTATTTATTTGCTGTGATTTTAGAATTGGAAAGCAAAAAGCACAAGTGACTGTCATGAATACAAGTCTAACAAGTTTTAGTTTGACATAGATACCACCATAAGCTCCTTTCTAGCAGTCTGCAGTATATTTCTGAAGAAGGTCTATACACTGACCTCTATTGTGTATTGGTTTGTGTCTGAGCCACAAGTCTGTTTCTCCTCATGTTACACAATGGGGAATCTACAACATAATGGTCTACAACATAATAAATATGGAACTGGTGGTTTGCTGGTGATCTTCACTTGGTTAATTGTCAGAAATGTTTTCTAATTTAAAAAAAGTAGTGAATGGGCTCCAGGGAGGCCTAGACAGTTGTAGGGTGAACAGTGTTCATGTGTCCTGCAGAAAGGAGAAAGCTGGCCAAGAAGCCTGAAGCCCTCTCTGCCGAGGAGCTCAAAAGACTGTTGATGCTCACAAGGGAGCGGGTCCTCCAGCGTCTCGGTGCACTAGGTCCTCAAGCTTGTCGACCACAGACAGATGGAGTGAAAACGTCCCACGTGTCACATGGTACGTTTCCTGCATTACTGCTTGAGATGTTATTTTGTGGATGTCCCATTTGTTATTAAAACTCAAGATAAATTGTTCAAATCAAAACATTTTGTCTGGGTTCTGATGGCTCACGCCTGCAATCCTGCCCCTTCAGGAGGTTGAAATCTAAGGATCACAGTTTAAAACCAACCTAGACAGGAAAGTCTGTAAGATTCTTACCAATTAACTATCAAAAAGCCAGAAGTGGTGTTGTGGCCTTGAACAAAAAAAGTTCAGGGACAGCACGCAGGCCCTGAGTTCAAGTTCAGGGATTAACACACACACACATATATAAAATGTATTTTGCAAATTTAAATGATGGTGCATAGGTGCGTGTGTGTGTGCACGCATGTGTGTGAATGGTATTTCTCAGCATTTATTAAACTTTAATACTTTTAAACCAAAGTTTTTATTATTATCCATAAGTAGTTATACAAAGGGGTTTCAATTCAACAATGTCAGCTTATGAGTACAATGCATCTTGATCACTGTCATCTCTTCCATCATTCCAAACCTGAGTAGTTTTGAACAGAGGGAGAAGTATTACAAAGTAACCCTTCCTACTAGGTTTACTAAGCTGATAGAAGGAATGGATTTCTGTTAAGCCACATTTTCAGAAAGGGAAGAGTAAAATCTATACAGTGAATTTAATACAGGCAAAACCATGTAATGGCTGGCTTCAGTTTACACCTTTTAGGGCTGGAGCAGTTAACTATACCTCACCAAGGGAACACAGAATCTGTGTTTGTCTGTCTGATATGCCAGTACTGGGTCTTGAACTCAGGACCTCATGCTCTTGTTTGGCTGATGCTCTACTACTTGAATCATACCTCCGCCTTTGGCTTTTTGTTGATTAGTTGGAAATAAGAATTTTGCTGGGCGTGGTAGCTCATGCCTGTAATCCTAGCTTCTCAGGACTTTGAAATCTGAGGATCATCGTTCAAAGCCAGCCCGGGCACAAAAGTTGATGAGATTCCTTATCTCCACGTAACCACTAGAAAATAGGAAGTAGCACTGTGGCTCAAGGGGTAGGGTGGTAGCATTGAGCTGAAATGCTCAGGGACAGAGTCCAGGCCCAGAGTTCAAGCCCAATAAATAAATAAATAAATAAAAATAAATAAATAAATAAATAAATAAGAATCTCACAGATTTATCTTCCCAGGCTGTCTTTAAGTCATGATCTTTAGATGTCAGCTTCATGAGTAGCTAGTATTGCAGACTTGAGTCACCAGTACCCAGCTTTCATTTTTTTTTTTTTTTTTTTTTTTTTTTGCCAGTCCTGGGCTTAAGCTCAGGGCCTGAGCACTGTCCTTGGACTTTCTCAAGGCTAGAACTCTACCCCTTGAGCCTCAGCACCACTTCCGGCTTTTTCTATATATGTGGTACCAAGGAATCAAACCCGGGTCTTCGTGCATGCTAGGCAAGCACTTTAACCACTAGGCCAAATTCCTGGCCCCAAAGGAAGATTTTATTTATTTATTTATTTATTTAGTCAGTTGTGGGGCTTGAACTCTGGGCCTGGGTTCTTGTCCCTGAGCTTTTCAGCTCAAGGCTACCGCCCTACCCTTGAGCCACAGCGCCACTTCTCTAGCTTTCATTTTTATATTTAATTGAATTTTATTCGTTTTCCTGGATTCTTTCATTATGATGAATTTGAATGGAGTGAAGTCTTTTAATATCTGACAAAAATACAGTCAAGATTACTTGACAGTATTTTAAGTGAAGAAGACAAGTGTTTTCGTTTTTATTTTGTGAGATTCATTTTACTGCATAGGTTAATGAAAAACTGGTTGCAGAATCAAATCAGCGAAGTTTGTTGAGTGCCTTTCCTGGGTTTGACACTGTGAAGGGCACCAAGAAATGATATGGTCCTTGGCTGTCGACAAGCTGTAAAGCAAGGCCCAGGAAGTGCATGAAAGCTGAGGTAGGAGTGTAGAGTTTGAGGCCAGCCTGGGGTAGATAGGGAAATTTTGTTTCAAGAAAAGAAAGAAAAAGCCACCATTATCATGAAATATTCTGCTATAAATTGTGATTTTTGCTTTATTAGATTGTAACTGTTAAAATAATATAACCTTTTATGTGACTCAGTAGATAATGTAAATTTCTTTTGCCTTGTCATCAGTGGTAGAGGTCCTTTTTGTTTGCTGTCATTTATAATTCTGTAGGGTAGGTTTCTCTGTTTTTCCAGTATATTGATTTAGTTTCTTTTTTCCTGTAAAATAATTGACTTGAAAAAAATATATACAGAAAACCAGTTTTGGTTTCTGAGAGACCCTTTCCATACCTTTCAGTATGGCAGTATCCTTACACATAAAACAATGGATTTTATTTTGCTGTAAGAATGACAGTATGTCATTTGCCAAATCACAGAACACTTAGGAATATGTTAGCCTGTGTCATTACTATTTACGTGGGCATGCAGTGAGTTAATAATTAATTATAGTGTGCACAGGCAGTTCGTTGTTCCCTTTTGAAGATGGCTTGCTTTCTCCCATGAGCCCACAGCATGAGGCTGGGGTGCAGTACTGTTGATTTTGTTTTCTTTGTACTTGTAGCATAAAACCATGTTTCCATTGCATAGTAAAGCTCAGTACCCTGTAAATAATGCTTCATCACTCCTTTGAAGAACTCGGAAGCATGGTGTGTTTGGATGCTGTTTCATGAGGGTAATCTAATATAGATAATATGTAGAAAATATTTTGAAATACTCAAGGTTAAATGGTTTAAAAAGTAAAGAGAAAATGATACTGCTGTTTGCCTTTTTTTTTTTTTCCTCCCTTTGGCCAGTCCTGAGGCTTGAACTCTGCCTGGGCACTGCCCTTGGGCTTTCTCAAGGCTAGTACTTTACCACTTGAGCCAAAGCGCCACTTCCAGCTTTGTGTATGTGGTACCAAGGAGTGGAACCCAGGGCTTCATGCATGCTCGGTTAGCACTCTATTGCTGGGCCACACACTTGGCATTGTTTACCTTTTTTTTTTTTTTTGCCAGTCCTGGGCTTGAGCTTAGGGCCTGAGTACTGTCCTTGGACTTTTCTCAAGGCTAGAGCTCTACCACTTGAGCCTCGCACCACTTCCAGCTTTTTTCTATGTATGCGGTACCAAGGAATTGAACCCAGGTCTTCCTGCATGCTAGGCAAGCATTTTACCACTACGCCAAACTCCAGGCCCCTGTTTACCTTTTTTATAAAAAATTCAGTAGCTATTATGACATCATTATTCTGTGACTTCCCTCAAATTTAAAGTAGGTGTTTTTTTCAGTGGTGATGGGTCAATAGCTATCATTCATGAATTTATAATCATCTTTTATAACAGTGATAGTTCAGTGCCTTTCTGGGGTGTGGGAGTGGCTTACTGGGGTTTAAACTCAGGGCCTTACACTTGCTCAGCTTTTTATCACTCTAGTGCTCTACCCTTTGAGCCATGCCTCTATCCTGGCCTTTTTCTGGTCATTTTGCAGATGGAGTCTTGGCTGACTTGTCTGCCAAGGCTGCCTTTTAACCAGCCTGGATCTCAGCCTCCTGAGTGGCTAGAGCTACAAATGTGATCCTCGGTGCTTGGCTTCAAAGCTGCTTTTAAAAAGCTCATTAGCTTTAGAGTTGGGAAAAAACTTGTTCAGGTAACAATTTTTCCAGTGTTAATGCACTGTAGATGTGCTAATACTGTCTAATGGAAATGGAAGCTGTCCCTTTGTTGAGCATTCAGTATAATCTTATATAATTACAAGATTAGCAGGAAAAGTAAACAAACGCTTACATTTTATTAAGTTATATATTTGCCTTGATGTTGAGAATGAAGGAATTTCTTTTTTAGAAGATCAGTAATTTTTTTAGTCTTCTTGTATAAATCCCCTTTTCTAGTATGAAAATCACATATACATCCAATATGTTCTCATTTAAAACTAATTTCCACCATAAATGGTGAAGTCATGCTTTTGTTCTACAAGAATTCTAATACCGCAAATTCAGTTTTCTAAATTTTACCTTATATTATTTGAGGAAATAGTTCCTTCTTTTCTTCCTTCCTTCCTTCCTTCCTTCCTTCCTTCCTTCCTTCCTTCCTTGCTTCCTTCTCTCCCTCTCTCCTTCCCTTTGCCCCTTCCTCCCCCCTCCCCCCTCTCTCTTTTTGTTTTTATTTTTGTGCTGGTCCAGGGCTTGGATTTGGCCAGTGCCCTACCCTTGAGCCAAGCCCCACTTCCCATTTTCTAGAGTTTAATTGTAGATAAGAGTCTCAGGTCCTTTTGTGCTTTGAACCTTGATCCTCAGATCTCAGCCTCTGAGTAGCTAGGATTACAGGTGTGAGCCACTGCACCTGGCTCCCTGAGCTTTTTTGTTCAAGGATTGTGTTCTTCCACATCTGGCTCTTTGGTGGATAAATGGCTGGCTTTGAACCATGATCCCAGATCTCAGCCTCCTGAAAAGCTAGGATTATAAGTGTGAATCGCCAGCAGGAGTTGGTTTATTTCCAACAAACCTCTTGGCATTTTCTGTAGTTCTGTTCATTGGAAAGGTCTTTAATGGATGCCTATGTAAATATTATATAACTAAAACAACATACCTTTTAAAATATGTACATTTGTATGTGCAACATATCTATACATTTTGGCTTGGTGTTTTGATAGGGGATCTGTGTAATTCAATCTAGCATCAAATTTGAACTGGCTAAGTGTTTAGTCTCCCTCCCATCCCTGTGCTGGGACTACAGATATGAGCACTTTATACACACATACACACACACACACACACACACACACACATCTTATATAGCAAAATTTAGTATGTTAGTATTTTCCAATACGTATATGAATTTCTTTTACTTTAGCTTCCAGGTCAGTAGAACCCTTGTCTTCAAGTTTAATGGAAACCAATCCTGTAGAATGGCCAGAAAAGCATGCACTTCAGAATTTGGAAACTTTTGGAACAGATAAACAAAAAATGAGGTAATGTTTGAATTTTTAGTTATGTCTGCTTATAGATCTGTAGTTTTAAATGAACTCCTTATTTATTGTCATATAGTTTTATTACAAAGCAAATATATACTTTAAGTCCATAGATAACCAATGGAGTTACTTATCAATGAAGAAGGAAATGCTCCTGTCTGCAGCTGATACTTTCCATTCACAGTGGATATTTTGGATATGGCCTTTGAGACCATCTTCTATAAGCATACAGATAAGCAGGATATAAAGAATATATATACACCTATACAGGATACACAGTACACAGATAGGATATGCAGTATACATGCATACATAGCATATACAATATACATACATACACATCTACAGAATATACAGTACATATGCATACATATGTATACAGGGATACAGGAGACATCTTAGGACAGGAGCATGTAAAAGGATGAAAGTGCTCTTTACATTATAGCCTTTTTTTTTTTTTTTTTTGCTCTTCCCATTTTCTACCCTTGTTTGTTCACATTAAACAACTTTGTGAACTAACCCTAGCAAGCAGGACTTATTTTCACTTGATTTTTTTTTTTCAGTACTGTGAGCATGATTGTTAAATGACTGAAAAAAGCCATCCTCTTACCCTTCTCGTAAATATTACAAGTCACTTTCTTTTTTGTTCTTCTGTTGATACCATGTTATGACTTGTTTAAAATAATTTGACATATTTTCAAGAAATACTGATGAATGAGCATGAGTGATTAAGAAATATTGAACAATTACCATTGATTGATCACCAAATTCGTGGTGGGAGGGGTTGGATATGAGGAAATGCCTTTTAGAGCTGCATGCCTTTGCACAGGAGAGACATCAGAAGAAAACAAGGAGCCAAACAAGTGCCAGCTGGGGTGGCGCGCTGGCATGCTGGGATGCTTTGACAGGTCCATGGTTCTGTATCTTCAGAGAGCAGTGTTTATTTTTAATTTGAAGATAAAAAGTACAGGGGAAAAGTGGGGTGCAGAAAGATGTCCTATGTATAGTTCTTAGGATGTCTTATTTTGTTTATATCCATTTCTAATCTTGTCCCAAATGAAGAGCCTCAGCCCTCTAGCTTACTGAGAAGGGAAACAGATAGTAGACTCCATTTTTAATTTTTTAATCTTTATTATCTTCAGTTGTACAAAGGAGTTGCCATTCTGCAGAGTAGTTTATGAATACCGGGCATCTTAATCAATGTAGTAGTCTCCTCCTAACCAACTCCTACCCTTCACATCTCTTTAATTTTAGGTTATGTATTATTATTCATTATTATTATCATCATTTTGCCATTTTAGAAGGCAGTTTATATGTACAGTGCATCTTTATTTGTGTCATCACTTCAAACATTTCCCTGCCCTTTAATCCTCCCTTAACCATTTTTCACCTTTGTGGTGGAGTCAATAAGTTCTTGCTTGTGTTTTCTACCCTTCCCTCTTCATTCTTCTCTCCTCTGTACTTAAGGCCCCCCCTAACATGTTGCAAGTATCCATTTTCTGGTACTTATTTTGTTGGGCTTTGACTTAGTTGTTTTTTGCTTATTTGTTTGTTTGTTTTTTTAAGAATTACATTATTGGGGGCCAGGAGTTTGGCCTAGTGGTAGAGTGCTTGCCCCGGGGTTCAATTCCTCAGTACCACATGGATAGAAAAGCTGGAAATGATGTTGTGGCTCAAGTGGTAGTTAGTCTTGAGGAAAAAGCTCAAGGATAGTGCTCAGGCCCTGAGTTTAAGCCCCAGGACTGAAAAAAAAAAAAAAGAATTACATTATTTGTAATGCAATTATTTGTAATTTCTCCATAGGTTTATTTATGCATATAGATTTATTCTAGCTGCCACAAATGAGGAAAACGATGTAACCTGTGTTTTTTTGGGTGTAACTAACATAATGTGAATTTTTCCAGGTATGTCCATTTCCTCACGAATGTCCAGTATTGTTCTTTCTGAGTCATGAGTAGATTACGTTTTTTGTAGACCTCTCCTTAGTTCTTATGCAGTGCTTACTATCCTGTTTTCAAGTAATTGAGCTCTTGGGCCCACCACTTGTTCCTCCTTCTCACAACCCTGTGATGAAGTGAGCCTCATACTTGAGCACTATGATTTTTTTCAGTTTGTCTGAGTAGGGAGCCTCATGTGTATGGGTAGGCCACTGTCATGAACCATGAACCTATTTGTCATTCAGAGTACAGATCACACTATACTTTCCTATTAAATACTTTCTACATGCCGCAGCTCCGCAATTCATTACTTCTCTAAGCAAGTAAAGGCTATATTGGAACATATTATGTTGTTCCTCATTCTATGCTGATATACTTATCTCTCCCCACTCTCCTCACATTCTTCCTCCTTCCTTCTGTGATGTCTGAACAATGAATTATGAACAGTGAATAAGAACATATAAATTAATGCTATTCACAATGTAAATGCTCAGTAAATACTAACAGGCATTTCACAGGTACCATCAAATTCTTGATTGAAAGCAAGAAGTCAATCATCTTCCAATTTAACTAGATCATTATATAGTGAAAGTCAGGAATTGTAAGAATTTCATTTGAGACATATTCAGTCATCTGCTGTTTGACTTTGTTATCTCAATTTCAAGATGGGACTAAAAGTCCTTGTTTTATCTACCTCAGAGTTTTGAAGTAATTGGGGGGAGTATATAAAAAATGCTTGATAAGCTTGAAAGACTGAAAAAATCAGGTGTTGTCAGTGTTGTTGCTGTTTTTTATTTTGTTTTGTTTTCTACTGAAAGTGTTCATTGATAGTGTGCAATTTATCCAGAGCTCTAAATAGCTTTTGCGTCTTGTGTTTTGTGATTTCCCCATTGCAATGAGCTAGAACCTGTTGAATGAATGACAGGACTATTCATTAAGAAACTTTGCCTAGTGGCTCACACCTGTAATATTAGCTATTGCTGGAGTCTCAGATCTGAGGATTGCAGTTTCTAGCAAGCAGGAAAGCCTATGAGACCCTTATCTCCAATTAACTACAAACAAAAAACAAAGCTAGAATGGAGCTGTGGCTCAAATGGTGGAGCTAGGCTTGAGCTCAAGCCACAGGACCTGTACAAACAAACAAAACAAAAAACAAACCTTTGGGAACAGGAGTTTGGTCTAGTGGTAGAGTGCTTGCCTAGCATGCACAAAGGCCTGGGTTCTATTCCTCCGTACCATATACATAGAAAAAAGCCAAGTGGTACTGAGGCTCAACTGGTAGAACTCTACCTTTGAGAAAGCCCAAGGACAGTGCTCAGGCTCTGTGTTCAAGGCCCAGGACTGGCAAAAAAAAAAAAAAGGAACCTTTGTAATTCATTGCTATAGAATAGCTATTAGAAATTAAACTAAGTTCATATTGGAGTTCCTGCCCATGTAGAGTATAAAATATCTGAGTGTTTTCTGATTTGACTATTTTCATGATATTAATGTTTTCAATATAATAATAAAGGGCATAAAATTGGAAAAAGGGTCATAGTACACAGAAGCCTTAATGTGGGGAAATGCAAATCTAACTCACATCAGTATTTTAATTATGTAAATATCAGTAAAAGTGCTACTTGGAGTAATGAATGGGTAATAATTAAATTAATATGTAAAATTAGGGAATTAAATTTCTGTGTAGGCACTGAAATGAGTCTTAATTTTGTTATATGACAGCAGTCATTAAGTGCTTGATGTCATTCTCTGAAATAAGGGTTTATTTTATTGTTCTTTTTAATGATGATAGTTGGGCTTGAACTCAAGGCCTCTATGTCTCACTTGGCCTTTTTACTCAAGGGTCGTACTCTACCACTTGAGCCACACCCCCATTTCTGGCTTTTTGTGATTAATTAGAAATAAGAATATCTGTGAATTGTCTACCTAGA
The DNA here is from genome assembly GCF_031878675.1 of Megascapheus bottae. NCBI lineage: Eukaryota > Metazoa > Chordata > Mammalia > Rodentia > Geomyidae > Megascapheus > Megascapheus bottae. Next base: position 53,808,292 of record NC_143517.1, read on the forward strand.
CTAGCATTGAACCACTATTTTCAGATCTTAGCCTCCTGAGTAGCTAGGATCATAGTCGTGAGCCACAGTGCCTGCCTTGTTACAGTATTTTAAAGGCCTGTGAGTTTCTTTTTAAATAGAAAAGTCATACAGAATTTGTAGTTATTCTAGTTGTGACTCATTTTAAATAGTTGTGTCACCTTACTATATGTCACCACCTATTGTGTGCTAGAATGCCTAGCTGAGGAGGAATAGGAATACGGAAAGAATTTAGGCTTGAGTTGATTTGCACTTTGAAAAGTACTCATCAGGTGAGGCTTTACTTTCAAGGAAGACTTCATCTTTTTCAAGGAAATTTGTGAGGAATATATATATACTGCATGTAAAGTAGTTTGAATACTAGGAATTCCTGCATTTATTTCAGATGTACTAATGACTCTTAATATCATAGTCATTCCTGTAGGAGACCTTGGAAAGAATTCTGATTACTGTCTCATTTCATGGTAGTGCTTTAAGAAATCTTTCAAAGGCCTAGAAAATTGGAACATTCAGTACCTGGCCTCAGAAATTAAATATTATGGGGTTTCAGAACATATAAGATTTTTAGGTTTAAATTTTATAGTATTAGCAACTTCACATTAAAGTACTGTGATGCCTTTTATAAATAATGCAATCATTATTTAAAGTTTTTAAATTGTTGGCATGTTCCTTCAAGTTTCTATGTGATCTGCCCCTTTTTTTAAAAATATAACTTGAAAGTAAGTTGTTCACCAAGAGTGTACTTCATTACTTTCCTAAATATGAAATCTTTCTCTTTCCTTTGTGTCTTTTCCTGAATTGTTCACATCACTAAATTGCCATTAGTAAGTTGCTTGATAATATGTTTTTTTCTCTAGAACTGGTTCATTGCCTCGTTCATCTGAGCAGTTGCTGGGCCATAAAGAAATCCCCCGGGATTCACTCACACTATTAGATGCTAAAGAATTGTTGAAATATTTCACCTCAGATGGGTTACCAGTGGGAGATCTTCAACCTTTACAGATTCAAAAGGGGTAAGTTTGGAAGTTAATGATTCCCAATTAACTTTGAACAATCTTCTTGAAAGGAAGTTTTGTCCCCTTTCCTCAGTTAAGTGATGCCCTCGGCTGCTTAGGTAAAACTCACAGGTTTGCTTCTAGTATCCATCGCTTGGCATAGTTGTCCTCATTTTTATATCTTCCAAACACCCTGCAGCTCTGAAGGTTGTGAGGGATGGTGGTTACAGCCCAGCACAGACTCCACACAAGTCAGGAGCTTCCTCCTACAGGAATCACACTACTTCTGTTTGCTTGTTTGTGCTGCTAACTGGTACTTGAACTCAAGACTTAAAGGAATCGAACCGGGGTCTTTGTGCAGGCTAGGCCAAACTCCTGGCTCTGTCCCTTAGCTTTTTCACTCAAGGTTTGTTCTCATGGACTTTCTTGCCTCACCTGGCTGTGAATCATGATTCTCAGATCGCAGCGTCTTAATTACGGAGAACAGTACTTTTTAAGACAAAAATAGACTTGAAATACCTATTTAAAAATTATCTATTAAAATTTTTTCTTTTCTGTGTTACTGTCCAGTTTTGAATTTCCCAGTATTTGGCATGCTGTTTGTTAGTCATGCATACTAAAGTATAACGCCTAGTAGCACTGTATATGAAAAGAATGGAAAAGTGAAAAAATGCTTTTGAAACTTTACCAAGTCAAAGCTAAAACCTACACAAATGACTTACACCTAAATTGACTTCTAAGACAATTTCCATGAAGTTGTTAGTTTAAAAATGTTGGATGTTGCTTTAATAAGTGGACTTAATACATAAATTACTTGTGGAGGGCCAAGAGTTTGATCGAGTGGTAGAGTGCTAGCCTAGCATGTATAAAGACCCGGGTTTGATTCCTTGGTACCACATACATAGAAAAAAAGCTGGAAGTGGTGCTGAGGCTCAAGTGGTAGAGCTCTAGCCTTGAGAAAGTCCAAGGACACAGCCCAGGAGTGGCATAAATAAATCAATAAATAAATAACTTGTGGAGATTGAATCACATGCTCATTGCACCATTTTCTCTCTAATCATTACTCCATTACTTTGTAAAACACTAAAAAGACCATAAGAATTGCACATTTTGATCACTTTTATAGTCTGATAAATGTTGGTTTTAAAGGTGAATTTCAGAAAGTCTTTTTCTTTTTTTGGTGGTTGTGGGACTTGAACTCTGGGTCTGGGTGTTATCCCTGGCTCTTTAGCTCAAAGCTACCGCCCTGCCCCTTGAACCACAGCTCTACTTCCATAGAAAGGGTTTAAAAAACAAACAACAGAAAAAGCATTGTATCTCAAAAATATGACTGGAGCACTATTGTTGATGTATGCTCTCTACAGAGGGAAGTAGGGGATAACTTGGAAAGCATGAGGATCTCATTGATTCTTGAATTTAATGATCTTAATGGCATAAAAACTGTATAATTTTGGAGTTATTTTCTTTTTTTATAGGAGGTTGATAGCTCTTTTGATAGGATTTAAGACACAATGAAGCATACAGATACTCCTCTTCTTAGTTATTGAATTATCATTTTTTCATATTATTGACATCACCTGGCAAAGATAATTGGTTGTGCCTAAGCCTGAATTCTTTATTTATCCAGGTTGTGCTCTTTGGCTAGAATATATATTCAGTGTAGAAGAGATATAAGGAATTCTCTCTGTAGTTTATGAGTCGCTGATTTAGACAGTGATATTGGGGAAGAAGTACGGTCTTACCAAATATGTCTTCTGTTAACATGAAAGTTGAAGGGGGAAATTTCTGTTCTCATTAAATATCTACTTGTGCAAGGATCCATGTATAATCCTATGTAAGTTACATGAAGTGCAAACACTTCCCATAACTCTTTTAGAAAGCACAAGCTGTAAATAAATTCCCTGTGTTGCAAAATTGATTAATTAAAAAGTAAAAATAAATATGAAATGTGATGCGGATTAAAATCAGAAATGAGAGACAACTTGGTAAGGAAAAATAACGAAATGGTACCTGGGCATCACTTGTTTTTGCCTATAATCCATGCTATTCAAGGAGATGAGATCAAAGCCAGTCCTAGCAGAAGAGCCAAAGAAGATACCATCTCCAAAATAACCAACAAAAAGCTGGGAAACATGGTCAAGTGGAAAAGTGTCAGCTTAGCAAGCCATCCTGAGATCAAACTACTTCTGTCATCTTCAAAATAGTGAGCTCACTGATATTTACTAATGATCCTTTGCAACACTTTAAGTGGATGCATTATTATGTATATAAAATCTGTGTTTTTGCAATAAATTTTAATTTAACTTAAATTCTTATCATTGGACTGCATATACTTTTCAGGGACAGAACCTCAGTTTTTGTTATTAATACTGTGAGGTAGGAGCCAGGTGGTAATAAATTTATTCTTGGTTGTCTAGTTTTCTAGGTTTGGTTTTGTGTCATTTTTGGTGCTAAGGCTTGAGTCTTGTGACTCTCACTAGGTTAGTTTACTCAGCTTGTAAGCTACTATTTGGATCATGACTGTAGTCTGAGAGGTTTGTTCTGTATGTGTCACTATTATACTAGTGCTAGAACTAGGCCTGTGTTCTTTCCTGGTTGTTTTTGCTCACAGATGGCACTATCATATTTGAACCATGCCTTCATCTCAGTTTTTGCCTTTTTTCATATGGTTCTCAACTCTTGTAAAATTCACACTAGTGGTATTTCTGCCTGATATCTATGTTAAGACTAACTACCGGTACACATTCCCATTTTACGAGTTTTGAGTTTCAAGACCATAGTTCATTATGTTAGAAATAATATGAGTCTCAATTCAGAGGTGGAAGGAGTCATCCAGAGAGAGCTGAGCTTGACTAAAGTGGTTTCCCTCCTCCCGATGTTGATGAACATCTGAACGTCTGGGTGTGGGGAGGCTCCTCATGAATATCTGGCATAGTCTTACATGGGACTAGTTCCAACAGTTTTTACACGGCTGCTGGTTGAAAGCCCACTTTTTTTTTTTTTGACAGTCCTGGGGCTTGAACTCAGGGCCTGGGACACTTTGTTCAGAGCTAGCCATCTGCCACAGCGCCACTTCCAGCTTTTTCTGTGTATGTGGTTCCAGGGAATTGAACCCAGGGCTTTGTGTATGCTTGGCAAGCCCATCAGCGAGCACACTGTGACTAGGCCATGCTCTGGACCCGGAAGCCTACTTCTTAAGAACAGAAGTCAGCAGTTAGTGATACCAAACTGACTCGTGTCTTAGGCAATGAAAAATCTGGGACCCATATGTGGTATAGTAGGAAAGAAATATTTCTGTTACCAAAGATTCAAGTTAACTTTATTCTGCCAAAAAAAAAAAAAAAAAAGCATTAAACTACCCATGGTCATCAACGGCTCTCACCTGTAATTCTAGCCACTCAAGAGGCTGAGATTAGAAGATAGGCAAAGGTAGCCGAGCAGGAAAGTCTGTGAGACTCTTACTTCCAATTAACCATTAGAAAATTAAAAGTGGCATTGTGACTAAAAGTGGTAGGGTGCTAGCCTTGAGCACAAATACTCAGAGACAGTGCCCAGGCTCTGAATTCAAGCCCCACAACTGACAAATTTTAAAAAAGGAGGAAAAAAAAGCATTTAACTAAATAAATAAAACTTCAGTTTGCTTCACCAAGAAATCTAAGAACTTTTCTAAATAACTCTGCTTCCTGAATTTCCATTACAGATCATTTCTCACTCTGAATTTATCTGATTCTCAGAATCATTTCCAGTAGCATCCTCATTTCAAGAGGAAGTTAGATTTGTTTCCTCATATACTTAATAACTTTCTTGGTCTCCAAATAAACCTAAGTACAAATAAATCTTTTTCTTCTTCCCCTTAATTTCAGAGAAAAAGCATTTGTTTTGACACCAGAACTTAGTCCTCAGAAACTTCGGGTCTTACCTTTTGAAAAAGCCTCAATTTGTCATTATCATGGAATTGAGTAAGTTCCTGTTTCCCCTTTGCTCTTCGTGTTTTGCTGATGGGGTTGACGTTGCCAAGATACAATATGAATAAAGTGAGCAGAGCCGAGACAAGAGTTTGTCACAAAAGCAGTATTTCCACAAACAAATTACTCTTGATGAAGAAGTTATGATAATTAGCTTTATAGCATTTAGACTTCCTCTGATTAGTTACTAGATATTTTAATCAAAGTTACTTTGGTTCAGACATTATTCCTATGTATTTATACTCTGGGTCACATTAATGTTCCCTGGTCACTAATTACACTGTAATTGCATAGCAGCTATTAGATGAAATGTGTAGCCATTTTAAACATGTTAATTGTGTTCATCTTTATAGAATTTTGATTGACTTTTCAGAATTCTCTTGCTTAGAGGTACTCGCAGATCTTAGTTCACATGTGCATGTACCATTTTCAGAAGAACAAGAGCTGGACACTACTGATACTATCTTTTACAATGAATTCTCAAAATCCTGGTGGTCCATTTTGCAAAATGTTTCACATTTCTAATCTAAAGTATTACTTTTACTTTTTATTCTTAATAAACAATAAAGGCCTTAATTCTCCAATGAAATAGGGATTTTGAGAAGAAGAAATAGTATCATTACTTTTAAATAACCTGTGGTTTTATAATGAGTATATTGTACTGTATGTAATAAGGTGAAATCATGAATGTCATTGTTGACATGGCAGAAAGATTGATGTTTATATGTGGTGTAGTTAAAAAGAAAAAAATGCCTGAAACCATACTGTTCATTTTTATGCTATTATAGAAATTTAATTTCCTTTTTATAAGCTGAATTGAAATATTTCAAGGAAGGGACTAGGACAAGGAAAACAGAAATGACAGAAACTAAAGAGCTAATAAGAAACTTAATAACTGATTACCCTTTTACTCTTTCTAAGCTAAAGAAGAATCTAAAAGAGTATTTTAGTAGTTACAACAGAAAAGTGGTTATGCTTCAGATTACAGGCTTGTGCCTATGCTCCTTACTATTCAAGAGTCTGAGAATTGAAGGATTGGGGTTGGAAGCCAGCTCAGGTAGAGAAGTCAGAGAGCCTCCATCTCCTGTTAAGCAGCAGAATGCTAGATGGGAGGTTATATTCAAATGTTAGTGCAGCAGTCATGTAAACCTAGTGAAATTTCGATGTCCTGAGGTCAATCCTGGATATCGGCTCCTGCGCGCATGCGAGCGCGCACCCCCCCCCACACACACACAATTCTATCATCAGTAGTTAACAAAAACATGATTAAAAGTCAGGATTAAACTGGAAAATGTTAACAGAAATGAGAAACTAAATTTCTTTTGTAATCAGTAGGTACTGAAGGTGAAGAAACAAAGACAAAGCTCACAACAATATAAATTAGTATAGCCTGCCAGGGGAAGATTCAGAACACCTGATTGATTAACTCAGCTTTAATGAAATAATTAGTGGCGTGCAGTGTTATTAAGGGTCTTGTTTAAAAGGAGAAACATTGGAAATAGTATCTTTAGAGACTTAAAGAAATTATAGTACATCCATAAGATGAAATTCTTTGCAGCCATAGAATGGTTAAAATTAGATGGATAAATATTGGCAGATATGTAGAACAAAACCCTTATACATTGTTGGTGGGAGTATAAAATGGCATCTTCAGAAAAGTATCTGATTATGCTTCAGAAAAGGATAGTTAATTTTATACACTTAATCAGAGTCACATCCTCTTTGGTGTTTTCCCAAGAGAAATGAAAGCAAATCCCATAAAAAGACTTGGTCAAGAATGTTGATAGCAATTTTCTTTGAAATAGTAGCTTGAAACTAGAAACAGTCTAGGAGTATACCAGTAACAGACAATAAATTGGTATAGCTACACAATGACAAAGAACAGTGTATTGCTGCAGATAATAAACATCTGTTTATATGAAACAACAGTACAGTTATGAATGAGAGACTTCAGAGTAAGTGCCAGGAGTATAACATTCAATGGTAAGTCACTTCTGAAGGAAGTGCTCTATGAAACGCTAATTTCAATCCTTGTGGTTCAGGTAGGAATTTTAAATTGAGCAAAAGGAAGACAATCCAGGGACACATTTTGCATTATAATATTTAATAAAAGTACCCTTTGTTGGGGGGCAGTTACTGTTTTTTCTTTATCATTGACAGTTTAAGGGTACTTCCAAGCAGCCTTGAATTTGTCTAAATCTTTTATTTGAACTATACATATTTTAACTATATCTCTTTTGTGTATTTTCAAAATTTGCCCTTTATTTGTACTTAAGTCAGATTTGCCTGAGAACTCCATTGTTCTGCTACCTAAAAGTCTGATTAACAGGGATATATTTTTTTCTGTACCATCATTTTGATTTTATTAATGGCCTAGTGTTAAAGATTACAGAAATGTGTATAATTTGAAAGTGTTCCCTGTTTTGGCGCTCTCATCACATGTGTGAAACCATTAAGGTGGTCACAAGTCTTGTGTCTTCTTTGCAGGTTTCCTATTGTGTATATTTTTTTGTACTTCAACATGGGATTTTTTTTTTTTGAGTCCTAAAGCACTCACTGAGCTAATAGGTCTTTGATTTCCTGAGACAGATTTAGCTGGAAACCAGATAAGCAGGTGACCAAAGGACTTGAAGAAAAATCTTTCAGTCTGGTAATAAAGTGAAGAGTAAGTTTCAGTGAAAAAAACTCAAAAGTCTTCTGAGCTGTTTGGTGCGCCAGAATAAAATGCCTTTATACCTATTTAATCTCCATGTTCAAAATAACCTTGCCCTTTGTAACAAAAAGTCAGCATTTCACATTTTTTATCAGTCATGCTGAGAAGTCAGAGGTTGCCACAATTTTACAAAGTATTCAAACAGCAGCTATATTATTTTGAGAATAAGACAAAGGATTAACCAGAAACAGTCAAAGAGAAATGAGATTGTACTTGACTGTTTTCAATCTTCCATGCTGTCATATTAGTGGACTTGAAAAATACTGAATTGGGGAGGGGAAATAGGTTATTTCTTCAACCTTCCAACAAATATACAAGAAGACTGAGAGCTTTGTATTGTATTCTATTTGTATTGTATTGTATTGCTTGTCATTTTCTTTTGAAAGGGAAGACGCTCATTGTTTTACTGGATGCTTTGATTTGAATGCCCTTCCTCTCATTTTAGGTATTGCTTGGATGGCCGAAAAGCTTTAGAGCGAGATGGAGGTTTTTCTGAACTTCAATCTCGTCTCATTCGCTATGAAACTCAAACCACATGCACCAGAGAAAATTTCCCCATCCCCACTGTGCTGAGCCCCCTTCCGTCCCCTGCCGTCTTGTCAGAGCCTGGAAGCGTGCCTGATGGAGAAACTCTACAAAGTGAACTCCGCAAACATGACCTCAGATCAGAAGTGTCCCGACTGAAACGGAAATCTAACGATCAGAATGGCCTTTGTCCCCCCAAAAGGTGATCATGCCAAGTGCATAAAAATAGTGTCTTGACAGAAAGTATTTTAGTTTTTAGGAGATTTTTGTTTTCATACTAGTCTTTAATGTTTTTAAGTCACTTTCTGCATAGATTTTATATTAATTATTTTATGCTAGGACCCTAGTTTTTATTGTGAGTATCACTGGTGGGGGGTTATTAACAAAAACTCACAGGTTTAGCTTTCTTTATACGTCAGTTAGCACAGTCTGTTGCGAAGTTTTTCAAGCCACAGAATACTAACGCTCTCATGCAGTTGAATGAAACAAAGCCACTAGAATGAAGCAGGTGAGCCACTTCCTCCCTCCTTCCCACCTTCTTTTCCTCTCCCTTTTCTCCTTTCCTCCCTCCTTCCCCCACTTCCTTCTTTCTTTGCTTCCCCTCTCATCGTTCCTTGGCTCTTTAGCAAAGGTTCCATGGCACCATTTAAAATTCATTTATTCCTTACATAATATTAAAGCCTACTTAATGACATTATCCAAAAATTTTCTAGGTATTTTTTTTTGCTAGAAAAATAACATTTCTTTTTTTTTTTGCATTTTTTTATTGTAATTAGTAAAAGGGTTACATGATATTTGCCATAGAAAAATAACATTTCTTAATATTTCATTTAAGCTTATGTTTATGAAATGAACCCTGAATTTATCTGTCTTCATACCATGTGCCAAATTTAAGTGTCTTGGTATGTGAAACCAGCTTCAGATTCTGCCTAGGTTTAATAAGGCTTTGGGGAGGAAATTTTTTTTATTTTTTGAAGAAGTAATAGTATTAGGATACTGATTCCCTGACATAGAACAACTAAATTAAAGCACTTTATAAAGTAAACTTTTGGTACTTTTTTCTTTTTATAAATGGTAACATTGAAAAGCAAATGTGTTTTATAACTGGATTTCTTCTTTCTGTACTACAACTAATAAAAACATACATATGGGGTCGTGAGTTTGGCCTAGTGGTTAAAGTGCTTGCCTAGCATGCATGAAGACCCGGGTTCGATTCCTCGGCACCACATACATAGAAAAAAGCCAGAAATGGTGCTGAGGCTCAAGTGGTAGAGCTCTAGCCTTGAGAAAGTCCAACGACAGCGCTCAGGCCCTGAGCTCAAGCCCAGGACTAGCCAAAAAAAAAAAAAAAGAAAAACATACATATTCCAGAAGAGAAAGCACACTGTGACCTTTCAGCAGAAAGCCATAAGACCAAAAAGAAAATTTTTTAAAGTTTTATTTACAGAATCAACGTTTTAGAGACTGATTCCAGTTTCATAGTTTTCCTTACATTTGATCTCATGCTGTGTGACCTGTTATTCCCATGTCAGTTGCATAGATTCAGTGTGATGCTGCTTTTCGTAAAGCGTGCAGGTTTAAGTAACAAGTGAATATTAAGTATAAAGGGTATACCTAGCCAGGCACATGTGGCTCGTGCCCCTAATCCTCCACTCGGGAGCTGTGACCCAGAAGATTGCAGGCAGAAGCCAGCCTGGACAGCACAGTCCATTAGAATCTATTTCCAGATAACCAGAAATACCAACAACAGTAAAAGTACTACCTAGCCACCTACCGTGCTATAGCTGATTTACGTTTACATGATATATTGTAGGTGTAAAGAGGCAAGGCTACAGTATTACTACTCAGCTTTCTCATTTAAAAGGACTAAAAGGACAACTGTAATATGCTGCTTGTTGATTAATTGCTTATTTAAGGCAAATTAACAAGACATTTCATGTACTTCTGAATTTATATGTGAGTAGAAATAGTTGTAACACATCAGATTTAAAAAATAGACTTCATTATTAGATTTGCTTAACCCGTGTTCTTGATTTGATTTTTTCCTCCTTTCACTGTATAGACTTATGAAATCTGAAAGTACAGATTCTCTTCTTTCTCAAATGCATGGCAGTAGTCATCCCTGTGGTCATCGTGTGGTGACATCTAGAAAGCCACAGGTGGAGAAATCACTACCAACGACTTCCCCAGTGCTTCCACTTCCTACCTGTGACACTTCCAAAGTCTCCACGAAGGCCCGTTCAGGACATAAAAGTGTACACGAGTCCAAAACATCAAAGCAAGGCAAGGAATCGAGATCACAGAAGCATACACGGGTAAGTCCTTCCCTGTCTTCTTTGGAGCTATATGTGAGGCAATTCACTTACTTAAATGTTTGAAAATGTATGTTGAAAAGTTTTACAAGTGAAATGAAATAATGTGTAGAATTTTCTTGAAAATACTCCAGTGAAAGATGATGGGAATATGGGTGGTTATAAATGAAACAAACTTAGACACCAATTGATTATCCTTAAAGCCAGTTGGTGGATGATCCCTCAAGGGATGTTATAAAATGTTCTCTTTCCTTTCTGTTTCAAATTTTCCATGATAAAAAATGAATACACTTGGACATATTCCTATTATATGTTAGCGCACATTTGTATTTCAATTCAGAACTAAATTTTAATTCCTTATAGATACTCTCTAGTCTTTTTCTGCTAAAAGCTAATGTTATGGCTATATGTGTCATGGATGTCACAGATGTCTTTTCTTCTCAGTTGTGTAGCTTAATGGCCTTGTTTACCTATCCTTAGTCCAGCCAAGTGATGGTGTATTACACAATTCATTTACGATTGAGCTGTAAAGATAAATAATATTTGAACCTTCCCCAAGAATTCTTGGTTATGGGTTATATTCTCTCCAAGATCCTGAAAGAAGTAGTGACTGACACCCTGAAGAAACACCGTATCACACAGACCCACGAATGCTACGCTGCATGCAGTCAGCGCCTCTTTGAGATCTCTAAGGTCTACCTGAAGGTACAGCATGTTTTGTGCTAACGTCACAGTTTGTCTGAGAATGCTGCTTCTATTTGATATAAACAGCTTTCAATGAGTATTTTTTTATATTCATAACATGTAACTGACTGGCAGATATTTTTAAAAAATGAAAATAGAAGTACTGAGGAAGAAATATCACTGATTTATTTGGACTTACTCTCTACATGGGGTTACTAATATGAACCACCAACAACAAGCCAAGATGGATACTTACAAGATATTTTAGGCTAATTACAAAAGTGAACTAATGAATTCAATTTAATGTACACATTTCAAAATGCTGTATTTTGTTAATGTTTAGGATCTTAAAACTTCAAGGGGTCTATTTGAAGAAATGAAGAAAACAGCGAACAACAATGTTGTACAGGTAAATACATTATTTCAAATAAGTCACCATTAAATTAGTGCTTTATTTCAGAGATGCAATAAGAATTAGTGATACTTTTTTAACTCTGACCTGGGAACTCTTTAAGATAAATATATGCTATTCTAGACAAAGTATTTAATATTACCTGATAGGTTCTTTTGTTAACAAAAGAGCTGCTGAATTGATAGTAAGAAAAAATATATACAACTAAGAACTAGAAAAATGAATCATTTTGATTAGCTTTTTTCAGTGTTTAATTTCTTTGGAGTGATTCTTTGAAAACATATTTTCAAAGAAAGGTAAGAAAATGGAACAGAATTTTGATTTTGTCTAATGAGCACAATATGAAAGCATTGGAAGTTCAGTAAAAGGTGTTTTTAGTTACAAAAGGAAGTGTTGTTAAATATAAGGTTTGGATATATTACTTTCTAAGTTTTCCACTGTGCTCTTTTGAATTTTTGTATTTTCTACCACTTGCACTTTCAATAGAAATGTAGGATTATTATGTATTTTTTCCTCCTTAGGTGATTGAATGGGTACTAGAAAAGACTAGCAAGAAATGATGGAGAACACTTCCCTGTAGGACAGTTACAAGTCAGTAATTTACTGCTACATTTCTGAAGATATATATATATATATACACACACACATATATATATGTATATGTTGTTTCCATAATGTTCTATTAATGTATCTTTGATTGTGTATTTGTTTTATACCATTTCTTAAGATTTTAATTTTTAAAGTTATTTTTATATGTTTTTAAAAATTTTTATTTCTGGTTATTTAACTATTACAATAAATCGGAGTATTTACTTCTTGGATTTCCCTGTCTCTTATTGTCTGGCCTGTTTCTGTCTCTGAGTCTTGAGCAAGACATTGCCCTTGGCTTCCACTTTACAAATATTGGCACAAAATAGGACCTTCTACAAAATGGGTTAAAATTGTGAAGGTAGGACAATAATGCCACTTATTGAGTACAGATTCTTAGATACAGATCTTGTCCCATGACAGAAAATCCAGAAGATGCAGGCAATGTCAAGTCAAAAGTATTGAAAATGCTGAGGGGAGAGAGGAGTTTTTGAGAATAACCAATGTCTTTTGTTGTAGGCTTCTGGGCTATGCCTTTAAAGGCTAATCATTTTTCTTCCTCCTTTTCTGTCTCTGCTTCCTGGCTACTGTGCAGTGAGCAGTTCTCTTCTGCCATTTTCTTCCACCATGATGATACTGCTTTTCCACAGGCTTGGAGTAACTGTACTGAGTCAACCCTGAACTGAAACCTCTGAAACAAAACCAGCACAAATCTTTATGCCTTTTAAGTTGATTGGCTTGCTATAAAAGGACCTTACTAACACCTTGAGTTCAGGAACTGGTTTTCTTTGGGGGCTAAATGTCACTTCCTTGTGAGCTGTAGAAAATTTGTAGTGGAATCTATGTTCCTCCCTCCCCCAATGAGGATTATAAAACTGAGAAGCTGCAATTAATGGGGCATTATTAGGAAATAGGTTTTATTCATCCAAATAATTATAAATAAAAGTTGCTGAAAACATTAATGACTGTGTTTTGAGAGGAGCAAAGTTGTATTTCAACATATCTAGACCCTGGCCCAAGCCATAGTAGAAACATCACAACCCTTAGGCCATGCCTGAAAGCAAGACCCTGCTTCAGAGAGCAGAGTCAGCCTGAGATTCCCTTACCTCACTATGGAGCCAAAAGGCTCTGATTGGGGGCGTAGTTTCCTTTGTCTCTTTTGTCCCCATAGGGCTTCCTTATTTCCCTCTACTACCTACTTCTGCTTTCCTTGCTGTGATATTGGCTGAGCAATGTCTCCTCTATGGACCTTATTTCTTTTATAGATCTTATTTGTGTCCAATAATAAAAACAGAATAAAAGGCCAAAATAGAAGTTCCTCCAGCTTTCCCATATTCTGATGTGATTCTGCACACGATTTAATCATGTTAATGAGGTATTAGATGTACTTCCCTTAGTGAAGTCAAATGTAATGTAAGAACCATAAGTGACATAATAATTGATTTCTAGTCACATATCCAACTAGTTCTATTACTCAAGATTTTACATATATATTAAAGTATTAATTCCCATGAAAAAGAATGTGATTTTTTAAAGGAGAATTTTCAAGTGCATATTGAAGAAGTTCATGAAATATAGGTGGTTTCTGGGTCATAGGCGTCATCCCTGGACCCGATTCTCAGTAGTCAGTGGTAATAGGAGGCCTTTCCAAGTATTTTACATGTGTCCTTCTAGGTATTTTAGAAATACGCATTCATTCCACGATCTGATCCAAATACTCCTAGAAGAAGTACACTTAATGCCCTTTATTATCATGAGTGAAAGTAATCAATAATGTCTTGGTGCAAGAAAACAAAACCTGAGGCAAGGACTAAGTACTGATGGTTTATTTGGGGGTCCAATCTCAGGGTGATAATGGTAAAGGAAGAGAAAGGGGCAAGGCTAGTAGACAAACAAGGTGAGGTGAACAAGAACCCAGGGAGGAGAAAGAAGAATAGAAACGGGGAGGGGAGGAAAGGAGAAGGAACAGGGAAGTAGGAGCCAAGGAGGAGGAGGAGGAGGGGAGCTAGGGAAAGGGGTGTGGGGGGGGAGAAGGAAAGGAAGCAGAGGAGGATTACCTAACTGCTTAGCATCTATTAACTGTTTGGCCCCCCCAAAGGTTGGAACCCCCTACAGTTATGCATTGCTTAGGTTATTACCTTTAACAGCTGGGGCCCTATGGCTTTTATCTGTTTGGAATGGATGACAGAACACAGAAATATACAGTTTCCAGCTGCTGGACAGCAGCCTGGCTGCAGGTAGGGAGGCAGTATTGATAAGCCATCAGCTGGTTTGCTCCATGTCCCAGAAGTCCTTGCTTGGATCAAACTGGGAATTTGGGAGGTGAGATGATGGCACTGGAGGAATATGAGGATTATGTATATGCATATACACATGTGCTGTATACCCAATTTTATGTGTATAATGTGCCCAATATAGTGATATGACCTAACATATGGTAGAGAAGTTTTTGAAAAGGAAAAGCAATGATAATAAAACTTGAGTATGAATCAAGCATTTGACTTGGATCTAGATTCCTCATGAATGAGGCATTTGTAAGTCAGATTGATTATAACAGTAAGTCCAGGATCATGTACAGACTTGCTTCTGGTACCTTGTTAGCCACTGTGGCAAGCTCCCGAGCAATACCTTGCACACAGTCTTTCTTCTACGTGTGTGATAGTTCCCATGTAGGAAATAGAGAATATATAGATGAAATATTTTCATAAAGAAATGAAGCCAAAGTCTAGGTTAAGATTGTTATTTACAAGAATTACATGACGTTAGCAAGCACAAAACAAATGTGTAAGAAATGCTCCCATTTGATAGAAGATTGTCGTTAGTAGGTGATCTTACAACCCTAGCTTTTGTTCATTAACAGCTGAATAGGAAGCTCCGCACTCACACCCTCTGTCCTTGTGATAACAAACGTCTCTCAGACAGGTGTCCAAAGTGGCCCTCGTAGGAAGGGACAGCACTTGACTCTTCTCAAAACCATTTTAGAAGAAAACACGAATGTGCTGGGTGTCAGGGGCTCACACTTGTAATCCTAGTTGCTCAAGAGGCTGAGATTTGAGGCTGAGATTTGAGGATCTTGGTTAGAAGCCAGCCCGGGGAGGTAAGTCCATGATACTCGTCTTCAATTAACCACCAGAAAGTGTAGCTGTGGCTCAAGTGGTAGAGTGCTTGAGGTGAAGAAGCTCAGGGACAGCACCCAAACCCTGAGCTCAAGCCCCGGGACCAGAGAAGAAGAAAGAAGAAAAAAAGGAAGAGGAGGAGGAGGACAGAAGAAAGACGAAAACAAAATCAATATAATAGCAGTGTTCACAAGGCAATATATTGGAAATGAACTTTACAACATGGGAGGGATGGGAGAAAAACCTGGGAAGGGGTAGCAATGTTCAAGAAGTAATGTAGCCACTGCCTTAGGAGTGTAACTAACAGCTCTAGACACCCTGAAAATAAAATCAAAAGAAGGAAAACAAAATATGGAGCTGAGCCTAAGATGTTTCTCCCATACTAGAATTTACAGTGGCAAAATAGTCACCCATGTTAGTATACTAGGTTTTCTGTATCAATTGATGGTCATCTGACATCTTAAGATTATTACAAATGATGCTACAAAAATAATCCTTGTATGTTAGTCATTGTGCATTTGTGCAGTTAAATCTCTGGAATATTATTTGAAGAAGTCAAAAAATATATGAATGCAAATATTTTTATAGATGTCAAATTGCTCTCCAAATTATTCCCAAATATGTACCTATTGGTGGCATTATAAATGCCTGTTTTTCTTCCCTTTATACTAGGTATTATGGAAGGTTTTAATCTTGGTTCTTTTCTTTTAAACAAATGCAATGTTACACTGTCCTATTTAAAGGCATTTTCCATGCACTTTACATTTCTTTATGGCTATCACTCTTTTGTAGGTTGAACATTTGAGTGGAAGAGAAATGGAACTTGCAGTGATTTCTAAGGGAGATCCAGGGTCATGGCTGAAGGTTAGGTAGAAGTTTTGGTGGCAAGAATGCAAGACCTTTCAAACAACACTAACCATCCAGTAGTGAAGCCAGCCTGCCTGGTGAGATAAGGAGTTCGCTTCTCATAGCTGGAAATTTTTAATTTCAGGCTGGATGAACAACTTCAAAGATATTCAGGAAGGAATCCTTGAGTTTAGTGGCATATTATTCAAGGTCAGTATTTCATAAAATGTGGCAACTGGACCACAGTGGACATTAGGGAAAACTTTAATATAAACTTTAATTTTTTTCAGGTGATATATATTTCTGTTCATGGTTGTATATTCTTTTTCCCCCTACATATTGTGTTGCCATGTTAGTAGCAAATGATATGCCTTAATAAATGCCAATGTAGTTCTGCTTAAAGGATAAGCAAACTTTGGGGCATAAATGTGCTCAGTGATATCGAAGCATGTTTCAAAACTAAGAACCCATAGTTTAAAATTCAGTCTCTATACTGCTGAAGTGTCAGGAAAAATACTTCCTGATCCCAGCCTATTATAGTTACTACAAGCAATTGAAAAATAAAAATAAAGATGGTGATATGCCAGATAATTTGACTATTTGGAGCTTGGTAAAGAGGTCAAAATTTAAAAATAAGAGCTGCAAGTCATAGGTTAGAAAAACCCACCCAAAAACTATAATTGGGGATGTAGGTAAAAACCTATTCTGAAACTAATATGTAAACAATATGAATAAAGAGTCAGTCAGGGTTTGCTGGAACACCATCAAAATTGTATATAATGAATTCAAAGAAACACGCACATACACACACACATATATTAGTGGCAGCTCCATCTATGTAAGTTTAGTACAAGGATGTTCATGGTATTATAAGTACATTAACTGAAAAACACCTTATGGTACATACAAACATGTCTCTGACTCCCTCAATATGGAATGTTTAATATTTGCAAAATAGGCTGAAGCACTCTGCCTGTAAATGATGAGTCATTGTAATCCTTAAGGCTATTCTTCCTGACTTGAACCAAGCAGGATCAAGAGCTTTTGGATAGTGATGTGTTTTTAGGATGTTAATTCTATCAACTAATAGAATTAATTAAATACCTTTGCCTGGTATTTTATAATAAGCTTATAGTTTTGTTTTTATTTAGTTTGTCAAGAAAAAATGATACATTCCTATTGGCCTTCTTATTAAATGCCTTACAGAGATGTGGCCACATCAGAAAACTCACCTTTACATTTTTGGCAAATGAATGACTGCCCAAAAAGTATGGATCAAAATTGTACATTTGTGTTGGTTTTTATTTAAGGACAAGATTGGGATTTTAATAAATGGAACAATTTGGGAGAAAAATCATTTCCCCTAATGGCCAGGTATAACACAGACTTGGGAGTATATGTCTTACGTACTAACACACATCAGGACAAGCTGAAAGTATATAGAGTTGCTGTAGCTTTTTTAAAATTTCAAAATGAGAAGTCTGAGGCTGGAGGTGTGTCTCGAGGGGTAACGTGCCTGCCTACCGGGTGCTAGATAGGCCCTACATTCAGTCCCTAGTCCTCACACTTGTGCACACACACATTCCTCAACATAAAAAAAATCAAACATTTCAAATTAATTCATAGCCATTTTGATATGACACACTTTAATTGGGAAGAAAAAAATGATTCATAAGCACAATTCTCTTAGTAAAAGTTTCTCTTTCTCGCTAATAACACATTTTAGTTTACTTCAGAAAATGCATCAGTTTTATTCAAATATATTTTCCCTAAAATATAAATAAATTAAACTTTTATAAATGTAGAGGATATAATTTCTATTGACCCTCACACAGATATGAATCAGTGGTGAAGAAATAATATTTGTAATTATGGTCATTTTAATCTGTCTATAAATATATATAATAGGATCTTTGCAATTTATGAGTATTTAACTCATACTTCATGTAGTACCGAGCACCTTGGATTATATGTTGTTGAATTAAACTATTAGCATTAATATATGCATCTTAATATGTTATTTACAATACACAAGTATAATTCTCTTGTATAACAACATTCCAGTGATTTTTTTGAAAATATATAGTGAAAGAGTGCAATATAATTTACATCAATACTTTCCTACATTATTTAAGCTATGACTCGTCAGCATTTTAAAATAGGAAACATAGAAAGTTAACAGTCTAAAACTGTTTTCTAAAGTTTTGTGGCAGAAAACACTAGGTTGGCAAGACACTCCATTAGAAAGAGTTCTGTAGGTGAATGTGAGGAAGAGTACATGGCTCGCCCTCTTGAGCAATCACAATGAACATTGGAGCTTTAGAGGAAGCTAGCAATGGTAGCTTCTGTTTAGCCTTTTCAGAACTCAGTATTTTAGCAAGTTATTCTTATCAAAGGTCTTATTCCATCCCAAGCCAAAACACCACTCAATCATTGCACTCTGAAATTACTAGCACATGATGCATCTTCGGGCGAAATTAAAAGTGCAACTCAATAGACATTTATGGAGCAAACACACATTCCTTTAAGGAATTTCACTTGTCAAAGCTCTTTGCATAGGTATTTACCAATACAGGATTCATCAAGCAGATCTAAAACAGATCACAGGTCCAGGTAAACCTTGGGGAAGAAATAAACACAGAAGTTCTAGTTCTAATCAAGCTTTGAGGAAAATGACTCCAAAATCATGGGTGAATTAATCACCAGACATAAGAGCCAAAGTCTTAAGTCAGTAGTGTGCTATACTGTCTCAACATATTCTTGTAGAAAAATATCACATTGTATTACTTTCCTAGAATCCCAGTAGAGCTGCAGATGGTATTAATAGATTACAGTGCTGGGTCCATATGTAAAATCCAACATCATGTAGCATTAAAGGAGACTGTTCCATTGTTTTTTCAGAAATGCATGCCTACATACCTGTGGTATGAGGTTTCTAGTATAAAACAATTAAATTTATGAGATTTATCACACGTAGCAGCCTGTAACATTTCAATTTTCTGGATTAGCATTGAAATGATCCACGGGATGTTTAAATGTAAAGAAGCGAGTGAAATCCATTGGAGGGGATTTATTTTTATGAAGGATGAATGGTGTAAGAGTCATAAGCTCATTAAAAATACTAGAGGCAAGAAAAAAAAAGAAAGAAAATGGAGGTGTACAAGCATACGTAGGAAACAAGGGTCCGTTGCTCAGAACTTTCACTGATTATCACCAAATGGAAACAATTAGTTAATCTCAGCCATTTAAGTGTACATGTCTCAGATGCATAAGCTTTTTTAACCCATTAAAGTATCAGTCTTGGGAATAACAGGGCAGATTTTGGTGTGTGTGTGTGTGTGTGTGTGTGTGTGTGTGTGTTATTGTACAATGAATGATCTATTTTGTTGACAGTTCTGCAGCAAAGCTTTACAATGTGAGCACTCTGCCTTGGCTCAGATTGTACCAACTTACAACTCTGATCTGGATCTGACACAATTATTTCTGCTCTTTGGATGCGAATGAGAATATACTGGAATCATTCTACACCATGGAGAGATAATTTGTCAAGAAAATAAAAGGAACAGCTGCTTCATACTCCAACAAGAAGTAGTCTTTTTCTGAAAGTCAACCAGAATGAAGAAAGAAATCACCAGAAAACAAGGGGATTACTGTTACTGTGGCTAGGTGTGTGTGGCGGGGAGGGGGACAGATCAAAATACCTATCTCATCTATTAGGCCTGGCTTAGCTGTGTGAACCAATTGCTTAGGAAGCGGGATGATTAAGATCCGCACATACTATTTTTAACGGTCATGTCCTTGCCTGTCATGATTTAGAAGCGAGGCTATGTGTATTCCACTGGCCTTCATTCACTACTTTAACCTTGTCCTGTGCTAAGATGTATTCCAATATTCCTCATGGTAATTTCTTAGGGTTCCCCTTGGGTGGCTGCACCTGACAGGAGCCTGGGACAAAACACGTGACTCCTGAACCCTGAAGCTGGCTATGGCAGACTCCATCTGCTGCTCTGCTCATTATGGGTGGTGTCTGGTGCCCCTGGTGGTATCACAGTCCTCCCATTCCAGAGGCAAGCTGCCCTTCTCCTCAGGCCACCAAGCCCAGTCTTGTAATCTTGGCCGAAAGGAAGGAATGAATGATGAAAACAATTGGCTTGGGGCAGGAATGAAGATCCAGTTGCTGAAATTTTAAAAAGAGAGTGGGAGAGATTGTTTAAGTAAACGTTTGATACCAAACAGTGATTTACACATCAAACGAATCTATACACATTTCCAGCTTTTAAGTGTTAACAGGAGCAATTACGTTTTAAAATCATGCCCCCCCCCCACCAAAGAGATAAAGGAATAACTCTTTGAACTTTTTCCTTACATCTCACATACACTTTATTTCCTGAAATAGCTTCCATGAAATTTATCTACAGCAACTTCATAAATATGAATGCTTCCTTTCTTGACTGTCTAAACCATTTATTTTTGATTCCACAATAGCAATCTTTATATTGGGTTTATTGCAGCATTAAGTAGTACTGAATTTCCCACCTGAAGATGGGAAGTCTGGGTTCTGACACTTCACAGATGTGGAATCCTGGCAAAGGCACTTAGCAGTTTTCAGTTCTAACCAGGTACAGGTCTAAGGTGCAGGTGAGTATTACCTAAGTCCTACCACATACCAATCCCTTGTAACTATGACTTCAGATCAACAGCTGTGTCACCATTCCTGTCATGATAAGCATGCATGTCACATCTTTCTGGGGGTGATCCCTAAAGCTCTGTCTCAGTATGGCTCCTGTAAAACCCAGCACAAGTAGGCAAGGTCAAGAAGGTCATTTAGAAGCTGAGTGTTACCATGTGACCTCATTTATGAATACTGGGAGAGTGATCCTCAATCCTCTTCTGCTGCCCCAGTTTTGTTATAATGATATACCATTGGGAATGAAGAACAACAACCCCAGCGTACACAAACATCTACCTACCAAAACAGGCCACATTGATCAGTGGTCAGAGACTGTACTACCTAGGATCTTGTTAGATTGTTCTTCTACAGAATTGCTGGCTCTTGTTCATAGTTATATCTTTATACTATAGAGCTAAGATGGAGACAAGTCGTAAAGCTCTCTGGAAACACAGATCTTGTAATAAATAGGAAGTGGGAACTCACACACAAGTCTGTCACTAATATAGAAGCAACATTTCTGAGGGAACATTTAAGCCTGCCCACTTCGTTTCCCTTGTAGTTTATGAATGGGGGTGGGGAGGAGACTCAGATCCAGAGAAAAAAATTCGGCCAACACAACTGATGAGTTGTTTTCAATCTCAGAAAGAAAACTCAAGAAAACCTGCTTCTCAGCTTACTACATTTGCTACAACTCAACACTGCTTACTTCCCCCCCTCCCCATGGGCCCATCGCCTCCTGTCGCTTTAGTGTAAGTGTACGGGCATGGTAGCTCATGTCTGTAATCCTAGCTACCTAAGAGGCTAAGATCTTAGGATCAAGGTTCAAAGCCAGCCCAGTCACAAAAGGACCTGAGCCTCTTATCTCCAGTTAACCTCTAGAAAAGAGGAAGTGGGGTTTGGCTCAAGGTTAGGGCAGTAGCCTTGAGCTGAAGAGCTCAGGGGCAGCTCCTAGGACAAGTTCAAGTCCCATGACCTACCAAAAAAAAAAAATCTGTCCTTAAATTTTCCCAGTCATGTCATAATTACAGCTAGAAAGGCTGTAATTTAGATATAAGTGATTTCCTCGTGGGTAAAAATAGCCTTGGATTTTTAAGCTAAGGATAACACAGGAGATTGATTCGTATTCTTTTCCACTTTGCTACTGAGTAGTTTACTTTTAGGAAAAAGTATGGAGTTGGGTGACTGGTAGAATAGCAAGTATAATCGGGAAAGTGGTTGGTTGGGAAAAGTTCTCCATAAGTGAATATCTACCAGTATCAGCTGGTGGGTAATGGTGGGGAACGGCGGCAGTCTTCAGTTAGTGCACAACATACAACTATGCTGTTAAGACTTGGAACTAAATGTCCCTCGTACTCTCTGTGCAATGTGTAACTAGCCTTTGCCACCTCCCCGCAGCTGGCCCCTTGTAGGACATTCCTAATTATTTCTAGAAAGTAATCAAGAAACCCACACCAGACAAATGACTGAAGGGATGCGATTAAAGGAACAAGAAGGCTCATGGGTAGGCAGGAATGTAGAAATAACTTGGTCTTACAAATGGAGGTTTACCTCTGTTTTATGAGTTCTCCATTCCTGATATCAATGCTTGTTGAGAAAACCTGGTTGCTAGAGAAGATCTGAACCAAGACAAGTTACTACAAAATTAAGGGCTTAAATGAGATGTTAGGTTTTCTTGTGAAATCCCAAGAACTATACGTGCTGGAAAGAGCAATACATGTCTGGGTCTCATCCTCCATGGAACAGAGTCATATATTTGTTCATTAGGCTGCAGTGGTCATGGAAGAATTATCTAAACACATGAGCTATGCATATGAGTATAAGAAATGGAAATGCTACCTTAACAGATGAAGCTAATTTTGGTAGATATTATTTGATATTTGCCCCAAACTTCTATATTCTGATCTGGCCTATGCCTTTTTCTACACAAGTAAAGTTAATTGATTTCTCCTCATTTTCTTCTGCCCTTCTATTTTGCTTCTTATTGAGTGTGTGCTCCTTTTTCCTCTTGTCCTCTTTACTCATTAGAGACCTCCCTAATGGGTAAAGATTGCTTGGCTTACTGTCCTTCTTTCCTAACACATAGCATAATGTCAAGGGTATATACGATGCCTGATATATTTAAAAAGCAAGTGTAATTTTTTAAGCTGCTGAAACCCCATTTGATAAGAATTTAATGCTAACCTTATGAATGATTCTTCCCATTGATTCAAATATTTATGAAGTATTTGAATGAAAAAAGAGACCAAAGAGCTTTGAAATAATTGAAAACCATTTGATATAAATGAATCCAATCATTGTTTTTCAAGGATCAAATTAAATCTGGGTCAGCAGGTACCCTGTTAACAGTCATATGGTTCATGAAATTCAATCAGCATTAGGTGTCCAAGTTATTCTAACCATGGCACAAAATGGATATATAAAGTCACATTGTCCAAGGGAAAGTACACTTACTATCTCTCCTTCTTTGCCTCCAAAGTCTAAGTAGAGCATCCTGATTCCGTCATCGGAAGACATTTTGAGCTTCTCGTAAGGTGACTGTATAATTGTCTTAGGAAAGGCACCTTCCTGTGGTTCCGTAGAAAGAGAAAACCCATTCTCATAGTGAATGGTCAAACGGCATTCCTGGTTTCTGTAGGTGCAAGCTACGGTATTGGAGAGAGGGAGAAAGAGAAGTATATATGGTAGAAATAAATCCATCAGTCCATTTACCTAGGCATTTCATATTTCTAGTCTCTTCAGACCTAAGGGTCAGACACAGATTTCTTTCTTTCTTTCTTTCTTTCTTTCTTTCTTTCTTTCTTTCTTTCTTTCTTTCTTTCTTTCTTTCGTGTGTGTGTGTGTGTGTGTGTGTGTGTGTGTGTGTGTGTGTGTGTGTATATCATGGGGCTTGAGTTAGGCCTGGGTGCTGTCCCTGAGCTCTTCAGTTCAAGCTACCAGCCTACTCCTGGGCCTGGGCATTGTCCCTGAGCTCTTCAGTTCAAGGCTACTGCCCTACCTTTTATCCAAGCCCCACTTCCTGTTCTCTAGAGGTTAGAGATAAGAGTCTCATGTTCTTTTATGCCCTGACTGGCTTTGAACCTTTGATCCTCAGATCTCAGCCTCCTGTGTAGCTAGGATTATAGGCATGAGCCACCGTGCCCAACTTGACACAGATTTCTTATTAGAGTTAAGAACAATGAGGAGGTGGGGGGGAATGGGGACAAAAACAAGAGAAAGGGTAGAAATGTTTGTGAAGTAATGCACTTCTATCTGGCAAATATAATGCAACCGTCTATTAATTACAATAAAAATTAAAAAAAAACAGCTAAGTGAGTAAGCTGAGTGAGAAAAAAAATCAGAAAATAAAACAAAACAAAAAAACCCAATGAAATAGTCAGTGTTCACAAAATATTGGCCTTAGATTGATTTGTTGTTGTTGTTGTTCTGTAGATGGGGCTTGAACTCTGAGTCTGGGAGATGTCTCTGAGCTCTTCAACTCAAGGCTAACACTTGAGCCACAGTGCCACTTCTGGTTTTTCTGGTGGTTAATTGGAGAAAAGTGTCATGGACTTTTCTGCCCAGCCTGGCTTTGAACCACACTCTTCGGATCTCAGCCTTCTGAGTAGTAAGGATTACAGGCATGAGCCACCAGTGCCTGGCTAATTTTTTTTTTTTAATGCAAGTTCTGAGGTTTGAACTCAGGGCCTGGGTGCTGTCCTTGAGCGTTCTTGCTCAAGGCTGGTGCTCTATTATTTGAGCCACAGCTCCACTTTGGCTTTGGTTTGTGTGTGTGTGTGTGTATGTGTGTCTGTGTGTGTTTTTAACTTATTGGAGATAAGAATCTCACAGACTTTTTTTTTTTGCCTGGGCTGGCTTTCAACTCATGTCCTCAGAACTCAGCCAGCAGAGTAGATAGGATTATAGACGTGAGCCACTAATGCCCATCTGTGGATTGATTTTGATACTGTACATTAACTAGCCTCATAGAACTGAGGCACATACAGGGAAAGAATTCCTTTTATGGATATTTTCTGGGCTTAATGTCAGCTAGGTAGCTGATAATACATAGGTCAACAAATAGAGTATATTTCCTCATGACTAGATATACCTTGCCTTCAGCAAGAGATTAAATTTGAATAAAGTAAATCACCTCTGACTTGTCATCATCCTCATCTCCATCACCGTCATCATCATACACTCTTACCCACACACACACACACACACACCCACACACACACACACACACACACACACAATGCCTGCCATGGGGCAAAAAAAAGTGAGATTCTTTTACTATGTGTAACGTACTTCGGAATATAACACAGATGAGAGGTCAGGAGTAAGTAGATTAAAAATAATCTAAATTTCAATTTACAAATGGTTACACAAAACTCCTTTTAGAAATGAGGTAAGTTCAAGGATGACCTTGAGCCCTGTAGACACCTGTCCTACCTGGCACCTTTCATGAAGAATGTTAGTTCCTAGCCTGGCCCTGAAGGGCACCAGGAACCTTGAGGGTGTTATCCCTGGGCTACCCTCCATATCAAAGGAACCAAAGGAAAGCCTTCGGAGTGGGTCAGAAACCAGCTGTCATCTGAGAGCTTTACTGGGTTTAGGAACACAGTCCAGGTCTTTCAAGTCTGCAAGTTGGTCAGAGAAGGGAAGAGAGGATGGTCACCAGCATCCTGTTTCCTGTTTAGGGAGAACAATGACTATCTCATTTCAAACCCTTCTTCAGATAGTTCTGAGAAACGTTATGAGGTATCTGATTGGGTATTTTTTTTTTTGCCTCATCAAACACATTTCACAGACTCAGGAAAGTCAATTGGTTCAGGCTTTGATCTATATTTACCTGATTATTTTTGGGGGGGAAAAAGCAGGACATTTTCTTTGCTAGTAAAACACTATTGATTGAAGCTTACCGTAGACCACCATTCACTTTGCTCAGTTTTCTACATTCTATCGTAGCGGAACCTTACCACAAACTTTAAAAGCAGGACTGTTTCACCAATAGTATAGGTTTTTTGAAAACACAACAACAACAACAAAAAAACCCTGTAGCTTTAAACTTGGCTTTCAAAACTTAAGTTCTTTTGACCCTGCTCACATCCATGGTTACCATACTCTGTCTGGCACCAAGGAGATAAGGTGTGGAACAGGACCTTGACAAAGATCTTTCAGTTTTTCTCCTCCATTTGCAGAATGAGGTAGCTTTTAGTTGGCATTCCAATGAGAACATGGATACCCTCCCCAGATATTGTGGCATGTTTTTCAACTTTATATTTAGGGCCAATCTCTTCCACAGGGGTGTTCTTTTAACAGGTCTGAGTCTTTCTTGGCAGAGACCATCAACTCTGCCTTCAGTCACTCCTCCAGTCCAAGGACAAGGGAATGACAGCGTTAGCTATGGCTACATAAGTTCTTCATTCTTATTTTCTTATTCTTAAATAATAAACCCTGCCAGGTCACACCTCAGGGTTCCCTCTCTTTAGGAAAATACTTCAAGGTTACAGACTGGAGAATGATGACTGACTAGCTAAGCTACCGGTTTTTCCATGACTAAAGATGATAAAATAAGACCTCTTGATGATATTTTAGTGGAGAAGTTAAGTTGACCTCTGACATCTCAAGTGCCTCAAAAGGTAATAGAAACTACCATGGGACCAGCAGAGAGGGCACGTCCTTCCTGCAAGTGGTACTGGTAGCCCATTTCTTGTAGTACTCACCGGCAGTGATTTCAGTAATGAGCTCTGCTGAGTTGTGGCACCCCTGAACTATGCTCCTGGTCCAATGGGAGAGATCTCTGCTGATCTCTGCCCGAAAGAGGTGCGTTTCAATCCCTTGCTTGGTACCCGTTCGTGTTGCAAATGACAGATCCATACCAGTCTGAGGTGATCCCTTCCCTGGACCTGAATGGACGAGCCTGGAGGAGCGAGGGGGGGGGGGAGGGAGAAGCATTAAGAGGGGTTTTATTTTTATCTGTGGCCTGTCTAGTAAAAGCTTAAAATGGTGATCTCACTTCTTTACTTTCAAACCAAAGGGTCTGCTGTGCTTTATTTTTCCTTTCTGCCACTTTCTCTCCAAGGAAAGAATGAGATGAAGGAGCATCCATTGACTGTGCATTTAATTAAATATGCAGGGAGAAGTTGAAGAATAATGAGATATGAACTTGGGGAAATTCAACTATACTCATCTAATGAAGAAGAAAAAAAGAAACACAGAGAGAGAGAGAAAGAGAGAGAGAGAGAGAGAGAGAGAGAGAGAGAGAGAGAGAGGGAGAGGGAGAGGAAGAGGGAGTCAGAGCGCAATACATTAAGTTTCGTCTGAGCTTGTCTCCACTGGTCAATTCTTGAGCATGATGGGAAACTGAATGTATTCCATGGACCCAGTGGGAGATGTAGGTTTCCTCTGTCTCTTGTGGTTCAGAGGATGTGGCTATTTTGAGTGTGCTTTTGTGTATATATTTGTAGTACACAATTAGACTTGAAATGAATGTAAACAAATAACCTGGGACACAAGTAAAGCAAGAGCAACCCATTTACTCTGTTTTAAAGCAAAAATACAACTCGTAGTGCCAATCCTCTTGAGAAAGGATAGAAAATGACACTTTTTTGTGGGGATTTTCACATTGACTTTAGAAATTACCCTCCCTCCCCCAGAATCAATGATGACTTGTGCAGCTGATAATTTTCTGAAAGGTCAGACTGAAGAGCTGAACACACCACCTTCTGAGCAGGCGCCGGCTCTTACTTCTCACTTGTTACCTTAAAATACTCATATTCTCTTCTGTTTGATATCTCAACCTACTTTGGGGAGAGACTTTCCTATCTATCATTTGCAGGGCCGCCTAAGTGTAATTTTGTAAATGTGACTTCTCTCCAGGGAATTTGCATTTTCATCTTTATCTTTTAATACAAGAAAGCAACACGTTGCCATTTGTTATAGAAATGCTAGGTGACTATCAATGTGGGGGATGGGAGAGCTCTTTGTCTTTGGCAAAGAGCTTACCTGTAGCTTGAAAATTACCCAGAAGAAATTCAAAAGCCTATTTTTCTCTTGTAAGCCTAAATAACATAAAACAGAGCTATCGGTGGAATGAAACATATTACAGAAGGCTTACTGTGTAACTTTGAGGCGCTCTCTCACATCCCAAATTGGGATTTGGGAGAAAAGACTATTTGAGTAGCCTGTTAGCTTTAAGGTTCATTACGGAGATGAGAGGCGGTGGCTGCAACTTTGACTATCCACTCACAGGGACCTGGCATGCAGAGGCTGAGTGCAGTTAGTTCAGGAGAGAGAGGTTACTTCAGAATGGAAAAGAAGAGAGGGTGATTGAAACACTACTGGCAGATTCAAACTCAGGTGAGGTTACATGAAACACACCATATGTCTCTAAAGCCTTATTTTAGGAGGAAGGAATTGAGAACCAGGTAAAACTGTTATCTTGTTTCCTAACAGGAAATAAGAAAGGAATTGTGCTTTCTTGTTCACGAGTATTTTGTACTCAAAGGGTGTTGAAATCTTAGTTGTTTAAAAACTTATTTTTGGTCAGACTGGGATTTGAAATCAGTAACTTACATTTGCTCAGCTGGCATTTTACCACTTGAATAATGTCTCTAGCCCTATTTTGTTGTTGTTGATTTTGGACTTAGAGTCTCACAGAATTTTCTGCCTTGCTTCAAATCCCAGGCCTCTAGATGACAGCCTCTTGAGTACCTAGGATTACAGGTGTCAGTCCCCAGCACCCAAATCAATTTTATTTGTTTAAGAAATATATTCACCATGGGGCCGGGAGTTTGGCCTAGTGGTTGAGTGCTTGCCTAGCATGCACGAAGACCCAGGTTCGATTCCTCGGTACCACATACATAGAAAAAAAAGCCAGAAGTGGTGCTGAGGCTCAAGTGGTAGAGCTCTAGCCTTGAGAAAGTCCAAGGACAGTGCTCAGGCCCCGAGCTCAAGCCCAGGACTGGCAAAAAAAAAAAAAAAAAAAAAGAAATATATTCACCTTTCCCTTTGAAAATCTTCAAGTCTACATCCTAAGCTGGAAATAAAGAGTGAGCTGTGTACTAAAATGGACAGGGACAATGGAGAACTATATTAGAACTCCACTCTATCTGCTATGTTTTAATTTTTTTAAAGTATTACTTCATAAGGTGATGCTGTGAAGGTTAAATAAAGTAATCCACATGCTTTAAGTAGCACAGAAACCAGCATGAGGTTTAAACTCAGTAAGCATTTCTATTCTTTATACCTTTCAGCTTTCTTGTTTTACAAACAGAATTCCCATCTAATAGGTTTGGAATTATACGTACTAAAATATAGGGAACACTGAATTATCATAGTCTACCCACAACAAAACTTGATTTTCTTATACTATTTTTTCATAATTGTCCCTTAAATTTCCATCTAGATGAACTCAACTCTGTCACACACTAGGGACAATGTATATGATAGAGGCAAGAACAAAGTTAGGAAAAAAGTGTACAAATATCACAAAGATTGAGTGTGTGTGTTGGTACATACATACAATGTATGACTTTCCCACTGATACATATTTTTCTCAAGAGAACTATGAAACTATTACTGGAAATGTAATTTGTTAGAAAATTCAATTTCCTATTTTGGAGGAGGGGAAATTGAGTAACACCATATACTCATATATAAGAAAGTCCTGAATCTGATTGGCCCATGTAATAGAGAAGATGCCCCACTCGGTGCAGTGAGAAATAATAACAGGGATCCTGAATATCAGTGTTATTGACTGATGGAATGAATGAGTGAATGAATGAATGAAGATTGATTGATTGAACCCCAATTAGATGATTGGGGTTCTTCATCTCCCCACTGAATTTTTATGAATTGAAATAAAAAGAGGAAAATTGATTTTATGATGAATCAATTACGAATTTATTAATGTTTATATAATAGAACTATTTGATTTGTTCTCTAAGGAATAGCAGACATGCTGAATTCTGGGTTCTTTTGAATATGCCAATATTGTGACTGAACTATACATAAAGTCTTAGACAATTGCTGGGCTGGGAGTGTGGCCTAGTGGTAGAGTGCTCACCTAACATACATGAAGCCCTGGGTTCGATTCCTCGGTACCACAAACACAAAAAAGCTAGAAGTGGAGCTGTGGCTCAAGTGGCAGAGTGCTAGCCTTGGGCAAAAATGTGTCCAATGAAAGTGTCCAAGCCCTGAGTTCAAGTTCCAGGACTGGTAAAAAAAAAAGTGAATTGTTTCTGCTACCTATGGGTATATTGGTAACAAAAGGATACTTAATCCAGATGAAAATGAAATGATTTATATCAGATATCTACTGTGCGCATACATTCACATCCTCAGGTAGAGGTATCATGTAGATCTTTAAGAATTATTTTTGTATTGCCTGGTGTCTGTAATTCATACTTGGAACCCTAGGAGACTGAGATTTAAAGATCAGAGTTTGAAGCCAGCCCAGTAGATAAGTCTATGTGAGACTTATGCCCAATTAACCACCAAACCCCAGAAGCTGTGGCTCAAAGTTGATAGAACATCAACTTTGAGTAGAAAAAGTTGAGAGACAATGTTCAGGCCCTCAGTTCAAGTCTCACTATGTTACAAAAAATACTTTGTAACTTACTATGTGAGGAATGAAAATCAATCTAGACTTCTGAATATGTATTCTATATGTAAAAGAAAACTTTAAAACAAAAACCATTAACATGTTGAGCAATTTCATAGATGATTTAATTTCTTTTATTTTTCAATTACATTTTCTTTGAAGAAACGTGTATTACACATGTATTTAAAGATTACCTTAAAAAGAGAGATAATATAGAGTGAGACAGCATTGAACCCAAATTTCAGTTTTTACAGTGAGGACTTCCACTGCACGGAAAAGTATATGTACTGTGACTCAACACATCCTGAGAATTTCAGCTGCTTAATATGTCTAGTACTAATTTAATTTAAAATTAATTTAATTGTTTAATATGACTGATGTGACTCATGTTGAAATACTGAGCTGCTCCTCGTTACCTTCGTGCATTTATTTGTGTCTGGGTTGTTCTAAACTGTTCATTCCAGGGAAGGACACAGCAATTGTGTAGTCTGTGGCGGCGGAGCAGCCTGGCTGCAAGCTAACTGACCCACAGAAAATGAAACCTCATGGCCTCATTAATCCTTTATACTAACCTCTGGTCTCCAGTGCAGAAGACATGAGAGATACTGTGACCTGTGAGATAAAGAGGTAGCGTCCTGTTGGATTCAGGAGTGTTGTGAGAAGCCCCAGAGGAGCTCCTATCCCTGTCTGAACTCCTTCTCCCTCCCTTCCAAGTGAGCACCCACAAATGATACACTCATTCTACTAGTCACTGAATCATATACCATCCACCAGCTGATACATGTCAGCTTAGTAGACATTATGGACTAAACAATATCGCTCACAAATTCATATATTGAAGCCCTTATTACTCAATAAATGTATGTTTGGAAATAGGCCTACCAGAAAGTAGAAATAGTTTCTCTCCTTCTGACTACTCCCAGCGAAGATGGAATTCATCTAAAGTACAATGGTGCCCAGAAGAGAGTGAGCCCTTGCTGCTTCAAAGGAATTCAAGTCCTTACCTAGAAGGACTTACGCACTGTACAAGTACATTCTGTGGGCTTCAGGGAAATCAGGGACATTAAGGGTGGTCAGAAGACTGGAAAAGAGGATTTTGCATTCAAATTTTCAAAAGACTGAATAAAGTAGATTTCCTAATCTTGTTCATAGCTAAGATTATGCAATAGATTTTTCAAATTCATTTTTTAGTTTGGAAAAGAAGAAATAGCCACATCTGTGTGGCTTATCCATTTTAAACAACTTCAACTGGAAACAGGATTCCTAGAAAATCTTGATCATTCAGGATGAACATACAACATTTCCTTCAGTATTCATACTGGTAGAATGTTTACTTTGTGAAATAACCATAGCCTCATGGTTTAGTTTATTTAAGTATAGGGGCAGATTTATGTCCTCATGCCTGTCCTGATAAGCATTTTAGTAACTTTTATGAAGTTCTATAGGACATAGACACCTAATCTGAAGGTGGCCCACACTGAGAAGAATATATAAGGTGCCAGGATGCAAAGTAGTTAAACACTGCAATTAACAAACAAATGAAAATAAGGGAGATATGATGGGAAAACCCCTGGAAATTTAGTGGAATATGGCTACCTAAACCCTAACGTGCCAACAACTCTAACAGAAACATAGCTGCATTACTACAATTCAGCAGGTGACTGTCCTGTGTTCGCTGCACTGACCAGATCACACCTGAAATACATCTGACCCCAGGTACCACACTTTAGGGCTTCTTAATCCTTTGTGTCATGATCACTTTTGGGCTACTTCTCATAATGTTTTTCAAATCAGGTTTGCTAATGCACGAAGCAATTACAAAGGTAAATGCTGATAGTGGAATATGGCGTTCTGCATACAACAATGTGACAAGACAACGGCCAAAATAGAAAGGTACTCAGTTATTGCATAAAGAGGATCCTTCGGAGATCTTTTGTCTGGAAAAGAAAAGAGTTCGTGTGAGGAATGGAAATATACATGGAAGTGTTCAGGCAGAGGCTGGATGAGATAGGAGCACTTCTAGCCCAGTTGAAATTGCCCTAGCCAGTGGTCAACAGATATAGAACACTCATTTTGTAAGGCTTGTTGACCATGAATCCAAGATGGCAGCTGCTGAATAAGCAGATGTTGGGGAAAATAATCTTGCTGACCAGAATCTGAGTTCACATGAAGTTAACAACCACGTTTATCACCATCTCATCTCTTCTTCAGTTCTAAGACATTCCTTTGGGTCCCCAAGTATCATTAGTAATCTACTGTTTTATGATTACTTGTTTAGATGATTACCTGTTCAGATCATCCTCTTTTTTCATATATTTTTTAAATTGTAATTAATAGAAGGGTTACATTATATTCACCAGATAGAAGGCACATTACTTCACAAACATTGATACCCTTTCTCATGTCTTGGTCCCCATTTCTCTCCCCCCAACCCCGCCCCTCATCTTGGTTTCCTCTCTTCCCTATTCAACTTCAAATAACCAAATACACATATATACAATATATCAGATAACCAGATGAAGTACTGTAACAATATGAGATAACTAAGGGACAGCAAAAGAGATGAGCGATAACATAGTACATCAAGGACAACAAGCACTCATTATATGGCTTTTGTTTCTATATCCTGGAGATTCTTTCATTTAGCGTCATACTATATGGCCTTATGAATCTAGCTTTTGTTCTATTGTAAATCTCTGCTAGGAGAGCCCAAGGTTTATACTGATTATGACAAATGAGGGAAACCATCGAGCCTATGTTCCTTTGAGTCTGGCTTACACCTTGGTCTCCTTTATCACTGATTTCAGGTTCATTACCTAACATCTATGTGTTCCAGAAATGTTGGTGGTGTAACTGTACGGATGCATGCTTTTTCCAAAATTTTTTTCAATCTCAAGCTTGAGTTGTACAAAGGACATGACACATATACCACAATGGCATTATTTTGCATTACTTCAACATTTTAGAGCAATTAGGCTTCCTCATGAGCTCTGTATTCACAGACCACGTTTGGAAAGAAGGTGGCCAAGTGTATGTCAGTGGACATTAAGACCTTACAAGGCATCATGGTGGGTATTTTAAAAGGTCTAGCTAAAATCTGTCTGCCTGAGTTAGTGCCCCCTTCTCCTCCCCCACGAATCTGTCAGGAACAGCCCTTTTACATTCTTCCCAAGATTCTTCCCAAAGATATGTCCTGAGCTGCAGTCTCAGTGGGATTCTGAAATAGCTATTATTTATCTTTCGATTATTTTTACATTTTAAGCTATTTGTGTATCCATTAAAATATGACCATCTGTCTCTTATCTGTAACAGGAACCAAACTACAGCAACCAAGAAAATACTGTCTCCCAAATGAAGATAACTTCTATCCTGAGCCACAGGAAAAATATTGTCACCCTGGGACAGGCTTTCAAGCCACCATTTATACCCCATTTCCAAGTTTTATCTGAAACTGCTGGAGAAATCCAAGGACATGCTTTGTTCCTTGGTTACAAAATGCAAAATGCAGCTATAAATTCCCATGATTGTAAGCAAAGCCAAAAACATTAGCAAGACAATTCTTGCCTGGAGCAGTGGCTCTCGCCTATAATCCTAGCTACTCAGGAGGCTGAGATCTGAGTACTGAGGTTCAAAGCCAGCCTGGACAGTAAAGTCAGAGAGACTCATCTTCAATTAACCACCAGAAAACCAGAAGTGGCACTGTGGCTCAAGGAGTAGGGTGGTAGCCTTGAGCTGAAGAGCTTAGGGACAAAGCCCAGGCCCAGCGTTCAAGTCCCACGACCAACAAAAAAGAAAAAAGATTGGACATTTCTTATTGGTTGGGACAGTAAATAAGTGAAAAAGATGAATGGGTTCATATGATGGGTTGAGAGTGGGCCAAGAGCATGAAGCTGTTGTATAGAGAGGAAGAGAAGACAGGCTTGATATCTGTACTCAAATCCCACCTCTGCTCCTTACTGACTTGATGACCTTGGGATGTTTGAGAAACTCTCCATAGCTCAGTTTCCTTAACTCCAAGCAGAGGATAATTATTTATCTACCTTGTAACATTGTGAGAATTAAATTAATTAATATTGGAACATTGCATGTAATAGTAGAGAACACAGGATATATTACAATAGAGCCACTGTTATCAGTAGCATGTAAGTTCAGGATCCTTGCTACAACCTTTCCAGAAACATAGCATCATTCAGCAAACAAGTGTTACGTGAATGGGTAAATGAAGAGCTAGAATACAGAGAGGAGGACTACGGTGAAAGAAGTTCATGATTAATGACTGATTACTTTTCTCTCTCCCTCGGCCCCTCAAACACACAAAGCATAGTAGCTGATAGCAATCTAAAGACTTTGCATTTATAGCCAATAAATACTAATTTCCAGATTAGGTCAGTCCTCAAAAAACAGTTATTTTTTTCTGCTGAACTCAGACACTCAAGCAAGTATTCCATTGCTATTTCTAGCCATTTTTAAAAAGTGATCTTAAAAGGTAGCTAGGCAAGGCACTGGTGCCTCACGCCTGTAATCCTAGCTACATAGGAGGCTGAGATCTAAAGACTGGGCTCCAAAGCCAGCTCAAGCAGGAAAGTCCATGAGACTATTATCTCTAATTCACCACTAGGAAACCAGAAGTGGTGCTGTGGCTCAAGTGATAGAATACTAGCCTTGAGCAAAAGAGCTCAAGGACAGTGCCTAGGCCCTGTGTTCAAGCCCCAAGACTGAGAAAAAAAATTAAAGGTAACTAGGCGGAGCCAAGTACCCCTGGTTTACACCTGTAAGTCTAGCTTCTCAGGAGGCTAAGACTTGAGGATCAAGGTTCAAACCCAGCCCAGACAAAAGTCCATGAGACTCATCCTGAATTAACTAGGAAAAACCTAGAAGTAAAGGTGTGACTCCAGCGATAGAGTGCCCACCTTGGGGTGAAAAAATCACCAAGGGGTTCAAGCCCCAGGGCCAGTGCCAAAAGGAAATGAAAATAGGATGAAATATGTTGTGAGAACAGTCATTTGTTGCTTCTTCCTGTAAATCTTTCAACAATGTCTTTTCAGTACTAAATTGCTGCTTAAGGAATTTAGTCATCTTTTTTGAGGGGAAGGGGGCAGATGTTGGCTTTTCTGAAAAGCAGAAGTCATTAAACATTCCCTTTCAGTGGGTCCATTCAGAGATGTATAGAAATGCGCTCCTAAGCAGCTAAAAAGGCTTTAGTTGCTTCAAATGCCTCCTGTGGTGGAGTCCACAAAGCTCAGACTGGTTGCAAGGCTACTTCAAGTTCCAGACTTAGATTAACTTGTAATAGAGACTGTCATTCTTACAGTAAGCCAAGACAAGTGTTCCTCTCTGTACCCAACAAGTCACATACTGGGCTGGAAGTTTCTGGGGGTCTTAGATAGAGATTCTAGGTATCCTGATTGCTTTTTTTTTTTTTTTTTGAAAAATAAACCCCAAAACTCCTGCCTCACAAGGGATACTTATGTACTAATTTAATTCTAGATAGGTGTTAAGAGAATATTGCATAAAATGCTGCGTACAAAACATTATTATTAATATCCTCAATTAAAGCAACAACAGTTGCAATACACAGATTCCGCCAAATTAGGAAAATCATATATTAGGTAACTGTGTTGCTAAGCAATATTACATCCTCATTTTACTTAATTGCTGTAATTAGCATCTCCCAGCAGATGCTACAATAGAAATCACACATGCACATAGAAGAAAGGAAAATGAAAGGCATGGAGGAAAGGGAGGGAGAGTTGGAGAGAGGAAAAAGGAAGGGAGGGAGAAAAAGAAAAGGAAACAGAAAAAGAAAGAGTAGAGAGGGGGAAAGTGTTGGTTGGATGTCTTAAATGCTCAGCTGATTTCAAATGCTTTTATCTACTTGCTATCCAATGGAGCCCAGCAGTCTATAGACACTCTAGGAAAGAATGGAAGGGCAGAGAATCAATAATTACTCAACTGTCGGGTGGGAGGGCTAGTTTAGGGACTGCCCTCTCCAACTGCCTCATTTCTAGCATTCCCCAATTTCCACCCCCACCCCTTCCCTCTCCCCGCCCCATCATGGAGCCTGAACTCTGGGCCTGGATGCTGTCTCTGAAGCTCTTCAGTGTAAAGCCACAGAGTTGGGTTTTGTTAGTGGTTAATTGGATATAAGAGTCTCAGGACTTTCATGCCAGGCTGGCTTTGAAGCGTGATCCTCAGATCTCAGACTCCTGAGTGTCTAGGATTACAGGCATAAGCCACCAGGGCCCTGCCTTATTTCTAGTTTTTAAACATCATTTCCTGAATATAAACATGAAAATCAAATAAGGCCCCATCTGATCACCCTGAAGGCATAGACCTCTGTGTGTATGTATGTGTATGTGTGTGTGTTTGTGTGTGTGTATGTGTGTGTGCTTGTAATGGGGCTTTGCCTCAGGGCCTACCTCAGTGCTGCCTTTTAGCTTTATGATTACTCAAAGCTGGCTCTCTCTACCACTTGAGCCACAGTTCCACCTCTAGACTTTTGGTGGTGAATTGCAACTAAGAGTCTAAGACTTTTCTGCCCAGACAGATTTTGAACTCGGATCCTCAGACTGAAGCTTCTTGAATAGATAGACTTAGCACCAGCACCCAGCTTTACAGCTCATTCTTGACAACTAGATGGTGAATATGAGGGACTAGCTTCCACGTGACCATTCACAGCCAGATGCCATCCACAATAAGAGGAAGCAGAAAGGCTATTCAACTGGTAAAAGCTGCATACATGTGTTCTCCCAGCCTCAGTGTCTGCAACTAGTATTCAGAGTGCCACTGAAAAAGGAACCCATGGTTTTAAGCAGTAAACTAGCAGCCGAGGGTATCACAAAGTTCAGAATTTATGCCTAGGTTAATATGCCTATAGACACCACACGTCTATCATACTAGACACTTCAGTTCATCAGCTATGGAAGGATAGGAAAACTGACAGGAAAAATAAAACCATGGCTTTGGGTCAGTCACAGGATTCTTTATCTATCTTCTGCTCTTCTCCAGAGCTAAATGAGATAAGAAATAGAATGGGCTTTTTTTTTCTTTTGCCAGTCCTGGGGCTTGAACTCAGGACCTGAGAACTGTCCTTGGGCTTTCTCAAGGCTAGCACTCTACCACTTGTGCCACTGTACCATTACAGGCTTTTTCTATGCATGTGGTACTGAGGAATTGAACCTGGGTCTCTGTGCATGCTAGGCAAGCACTCTACTACTAGGCCAAACTCCTGGCCCATGGATATTTTTATCTCATGATAATTCAAAGTCTTGAGGAATTTTGTCATTCAAGTTAACTATTGTCCTATGATATGTAGCAATGCTATAATTATGCAATTTTTTTTCATATGGGTGCTGGTACTGGAGCTTGAACTCAAGGCCTTACTGGGGCTTGATATTTTCACGCATTCATTTGATATTTTCACGCAAAGTTGTCACTCAACCACTTGGTTACTCCTCCATCTACTTTCAGGGTTTTTGCTAGTTAACTGGAGATAAAGGGTCTCCCTGACTTTTCTGGCTAGACTGGCTTTGATCCACATTCTTTAGATCCCAGCATCCCCAGTAGCTAGCATGAGCCACTGGTGCCTGGCTAAGAGCTATAAATCTTAAATACATTCTTTGGGCCTTTTGATTTTTTTTCTAAATTTTATTGTCCAGGTGATGTGCGGCTGGGTTACAGTTACAATCGTAAGGTAGTGAGTACTATATTGATTTTGTCTCCCCTACCTGTTGCTTTCTAAATGAATTCTCCTACCATTAGAACACAATTTCCGTCTACTACAATGCTGTTGTTAATGGATGACTGTTAAAATGACTATCTTAAACTAAACTAAACATGATTGCCTGAAGGAAGAAGCCACTCACAGGCCACCTATCTGCTGTACAAGTGACATAGCAGTTAGTTTTGTCCTGCTAATGAAGGTATCCCTGTGTCCCCACCTCTATCCCACATTGCGCAACAACCAACTCTTCTTCACATCATTCACATTTTGATTTCAATTATTTTCTCTGATCTGAACATTATAACATCTATTAATCAATTTATTCTGATGCTTAACATTCAACTATTTAGTCTCAACCAATACTATCAATAATAAGAGAGTATATGAAGTAGAACCTACCAAAAAATTGTCTCATCATTCAAGTGAAGAGACTTGGATTCTGAGAGAATGAAATTTTGCCCATGATCACATTGCAAGGAGAACTCTTAGGATTCTGGTTTACCAGAGTTTCAAAGTCCATGGACCCAATATTTCTCATGTCCAATCCTGAGAACTCAAAGTAGAAGGAGAACAGATATGGTACACAGTCAGCATGCCAGGTACAATGGTGTAATGTACAAAAGGGTATAAATGGGTTGGCTGGGAGGGGAAGACAAATACTACACTTTGTGAGTTGATATGGTATAGAACCTTTGGCATGTATTCTTTTATGGCAGCCTAGGGAATGCCTATGAATATGCTTACATTCACAAGGTAAAGGTATCTCTGAGGCTCAGCCTGAAAACCAAAGTCTGATGATAATTTAATGGTTGACAAATGCAGTTTGGTATATTTCCCCAGTGGGAGGAGTTCCTACAATTTTAAAGGCTAGCCTGAGGCTGCAACTGCTTTTGGCATTTAGAAACAGGTTAGTTCCTTAGGCACTAAAGATTATCTAATGTATTTAGTAGCAAAGCTGTGTCCTTGGCCCCCAGGTGGCAGGGAAATAAAGAAGTGCACATTCATTAGTTATCCTTTTTTTTTTTTTTTTTTTTTTTTTTTTTTTGCCTGTCCTGGGCTTGAGCTCAGGGCCTGAGCACTGTCCTTGGACTTTCTCAAGGCTCGAGCTCTGCCACTTGAGCCTCAGCACCACTTCCGGCTTTTTTTTCTAAGTATGTGTTACTGAGGAATCGAACCCGGGTCTTCATGCATGCTAGGCAAGCACGTTAACCACTAGGCCAAACTTCCAGCCCTAGTTATCCTTTTTAGGCTACCTCCACCTCCCCCTCTTCCCTGCTTCTCAGAGGCCTGAAAACCAGGCTCAGAGAAGCTTCATTCTCTTTGCAAGCTCTGTATTTTGGAATCTCTGGACAAATACCAGGACTAGACATAATAGGACTGGGCATTCAGAATTTATGAATTCAACATGCTCCAAAAGTCCACAGATATTGTGACCTTAATCCTCACTCTCTGTAAGCCCATTGAGAGTCCCTGTTATGACAATAATGACAAAGAAAATCCCAATACTCTCCTCATGGACAAGTGTATCTTTAAAACGAAACAAGTTCAGCTATACCAAATAAACTTTGGTTAAGCAAAAAATGTTTTCCCAAGAAGTCATAAAATGCTGAGGGGTTAGAATATCTTCAATTCTAATTTGTTTGCAAGCTTCTCAAGTGTGCCGGTAGAAATTTGTATGACCAATGGTCAGAGGCACCACTAAAAAGTGTCAGGTGGAGAGATAACTGCTCGTAAGCTTGTCTGAAACAATATGACCACAAACTGTTGATAGAAATAATTTGACTGACAAGAAACCTGTTTCCTACTGGTTCCAGCCAGTCTGAACTAAGCTTCTTAGCACTGCTAAGAGAAGGAAAAGATCTGGCCATAGCCCTGTCCTGAGATGTGTCAGGCATTGTGCTGAAGAAAGCTATATATGTATTACTACTATGAGCAAAGCAAAAATGGGATGAATGAGCTATATCCCTATGTCAAATTCACATGTTGAAGACTTCACCCCAATGTGACTATATTAGGAGAGAGGGCTCATAAGGATTTAGCTAAGGTAATTCCACAAGGTTAGTGCCCTCATATGGAGAAGCATCAGAGAGCTTGTACTCTCTCCAGGAATGCACAAGAAGAGGCCAAGTGAACAGTGAAAGATGGAGGTGGTACACAAAGCAAGAGAGTCTTCATCAGAAACTGACTGTTTTGGTACCTTAACCTTGGACTTTCAGCCTTTACAACTAAATTTCTGTTGTCTAAGCCAGTAGTGCAGACTCAGCTTCCCTAATCCAAACATCTAAAATCTGCTCCAAAATTCCAAATTCCTTGAGAATATACATGATCACTAATGAAAGTAAACCTACACCATAAAGTTGTGTTACTCGATATCTCTTTCTCACTTTTTCCCTCTGTATATGTATGTGTGTATATATTTATACATATGCACATGTATGTACAGATAAAAATTCCCAAATTCAAAAATTTTCTAGTCCTATGCAATTTGGATTCAGCCTCTGCTTTGCTTTGACTGGATAATCCTATGGTCATATTTTAATTTTTATCATTATCTTACAATAGGTGTTATGATTCAAGTTTTTTTTTTAGAAGAAGATAAGGAGATGGGGCAGGATAGATATTTCATGGTCAAAAAGACAAGAAACCAGGCCTTTACTGAACAAAACCTGAATGTGAATTCAGGCCTAACAAGTGTGATTTTGTGAATTACCTTTTCCCTTCTTACCAATAGATATGATGGTTTCCCATTCTCTTTGCTTTTCTAATTGCTGGTTACCAAAAGATTCCTTAAAAAGTATACTGATGATCATATTTGGATTTTAGTTGATCCCAAATTTAACACAGCTGTTTTAAAAATATAGCAAATGGGGCTGGGAGCATGGCCTAGTGGCAGAGTGCTTGCCTAGCATGCACAAAGCCCTGGGTTCAGTTCCCTAATACCACACAAATACAAAAAGGCAGACGTTGCACTGTAGCTCAAGTGCAAGAGCACTAGCCTTGAGAAATCCCAAATACTGTGCCTAGGCCCTGAGTTCAAGCCCCAGGATTGACCAAAAAGAAAAAAAAATATATATATATCAAATGTACATACGGTACAAATCTCCAAATGGAGAAAAAGTTAAAAAGTATGATTAATAGCAACTCAATTTATTTGGTCCTTACCATATGTCAATCACTATCCTAAAGACTAAATGTAGTTAAGTGTGATACTAATATTACAGTTCCATCAGGGATTTTGCCATGTGATACAAGGCAAAAAGAGATTCTGAATCTTGCCCCAGATTCCAAAGCAGAGTTGGAATTTAGAGCTAGATTGTAAGTTTCTAGAACTTATATCCTGGAAGGGGCTTGATGCAATGGAATTCTATATAACCATTAACATGAAACCATGGAAGGATGTAAAATACCAGTAGTCAAGGTCATGGTTAGTGAAGAAGAAGGGAAGGAAGATGCCCCATTCTACAAGCTGATGATGATACTGAAGACCTGGAACCAGGTCATGACCTCAGTATTTTGAGCTGGAACCTCAGGGGTCATCCCAGCTTGAGGTAAAACAGTGCTAAGAGCCCCAAGAGAAAAAAGAAGCAGATTGTCACTGTAGAACTCCCCACATAACCACAGATCCTGGGAACAGGGAGACAGCAGGGCATAGGCTTCTAAACCAGCGGTTTCCGAACTACAGCCTGCATTTGAAGTATGTATAGGGCTTGTTAAATCACAGCCAGACTGTGCCTCATTCCAAGAGTTCCTGGTTCATTCTGTTTGCTGTTAGGCTAGAAGTGTATTCAACTAGCAAATACCCATACTGAAAGGTTGAAGACTGACCTTTAACAATCACTTATTGAATCCTTGGCTAGAAACTCTCACTCTCGATACCAACCTCCCTCTGCCACCCTTCACGGTGGCACCTGGGTTAAACTGTGTTTGATTTTTTTCTATTGTTAGATGACATGGGTGGGCACATATTGAATGGCTGAGTTCTCCCAAGAAGAAAGATTTATATGATACATTGCAAAATTCTTAGAGCTATCTAAACTCTAAGAAGAAAGGACCTGGTAGTTGGAGGCTACAAAGAATAGCAGTAGAGAAAACAGGACACAAAAACTGAATTTCCTGCCTATTGCCAGTGTACAACTTGGGGTAAATGGCATAACTTTTTAGTTCCTCAGTTTACTTATTTGTGAAACAGGAATAAGATCTTACATTTCTCATATAACTCAGTACACTAGCCTGATGCTTGTTGTAACACTTTTATCTCCTGTGTCTAGCCTACATATCCAGAACAAGACCAGGGCCTGAGCCCATAAATCTTAATAAACATTTGGTTGTTTTTGAAACTGGGAAAATTTTTATAAACCTCTAACAGAATCCAGTTGACTTTGAAAAAGCCTCCTGAGGGCTAGCCAGTGGTTTAATGCCATCCTAGTCTATTTTGCAAATGTTATTATCGTGGCTTTCTTGATAATTAACCCTGGATGGTTAATTAGTAGTTGATACCATATAATAAAAATTTTAAATATAGCCTGGCACCGGTGACTCATGTCTGTAATCCTAGCTACTCAGGAGGCTGAGATCTGAGGATCGCAGTTCAAAGCCAGCCTGGGCACAAAACGTCCGTGAGACTCATCTCCAATTAACCATTAGAAAACCGGAAGTGGCTCCATGGCTCAGGTGGTAGAGCTGTAGCCTTGAGCTGAAGAGCTTAAAATATATAGAACTTAAAATACTAGCTTTATGAAAATTAATGCACCTACTACCTGGCAAATATAACTGTAACCCCTCTATATATTACCCTGACAATAAAAATTTTAAAAAATAGCTTCATATTTGCTAATAAAAATTAAGTCACAGACAAGATTGATACATATTATGATTTGTAAATTAGAACTCAACAAAATACTTGAAATACTAAACAAAGCTTTACTTCTTTAGAAGTAAACAACAATTTAAAACATAAACCTTGAGCTTGTGTCCAAAGACTCTTGTACAAGAATACAGCCACAGAGGAAGTAAATGAACTTGGATAAGTGGCTGGGGAAACAGCTGAAAAAAGTGTAGAACTAACTTCTGCCTCCCTTCAATTTCCTTTCTATCACTTTCAGAATTAGTCCTTTGATGGACTCAGCCCAGACCACAACCCCAGAAAGCCAGCTCTGCGAGAAAATACAGAACAGCTTCAACGCCAATTCAGGGAGAGGATCCATTTTCCACAGCAACTCATTTGGGAGCCCAGCTTGAAGTTGCTTGTAGGTACCATCTCATGGCATCTCTGTTGTATAAGAAGGAAGGGACCTTTTTTGTTTTTTTTCATCCTGAGAGAAGTTCACCAGGACCAGTGAACCATGACACCCAGGTTGAAAGGTCTATTAAAATCCTGTTTCACCAAAGTACATTTCTTGTGGGCCTGGTAGACAACTAAGTGCACTTAATAGATGATGGCCAAGGAGAGAGGAAGGGAGATTAGCCTGAGGTTAAGCATCATTTGGGTGATAGAAAGACTAGGATGAGATCTACCTCTTATGTTTCCAGGCCACTGCTCAGGGAGCAGGGAGCAAGTTACCTGCTAGCTGGAGGTGATGAGGTAAGAATGAATAGCCAGTGACTTCTGAACATTTTGTACACCCTCTGCTTCACAAGCTACCAGCAGGAGCTCACAGTAATAACTACGGGCCTAGTTTTATCATTGGTTGTGGGGCTGGTATACATATTCGATGAGTTTCATTTTGCAGTTCAGTGGCTAAGTTGGGTATTTTGAGAGGAGGGCAGTGAGTTGAGGAAAGAAATACTACAATTGGCTGTGCTTTAGCTTTCATGTCACACTGGACTCTTTATTCTAGGTCTTCCATTTTGATGGACCACAGGTATGTACCTAAAAAAGTTTCCATTTTCCATTTCTACATCAGGTATACCACGCTGCACTATTTATGTGCTTTGCTTCCAGTGCTGCCTCTGGGCCTGTAACAGATACTTTTAGTACCTCATTCAAAGTTCTTAAGTAAGGTCCCATGCATTGTTTCTAGAAAGCCACCCCTCTCCTTTCTGGGGACTTTGCTTTTAATGGCTGTCACTTGTTACTTGTTTTCAGTAATTTATTTTTGTGCCAGTACCGGGGCTTGAAGTCAGGGCATCACATGCTCATTTTTGCACTCAAGGATAGTGTTCTACCACTTGAGCCACAACTCCACTTCTCCTTTGTGCTGGTTAACTGGAGATAAGAGTTTTACGGACTTTTCTATCCAGGTTCACTTGGAACCTTGTTGTCCAGATGTACCTAGGATCTACTAGCATTTGGCACTTATTACTTTCTTTAGCAATGTCCCTGTGCAACTGGAGGTGCTAAATCTACTCGTGCAGATGACCTGACAGACTTCTTGAGGATGTCTACCTGCACCCATATCATGTGAGAAAAAAGACACACATGAAAGACGGCTATAGATTGTACAACCCCAAAAAACTACATGTATAAACCTCCTCAACAGAATGATTGAATTTTGTCCTGGTAGCCCCATTATATTTTGAAAATCTCTGAGGCCAGAAGTGCATTGAGATCCCCTAACTTCTCAAACATCATAACTTAGCGACAGTGCTCATC
The DNA here is from genome assembly GCF_031878675.1 of Megascapheus bottae. Taxonomy (NCBI): domain Eukaryota; kingdom Metazoa; phylum Chordata; class Mammalia; order Rodentia; family Geomyidae; genus Megascapheus; species Megascapheus bottae. The sequence continues at coordinate 53,853,039 of NC_143517.1, forward strand.
ATAAATATGTCAAATTCTCCTGGCTGAACAGAAGCTACAGCTCACTGTCCACAAGGCACCATGCCTACAGGAACAGTAGAAAATCTAATTTCAGAACATAGTTCCAACTGTATATGTGTATATCCTTAGTGTATTATCCTAATGCCCAAAATTTGTGGGTTGAACCACTGGATATTGGGGAAATAGCTATTTTACCAGCACTGTGCAGGATCTGAGCTGTCCAAAATGGCAGACACTAGCCATACACAGCTGAAGAACATTGAAATGTACTAAGTGGGATGGAAGAACTCAACTGCTAATCTTTTTTACATTTTATCCACTTAAATATGGTTCTGATATTGGGGAGGAGGGGTAAGAAAATAGTCCCTGTTTTCATCCTCACCTGGCCTTTCCACCCTTTCAGATTTCTGCTGGGAGCAAGAACTTCTATCCATCAAAGTCCTCATGTCTTCCTCCCTCTCTTCAGAATCAAACTGAAGCAGAGCCTCTCACCTAGGCCTTTCCTCAGGGTTCAAACTCACTGCTGAGATTTGTGATACAACAGAACAGCTGAGAAAAATGTAACACCTTGGCTCAGTGACTCCAGTGGCTCATGCCTGTAATCTTAGCTACTCAAGAGGCTAAGAGTACAGGATCACAGTTTGAAATCATCCCAAGCACAAAATTGAGAGACTCTTTTCTCCAAATAACTAGCAAAGAGCCAGAAGTAAAAGCATATCTCAATGTCAGAGTATCACCCATGGCTAGTAAATGCTGAAAAAGGTGAGTAAGAGCATAAGGTCCTGAGTTCAAATTTCAGTAGTGGCAATGGATAAATAAAAAAATAAATAAATGAGACACTCCTTCAGGACAACTGTTTCCTCCTGCACCTAGAACTTGGTGAAGTCAATAAAATCTAGTTTTATTCTTACTTGTTTTCCTTCTTATCATAAAATAATGTTCATTGTTTGGGTTTAGCTCTTGAGATTTTGTTATTTTACTCCACAGACAAAGTCATGTTCATGACTCTTACCACCTCCCAAATCCCCCTATGCTTCCGCCTGGTTTAGACTTCTAGGGACATAAAAGAACATATTAGTGGAAAGCCTTCATGCCATTCCTCATGCCACAGCCAGGCACAGCTATGCAAGTCGCACAGCCTCAAACCCAAAGCAACAAGCTATGTGACAAGGACCCATTTCTTATCTCTTCTACACTTCCAGTTACAAATCTCTAAAGTCCCATGCTAACACAGGCCTTGCAGAAGAGGTAAAAGTATTGTAGGAGATAACTGTGTCAAGCGCCAGCTCTTTGGTCAACAACTGATCTGTCTTCAGTTTTTAAGGCCAAACCGAGTGCTGGCCATACAGCATCACATGAAACAGGAGCTCTGTGTAACTGTTCCTCATATTTCTGGAAAGTTCACACTCCTCTTGAGGGGTAGAAGATGACAGCTGAGACCAGGGCCAACATTATCAGCAGACTCACTAAGATGGAAGGCGGGAGGGAATGATTTAGGGATACATATGCAGAGATAGGGGAGCCAATCACAAGACTTTCCTTAGCACATGTGCACCCCTTAACCAATCAGCCTTGGATACAGTGTAAGAGGGAGGAGTTAAGGGTCTCTAAATAGCAGCCTCCAGGAGAGAGATTGAGAACACCCAACTCTAGAACTGCTCTTACACAAGCAGTCTATTTTATTGTTTCTTCCACATTGTTTTTTGCTTTCAAATGAATCTATATGAATTATTTGAATACTTTAGACAGAATTACTTAGATAGTATTACTCTTTCCACCTACTGTCCCTGGTTCTTTAGTGTGTTTTTCTTTCATATATTTTTTAATTATAATTAATAGAAGGGTTACATTATATTCACTAAATAGAAGGTGCATTGCTCCACAAACACTGATATCCTTTCTCATGTCTTGGTCTCCATTTCCCTCTCCTCACCCCCACCCATCATTTCAATTCAAACATCATTTCTTCTCTAAAGACCCCCTCAGCACAGAAGTCATGATTTTTTGTTGTTTTTTGCTCACTGATTCCTAGAATATTCTGTACAACAATGCAATTTCTTCCAGAACAGTTTAACATTATAATAGTTATTTCTCAAGTTTGGTATTTTTTTTTTTTTGGCCAGTCCTGGGGACTGAACTCAGGACCTGAAAACTCTTCTTGGGCTTTCTCAAAGCTAGAGCACTACCACTTGAGCCACAGTGTCACTTCCAGCTTTTCAAGGTATGTGGTATCCAGTAATTAAACCCAGGTCATCATGCATGCTAGGCAAGCACTCTACCGCTAGGCCAAACTCCTGGCCCTCAGGTTTGGTATTTTTATACATCTCTATCTCCCTTATCCCAATGATAGCTCCTGGTACATAACAGATGAACAAAGAACTAACAAAAGGAAATGCAGTCTCTTTTGGTCTGCCCATCCAGAAATGAGGAGCAGAAAGCTTTGTATGCACAGGCTTTTATTTTCATGTTGAATGAGTGTTACTTAGAAATACTAGTAATACTATTTCAATTTTTGTTCCTGAAAATTATTTCAGGAGGCATGAGTCCAACTCCCTTTCTTAGTTCCTGAAATATAGTGACTGGGGGCTTATCTTTCTTTGGTTTTAGTTTATTTGTCCTCATTTTTGGAGTGTAAATATTAGTGATTATGGAGGAAAACTGCTGATGAAAATTATAGAAAGTGATAGTGTTTGGGCTGAATTTGAATGGGCCCCAAGCATAGCCTGATTCATGTGCATATTTTCAGATGTTTAAATTCTGGTCATTGAGTGCTGGTTATAGTAATCTTTGAGCTTAGTGAGTATTTTGAAGCTTGGAAGGCTCAAAAATTAAATTATTTTTAAAAAGCAATCTAGATCTGGCTCCTATACATTGAAAACCTATTTCCTTCACCTCCAAGGTCAATAATTTCCATCGTAAAGCCAACTGTGCTCAACTCCATCATCCATCATGACTGGTAAGGCAGAAGGATGTTAAAGAATTTCAACTCTAGTCACTGTTGCCATTTTTATTTCTGTTATCTCTTTTTCTTTCAGGTCTCATTATTTTCCCTGCCGCTGAGCCATTATTTTATGTCCTTGTAGGATGAGAACATGGTGTGGCTTGTGCCTAATTCTTATTCAGGACAAATGCCCCAAACCTAAGTATACTCTGCTGTGTCTGTTAGGCTAAACTCTGGAATCAAATCCCTTCTAGAGTTTGCTCCATGTTGTTCAACTATTAATTCATAAGATATCTGATGGCAATGGTATAAGACACAATGCAGGAAGTCCACAAATATTGTACTATGCTGTTCAGCATCTAGATAAAGTCATAGCAACATAGTGTCAAGGAGTAAAGACAGCTACTGTCTTAAAGCACACAAAGAAACAGCTGGTAGAAGAAGCCAGGTCTTCAGACTGTCAGCAATTTTAAAGTAAAACTCAGTTTGATTCATTTTTGTTTCAGTGTTTTAGGCTTTCCAAGAAGGGGACAAGCATCAAAAGCTTTATGACCATATTACCTAACTTGGCTACTCTGAATAACACAACAATGAATGTGAGAGTGTAAATATGTGTTTGGGATCCTAATTATGTCATCTTTGGATATAAGCCTAGAAGTGAGATTGCTAGATCAGATAATGGTATTATTTTTAGTTGTGGGACAAATTTTCACACAGTTTCTCACAGTGGCTGCACCATCTAACTTTCTCTACAATGAGGTACCAGAGTTCTCTTTTTCTTTTTTTTAATTAAAGATTTTATTAGCACTGATTTTTTACATCATATTTCGAACATCATGTTTAACAAACAAGTATTATTTTTCTACACATTTTTGCCAATGATTACTATCTTTCAACTTTTTTTTGCGGGGGTGCTGATCTTGAGGCTTAAATTTGGGACCCGGGCACTGTTACTAAACTTTTGCGCTCACACTGGCGCTTTACCACTTGAACCACAGCTCCATGTTTAGCTTTTTGATGATTAATTGGAGATAAGAGGTTCATGGGTGCTGTAGATGGCTTTGAACCATGATCCTCAGATCTCAGTGTCCTCAGTAGGTAACATTACCCAGTGTGGCCCAGCTTATCTTTCAAATTTTGATAATGGATAAAAGATAAAGCGTAACCAGATGATGGTGTTAGTGGGGTCACAGGGTTACTTATATATTCTTTTGCTCTGATATCCTGAAACTATGACAAGTGTCAGCATTACAGCATTTCAACACAACTAACTTCTGACTTTATACTTAAGGGTCTCAAGAAAACCTGATCCCTGGAAATCAAATAGCAAACCATTGGCTAGATAATTAACCAAGAACATAGAGAACAACCTATTAGGAAAAGCACAATTCCCTCAAAAAAAAAGTAATACCAAAAGTTTTCCAAATGGGCAGAACAAATCATAAAAATACAATACAAATGGCAAGTCTGGAAAACTTAATTCCCACAGAAAATAACCGGGCAATAGAGCAGACAATCAAACATGACTAATGAAGAGATGAAAGCCCATACAAGACAGTTCATGAGCATGATGAGATTAACCAAAGACTGGAAGAATTCAAGGAGTTGACAAACCAGAAGCTCCATGAATTCCAAGAGAAAGAAGGGGGACTCAATGAAATGGTTGCCCAGCCAGAATATGAGAGAAGACACAGGTCAACAGATCAATGAAGACCTAAAAGAAAATTTCAATAAAGCGATACAAATAGCCAGGTACTGGTGGTTCACGTCTGTAATTCTAGCTACTCGGCAGGCTGAGAGCTGAGGATAGCCTTTCAAAGCCAGCCCAGGCAGGAAAGTCCATGAGACAACTATCTCCAGTTAACCACCTGAAAACCAGAAGTGGAGCTGTGGCTCAAAGTGATAGAGTGCTAGCCTTGAGCTGAAGAGCTCAGGGACAGTGCTCAGGCCTGAGTTCAAGCTCCATGACTGAAAAACAAATAAAATAGTTTTAAAAAATAACAAAAGGCCCATGGTATCCTTAATATGTGGCTATTAGATCCAAGCAATACAAGAGCGAGGACTCAATATTTGCATACCCAATGCTATGGACATGGTATTGGAATTATAAACACAACTACATAGACATAAAAACCTATGACTCGATAGACATAATGTTTTATTACATAGATTAATATGTATCTATGATATATAAACCCTTAGCCTAATTTTGATTATGTTCTAAAAACTAAGTGCCAGTGATTGTATATAAAGATTCCCTTCTTGAATACTCGTTTGTTAAACATGTCATTTGAAATATGATGTGAAAATCAATGTTAATAAATTCTTTAATAAGAAAAAAATAAAGGGATAGAAATAAAAATAATAAAAAGACCAATTAGAAGGCAGAAAAAGAAAAAAGAAAGCAAGAAAGTCTTCACAGGAGAATAGATGACATAGAAAACAGGGTTTCAGGGATCAAATACAGAGTAGATATGATAGGGAAGAGAAAGTTATCTAGGACAAATCCAAAAGCAAGACACAACAAAAGACCTAATTTAAGACTGATAAGCATTGAAGTAGGAGAAGATCAGGCAAATTGAAAGGCAAGATGTTTAACAGAATTCTAACCAAACTTACCAAATATCCAAAAATAAGATAGGCCCATCTGGAAATAAGAAACTTTTAGAACACCAAACACACCAAACCAGAAAAGAACATCCCACCACCACTCTGTAATCCACACAGGATCAATAGGAACCAAGGAAAAGATCCTTAAAGCTGTAACAGAGAAAAGCTTGATTACTTATAGAGGAAAACCAGTCAGAATAACTGCAGATCTCTCAGAGGAGACTATGAAAGCAAGGGGAGCCTGAATGATGTATACTACACCTTAGAGGCAAATTACTACCAACAGAGAATAGTGTGCCCAGCAAGACTCTCCTCTTTAACTGAAGGACAAATTAAAACTTTCTCTATATATTATATCTATATAGATATAGATATATATGGAAACAAGTGATCTTCACCAAACCAACACTATAGAAGATACTTAAAGATGCCTTCCATATAAAAAAATCAAAAATATCATCAAAGAAAATGTCCCTCACCAGAGAACTTGATAAACATAGTAAGAAGAGATGAAACACAGCCCCCAAGAAGGAAAATACACTGGCAGAAGTAACCAAACACTTCTCAGTCCTAACTCTCAATTTTAATGGACTTAATGGTCCAATTAAATGACACCGATTTACTAGTTGGATCAAAAAAAAAAGACAAATCCATCTTCTGCCTTCAAGAAACACATCTTACTGATAAACATATTCTCAAAGTGAAAGGCTGGAACAAAACCTTTCAAGAAAATGGCTCCCATAAACAAGCCATAGTAGCAATACTAATATCAGGTAAAATGGACATTCAATTAAAATTAGTGATGAGAGAAAGAAGGACATTACGTACTATTAAAGGGGTCTTTCCTACAGGAGGCTATAACAACTCTAACTCAACTTAATAAAAGAAATACCGCTTAATCTAAAAGTAGAAATAGAGACAAACACACTGATCATTTGTGCCTCTTGCGTGTGTGTGTGTGTGTGTGTGTGTGTGTGTGTGTGTGTGTGTGTGTGTGTGCTGATAGTGGAGTTTGAACACAGGGTCTTGTAGGCAAACATGCTTGAGCCATGTCCCTAGCTAGCCCTTTATAGCTTTAGTTATTTTTCAGGTAGACTTTCACACATTTTGCCTGGGGCTAGCCTCTCATATTTGGCACTACAGTCTTATGCTGCCACATTTAGCATATTTTACTGATACTTAATCTAACTTTTAAATCTAGATTGGCCTCAAGTCACAGTCCTCTCACTGTCTGATTCAGGAATGTAGAATTCCAAGTGTGAGCTACTGCACCATGTCCATTTTTTAAATCAATCTGTTATTATTGATTTACAAGGCATCAATATGTTTGGATATACATTTTTTCAACAATGTGTTTTGAAAATCTTATCTCCCTCTCTCACCCCCCACTGGTTGCATTTTCATTTGGTCAGTTGTTTCTTTCATGCAGAAGCCTTTCAGTTTTATGCAATCCCAGTTATCTATTTTTACTTCTATTGTCTGCTTTTTGTGTATTTTTCAAGAGACTACCGCCAAGACCAAAGTCAAATGCTTTGTCCCTGGGTTTTCTTCTGACAGTTTTATGGTTTCAGGTCTTGTGTTCAAACACAACTTTAGAGTATTTTGAGTTGATATTTTGTGTAGTTTAAGATAAAGGTCCAATTTCACTCATTACATTTGGATATCCAGTTTTCCCAGCAACACTTAATGAAGAGACTATGGTTTACCCATTCTGTCTTCTGTTCTTGGCATACTTGCTACATATGTGTGTACATGCGTGCACGTGTGTGTGTGTGTGTGTGTGTGTGTGTGTGTGTGTGTGTGTGTGTGTGAAAGAGAGGGGGGAAGAGAGAGAGGGGGAGAGAGCAGGAAAGAGAGAGTGAGAGTGAGAGAGAGAGTAAAGGAGGGGGAAAGGGAGGGAGGGAGAGATGTTTTTCTGCCTAGGCTGTCTTTGATCCAAGATCTATAAATACAGCATTCCCAAATCCAAGGATATGGCTACCTGGTGGCAAGAAGGGGGTATGAGTGAACTGGACTGAACCAAGTTTCCTTTCTCCTTGGCATGCTGTCATAGATTAAAAGGTCTTTCTCAGTCAGAACAACCAGGGCTGGTTTCCACTGTTTCTCACTCTCGCCTGGCACCTGAAACAGAAAGCAGAGAACTGTCAAATAACAGCCAGAACAAGGATGTTTGAAAAGAGAAGTTGGCATCCCCTTCACCAGAGGACCATTTCTATGAATATCTTTTGGATCGGGTTACACTGTCAAAATGGAAAGGGGGAAAAAAAAACACAACTCTCATCCCAGTGATCTTGAAACTATCATTCTGTACAGTCAGTACAGCCAAGAAGCAGCCCAGCTGTCACACATCTGTCTCTGGTTCTCACCTGCCAGTCAGCACTGAATTTCACTGTGTGAGTCAAATGCTTGGGGAAATCCAAACTCTCAACTCATTCTCCAGTACAGTAACTTTTTTTGTTTTTTTTTGTTTGTTTGTTTGTTTGTTTGTTTTTTGTTTTGTTTTTGCCAGTCCTGGGCTTGAACTCAGGGTCTGAGCACTGTCCTTGGCCTTTCTTAAGGCTAGAGTTCTACCACTTGAGCTTCAGCACCACTTCCAGCTTTTATCTATGTGTGGTACCAAGGAATCTAACCCAGGTCTTCATGAATGCTAGGTAAGCACTCTACCACTAGGCCAAACTCCCAGCCCCTCAGTATAGTAATTTTTAATAAGAAAATTTCTGAATAAATAACCAAAGGCACTGAAGAATCTACTGTGGAGAAAGTTGTCTATCCAGATAAGTGTGAGACAATCAGAGCCTCTTTATCCTTTTGCTTTTGAGTTATCCCTGTGATACAGTCACCATCTCAGCATCTCTTGTTTTATTGGCCTGAAATCAGGGCCTGAGCACTGTCCTTGGGCTTTCTCAAGGCTAGAGCTCTACCACTTGAGCTACAGCACCACTTCAGTCTTTTTCTATGTATGTGATACTGAGGAATGGAACCTGTGTCTTCATGCACACTAGGTAAGCACTCTACCATTAAGCCAAACTCCTGGGCCCAAGTATAAAAATTCTTTAGCTCAAAGCCCAAATGAACAAGCAGGGAAGGGATAGGACTGCTCAGTTGGATGACAGGACCAGATACATCCTGAGAATTGTGAAAATAGGCTTTTTTATCTTACATTTTATCCTCCTTGGCCTAGAGTTGATCTTCCCAAGTTCCATAAATGTTCTTTATCTAAGAAACTCTTTGGCTTCCAGGTTGAACCCTAGGCATCCAAATTAATATTTTAGATTATTCTGGAAAACTCGATGCTTTAAACTTGATACTCAAAATATGGACAGAACATGGACCATGTTCTAGCTTCATCAGTATCATCTAGAAATGCAGAGTCTCAGGCCCATTCAGATCTAATGTGTTGGAATGTGTATTTTAACAGGATCTTTAGACAATGCTTGTGCTTATTAAAGATGATGTCCAGGTTGTTGTTTCTGATGTGGGTACCTCATCCAATCAATGAAAACAATCCTCCAATAACTAGCCACAACTCGAGCTAGTCTGAATTAAACTAAATACCAACCTAAACACAATTAAATTTTGTTTCTGTTCTCATTCTCACATTGTAAGGGTCACACTGGAATTTGTACTGAGGTAGAAGCATGCATGTATGACTTTTGCATAAACAGCCATTTCCTGGCAGGCAAACAAATAGTTATGAGCTGAGTATTGGCTGGCTCACTCCTCTCATCCTAGCTACTGCAGAGGAGGCAGAGAGTTAAAAGGCCAGCTTAAGCACAAAAAGGTTGTAAGGTACTATCTAAAGGATGGTGACATGGTTCAAGGGGTAAAGTGCTTTTAGTGAGAAAGAGGTCTTGAGTTCAGTCCCAATGCTGTCATCATTATCAATCATCATCATCATCATCATCATCATCATCATCATCATCACAAATGAATGTATGATCAAACTAGAGATGTATAGCATAATTCAACAAAGGGAGAGTTTTTAAGCACTGCTTGAGTCTGAGAACCAGTCCTGTTGTTTATGGTCTGAGTGAAGTTGTTTGTCTCTGAATTTCCATTTCCTCACTGGCACAGATAACATCATATGGAACAGAGGTTGAGCTAGCTGTCTCTGAAGCCAGAGTGCCTGAGCAGACATCTCTATTCCACACTTTCTTTTCTAGCATGACTTGGGCAATAAGGCAATTCCTTTGTATCTCAGTTCCTGTATTTGTAAAATGGGAAATGATAAGATTCTTAGCAGGGAAGCTACTGTGAAGGCAAACTCAGTGACAATCCTATAAAGATTAGCATATTTGGGAACATAGACCATGAGCATTTGCCCCAAACGCTACGGTGGAAGAGCGTGTTATGAAGGACTTAGCATCTAGTGGATGGGATGGGACAGTGAGTTACAACCATAGGGGTCCTTTGGAAATGCATCAATATGGCCAAGTAATGGAGAAAATCCTAAGGTAAGTGAAGAAAAACATCTTTGAAGCTGACAGTTTCAGTAACTTCTCCACTTTTTCTTTCCCAAGTTCTCCCAGGAAGAATCCACTGCATACTAATGACATTTAATTTATAATGCTTCATTTTAAACAATTTTAAACATTAGTAGCTACTTCCATACTGCCCAACTTATAGACTCTTAGGCACATCATATTTACCACAGGACATTTGTTTCTCTGGGTCTGGCTTACTTCACTTAATATAACCTCTTTCCAACTCTTTCTATTTCCTCATGAACTGTATAATATTCTAATGAATGAAATTCTATTTTATACACACACACACACACACACACACACACACACACACACACACACATTTTCTTGGTCCATTCATTCATTGAGGGGTATCCAGGCTGCTTCTATACCTTGGCTATAGTGAATAACACTGCAATGAACATGGCTGTGTTGACAGCTTTATGGATGAATTAACTGAAGTATAGTAGGCTCCATGGAGAGCTCAAAGTGTAAAATCTTCTAGAAAGACCAGCTCAAAGCCCAAGAAAGCACCAAGAAATGGGTATATCCAATGGGTGGAGCGTGGAGCCAAGAAGAGAACAGTAAACCAATGAAGTGGGGAGGGAGGGGACAATGTTGTGAAGAATTTATGGTATATACCACAAAAGTAAAGGAAGTAGCTGTTTGAGAGGGGGAACGTGAGAGTGAGAATGTTGAAGTGGTAACATTGATCAAGATGCATTGTATTCATAAACTACTTTGTTGTATGTCACCTATTACAACTATTTAAAGATAATTTAAAAATAACACAGGGGCCGGGAGTTTGGCCTAGTGGTAAAATGCTTGCCTAGCATGCATGAAGACTCGGGTTTGCTTCCTCAGTACCACATACACAGAAAAAAGCCAGAAATGGTGCTGTGGCTCAAGGGGAAAGGCAGTAGTATTGAGCTGAATTGCTCAGGGACAGCACCCAGGCCCAGAATTCAAGCCCCATGACCAACAAAATAAATGAGTAAAAATCCAATAAAAATAAAAATAAAAATTCTAAACAAAGAATCCCTTTCTAAAGAAAGTATCCTTGGCCTTCTAGCCACCTCCTGACTGTGAAGCTGTTCAAACTAGAATGTACATGACTACTTGGATTACTTTTCCCTTAATGAATTTTATGCATATTTTTAAAACCTAGCTTTGGTTTTTGTTAGAAAACTTTTTTTCCTCCCAAACATTCTCTAGAGATCCACACAGATTACTCAAGAAGGCAATGTGCCAGACCTTACAAGGTGAATAAGCTGTGGTCTCAAGGCATAAAATGTTTTTGGGGGGTTTGAAATAAATTTTTTTCCTACTTCTACATTAAACTCAGCAAATTACTTTTCCAGCTCATTAAATAGGACTGGAGAAGCTTCAAATGATCCTCCCAAAGTGACTATCTTACTTACCTAGTCAGATCTGATCCATTAACTTTGACCGGAATCAGTGATTTAAATGTGAACATGACAAAGCTTTCTTCTGCAGAAATAGCAGAGTCTCTGCAGTAAACATGGAGAGTGAAAGGCTGACCTCTGGGTGGCGGAGGGAAATCACACCCTTACCCTCCTGTCAAGTGGTATATATGTAGCCGAATAATTTTTTAGAGCCCTAAACATTCTGTGATTATTAAAAAGCCCTGTGTGCATTTGTTCAACTCTGTTTGAGAATACTCCAGGGGGCATTTTGCACTACCCCTGTGTGGAAGCTGTCACTTAATGCCATGTAGATGACTGAGGAGAACAGGTTGCCCTGAGTACAACTGACTTTGCAAGAAAAAAAAATGTCAGGCTGAAGAACAGGGTTTGTAAAACAGTATCTTGTGCTACATAAGCCCTGGCTTAGGACTTGGAAGCACAATTTTGTTGAGCTCAGGAATGTCTGCTATTGTTTCAGTGAGGGCTTCCATTATAAATCCAGTTGTCCTGGAACCCAAAGATAATCCGGTGTGAATGCACAGCTCTACAGCTGTGTCAGCATTTTACTAAAAAAAAGGCATAAGCGACTTCCAGTTCCATCCCCGCACCTGGCTCTGGAAGTTGCAGCTGTCATTCTGAAGAACTGATTGTGTTTCTAAGGAAAGAGGCAAAGGAAAGGAAATGGGAAGACATCAAGTTCTGAAGTAAGTTGGAAGCACAACTGAGTCCCATGCTGCTCACTTTTGCTGTGCACGAGAGGAAAGACGTACACAACAACCCAAAGAATGTAGGCGGGACTGTAAGAAGTGAGGGGCAAGAAATGCAGGAAGGAGGGACCTGGGATCTCCCATTTGAGACAAGACTCAGAAGTCTAGTTCGACAGCTTCCAAACTCCTTAAATTCAGAGAATACCCCTCCGTTCCGAGTAAATCACAAGTCAGAAACATTCAGTAAAGCCACTGGGAGTCAGGACAACTTGGTCCTGTTGGAAATCTTGGCATCTGAGTGACTTCAATCTATCCCAACACCACCCATAGCTCTGAGCAAGTCTGCTGGTAGTTCATGGGTATAATCTTTTGTTTGTTTGTTTGTTTGTTTGTTTGGTCGTGGGGCTTGAACTCTGGGCCTGGGTACTGTCCCTGAGCTCTTCAGCTCAAAGCTAGAGCTCTACCACATGGGCCACAGTGCCACTTTCTGTTTTGGGGTGGTTCATTGGAGATAAGCGTCTCATGGACTACAGTGCCCGGGCGGGCTTTGAACCATGATCCTTAGATATCAGCCTCCTGAGTAGCTAGGATGCCACTGGCATCCAACAAATCTTAAAAACTACTTTATCTCCTCTAAAAGTTATAGATTGTGCAAAAATGAGCAATTTTACCAAAATCCTTCAGTTTTGTTTTGGGGGAGGCAGTTACTGGCTATAAAAAGAATGATACTGTTGACTCTATGTCAGAGTTACTAGGATTAGTAATGAGTTGGTATGTGTAGAAGGCTTAGAAAACTGTCTTGCATTTGGTAAATCAGCAATCAAACTTTAACAAACACTATATATATGTGTGTGTGTATATATATGTATATATATATATACATTCATGAAAGGAGAGTATGATTTTCCCTTCTTGAGTCTAAATTCTTCAATAATTACTCTCCAACTTCAAAATTCTATTGTCCTGAGTTTTAAATGTAAGGTTGAAACTCTCAGCTACTAGACTCAGAATGCTTCAGTTACTAAGATTATTTCCTTCCTCATCCCAAAGAATTCTTCTCCAAATATATTATGTCTACCTTGTACTTAAACAGGGATGGTCCAGTGAGTTCATGGTTAACCTGACAACTTTTTTTTCATATATTTTTTATTATAATTAATAGAAGGGTTACATGATATTTGCCAGATAGATGGTGCATTAATTGATACCCTTTCACATGTCTTGGTCCCCATTTCCCTCCCCCCCACCCCACCCCTCATCTTGTTTACCCCTGTTCCCTATCCAATTTCGAATAACCAAATAAAAATATAACCGATATATCAGGTAACAAAGTGAGATATTGTAACAATATGAGATAACAAAGGGATAGCAAAAGAGATGAGAGATAACATAGTACCTTAAGAACAACAATCATTCATTATATGGCTTATGTTTCTATATCCTAGAGATCCTTTCATTTAGCTTCATACTATATGGCCTTTTGAATCAAGGTTTTGCTCTATTGCAAATCTCTGCTAGTAGAGCCCAAGGTTTTTACTGATTAGGACAAATGAGGGAAACCATTGAGCCTAAGATCGTTTGAGTCTGGCTTACTTCACTTAATATGATCTTTTCTAAGTCTTTCCATTTCCTAACAAATGGGGCAATGTCATTCTTTCTGACAGCAGCATAGAATTCCATTGTGTATGAATACCACATCTTGTTGATCCACTCATCAACTGAGGGACATCTAGGTTGGTTCCATATCTTTGCTATGGTAAATAGTGCTGCAATGAACATTGTTGTGCTGGTGGATTTAGTATGTCCTTGTTTCTGGATGATTGGGTAAATGCCAAGTAGTGGGATTGCTGGGTCATAGGGGAGCTCTAAGTTTAGTCTTTTGAGGAACTGCCATACTGCTTTCCATAATGATTGAACAAGTTTGCACTCCCACCAGCAATGTAGTAGTGATCCCTCCTAGCCACATCCCCTCCAGCATTTGTTGTTATTAGATTTCCTGATCCTAGCCATTCTAACTGGAGTGAGGTGGAATCTTAGAGTTGTTTTGATTTGCATTTCTTTTATGACCAGAGATGTTGAGCATTTCTTCATGTGTCTATAGGCCATTTTTGTTTCTTCTTCAGAGAAGACTCTCTTTAAGTCTTTGGCCCATCTTTTAATGGGATGGTTGTTACTTTGGAGATTAGTTTTGGAGTGATTCAATTTTTTGAGCTGTTGATATATTTTAGATATGAGGCCTTTGTCTGCTGTATGGTTAGTGAAGATCTTCTCCCACTCTGTAGGCTTCCTAATTAGTTTACTAGCTATGTCCTTTGCCATACAAAAGCTCTGCAGTTTAATGCAGTCCAGCCTTTTTCTGATTTGTTGTGATTCTTGGTCCTTATTAAGAAAGTTTCGACCTGTGCCAAGGAGGTCTAGTGTATCTCCTATTACTTCTTGTAAAGTTTTCAGAGTGTCAGCTTTTACCTCCAGGTCTTTGATCCATTTGGAGTTAATTCTAGTACAGGGTGACAAAGAAGGATCCAACTTTAGTTTTCTGCAGGTGCTTAACCAGTTCTGCCAGCACCACTTGTTGAAGAGGTTATCTTTCTTCCATTCTATTTTTTTGGCTCCCTTGTCAAAGATTAGGTGGCCATAGGTCTGTGGTTTAATATCTGGGTCCTCAGTTCTATTCCATTGGTCTTCAGGCCTGTTCTTGTGCCAGTACCAAGCTGTTTTGATAATTATAGCTCTGTAATAGAGTCTGAAGTTTGGTATTGAAATTCCTCCAGCGCTGTTCTTTCTGCTAAGAATTGTTTTTGCTATACGGGATCTTTTATTATTCCATATGAAATTTTGGATTGCCTCTTCTATTTCTTTAAAGAATGCCATTGGGATATTCATGGGTATTGCATTGAATTTGTAGATAGCCCTTGACAAGATGGTCATTTTCACGATATTGATTCTTCCAATCCAGGAGCATGGGAGGTTTTCCATTTCCTCAGTTCTACTTTAATTTCCTTTTTCAGGGTTTTAAAGTTTTCATCAAAAAGGTCCTTTACATTCTTAGTTAAGGTAATTCCTAGGTACTTTATTTTCTTTGAGGCTATTGCGAAAGGAGTTGCTTTCCTGATTGTTGCCTCATTCCTCTCACTGTTGGTGTAGAGGAAGGCAGTTGATTTTTGAGGGTTAATTTTATACCCTGCTACCCTTCCAAAGTTTTGAATCAGCTCAAGGAGCTTGGGAGTAGAGTCTATAGGATTCTTTAAATACAGGATCATGTCATCTGCAAAGAGGGATAGTTTTACTTCCTCTTTCTCTATTTGGATCCCCTTTATGCTTGCTTCTTGCCTTATTGCACTGGCTAGGAATTCTAATACTATGTTAAAGAGGAGTGGAGAGAGTGGGCATCCTTGTCTCATTCCTGATTTTAGAGGGAATGGCTTTAGCTTTTCGCTGTTAAGTATAATACTACCTGTAGGTTTGTCATACACAGCCTTTATTATATTGAGGAATGTTCCACGGATTCCTAGTTTCTCCAGAGTTTTTAACATTAAGGGGTGTTGGATCTTGTCAAATGCCTTTTCTGCATCTATTGAGACAATCATGTGATTTTTGTCCCTGCTCCTGTTGATGTGTTGAATTATATTAATTGATTTGCATATGTTGAACCAGCTTTGCCTCCCTGTGATGAAACCTGTTTGATCATAGTGTATAATTTTTGTGATGAGTTGTTGTAGACGGTTGGCCAGTATTTTTGTTGAGAAGTTTTGCATTGATGTTCATCAAAGAAATAGGTCTATAGTTCTCTTTCTTTGATGAATCTCTGTCTGATTTGGGGATGAGGGTTATACTGGCTTCATAGAATGAGTTTGGTAAAGAACCTTCATTTTCAATTTAGTTGAAGAGCTTGAAGAGTATTGGTGTTTGCTCTGCTTTGAAGACCTTATAGAATTCAGCTGTGAATCCATCTGGCCCTGAGCTTTTCTTAGGTGGAAGTTCTCTTATTGCCATTTGTATTTCAATGCTTGAAATAGGCCTGTTTAGTTGGGTTAGTTCTTCTTGGTTCAGTGTGGGTATGTTAATATTGGCTAGGAATTCGTCCATTTCTTCTAGATTCTTAAATTTGTTGGCATAAAGGTTTGAGAAGTATTCCCTCATGATACTTTGGATCTTGGTAATTTCTGTTGCGCTATTACCATTTTCATCTGTGATTTTGTTTATTTCGGTATGCTCCCTTCTTTTTTTGGTAAGATTTGCTAAGGGTTTGTCAATTTTGTTAATTCTTTCAAAGAACCAACTCCTTGTTTTGTTGATTCTTTCTATAGTATTTTTGGATTCCAATTCATTTAATTCTGCTTTGATTTTAATAATTTGCCTCCTTCTAGTGGGATTAGGGTTGGCTTGTTGCTCTTTTTCCAGGAGCTTAAGGTGACACATTAAATTGTGGGTTTGCAATTTTTCCAATTTGTTATTGTAGGCACTCAGAGCTATAAATTTCCCTCTGAGTACTGCCTTTGCCATGTCCCAAAGGAGCTGATATTTTGTGTGCTCCTTTTTGTTAAATTTCATAAACTGTTGGATTTCTGTTCTTATCTCTTCGATGACTCATTGGTGATTCAACAATGTGTTGTTCAATCTCCATGAGTTACAGGGTTTTCGTTGGTGGAGTTGTGTGTTCAGTTCCAATGTGATGCCCGTGTGGTCTGAGAGAGTGCAGGGAATAATTTCAGTGTTTCTGAATCTGCCCAGGTTTGTTTTATGGCCTAATATGTGGTCTATTTTGGAAAATGTTCCATGTGCTGCTGAGAAAAACGTATATAGTGTTGTTGCTGGGTGGAATAATCTGCAGATATCTGTTAGATCTAGTTGGTCTATATGGTTGTTCAGTTCTAAGGTTTCTCTGTTGAGTTTTTGCCTTGTTGATCTGTCCATAGGTGAGAGTGGTGTGTTAAAGTCACCAACAATCACTGTGTTTCGATCTATGTATGGTTTCAGTGAAAGTAAAGTTTGCTTGTTGAAGTTCGGAGCTCCGGGATTTGTTGTGTAAATATTTATGATGGTTATGTCCCACTGGAGGAAAGATCCCTTTAGTAGTATGTAGTAACCTTCTTTGTCTTTTCTCACTAATTTTAGTTTGAAGTCTATTTTATCTGATATGAGGATGGCAACTCCAGCCTGTTTTTGGGGGCCGTTAGCTTGATAAGAGTTTATTCCAACCTCTCATTTTCAAAAGGTGTTTGTTTTTTTTGGGTAAGATGTGTCTCTTGAAGACAGCAGAATGATGAATCTTGTTTTTTGATCCAATTAGATAATCTATGCCATTTAATTGGAGAGTTAAGTCCATTGATATTGAGAGTCAGGATTGAGAAATACTTATTAGTTCCTGCCATTTTTACAAGCTTTCATTAGGGCCTGTGTCTTGATAGTTTTTGTGGTACTTAGCTGTTATGAGTTTTAGGTGCCATGTCTTTCTCTGTATTACATTTGTGTTGGTTTTCCATGTGTAGAACATCTTTGAGAATTTTCTGTAGTGTTGGTTTTGTTGCTACATAATGTTGAAGCTTTTCCTTGGAATGGAATATTTTTATTGTTCCCTCAGTTATGAATGAGAGTTTAGCTGGGTACAGTATTCTTGGTTGGTAGTTATTTGACTTCAGGGCATGATATATATCATTCCAATCTCTTCTTGATTGCATGGTCTCTGCTGAGAAATCTGGGATTATTATGATTAGTTTGCGTTTATAGGTGATCGTTCTCTTCTCCCAGACTGCTTTTAGGATCCTATCTTTGGCCTCTATTTATCCAGTTCAGATTATAATGTGGAGGTGGCATGTCCTTTTCTGGTCAGGAACCTGACAACTTTTTAACCTGTGTTTTTCACTTCAGCCTGAGATATTGAGAACAAAAGATTATGATACCAGTATAATAATAATAATTAGCACTTATCAACTCCCAAATGCTTTATAAGCATTAGATAATGAATCCCAACTGTCAGGGAAGCAAATACAGATCATCTCCCCATGAGCACAAGTAGAGAAAGTATAGCTTTTAAAAGCAGCCACAAGAATATAGCAGAAGTGCAGGCAAGGCCATTCACATCCTTCTCTTCTAGTTGAGCCAAAGAATACCTAGTCTCCAGCAGTCAGGAATCAGAAAATATCTACAGCTGAATGCAAAGGAGAATGTAAAGGGAGAGAAGGTAAAATAAAAAAGAAGGGAAGACAAAAAAGAAACTAATACAAAGTCCATGAAAATGCTGTGTAATTGGATAGGGAATGGGGGAAAACAAGATGAGGGGTGGGGGTGGGGGGGGAAGGGAAATGGGGACCAAGACATGTGAAAGGGCATCAATGTATGGTAATTAATGCACCATCTATCTAGCATGTAACCCTTCTATTAATTGCAATAATATATATATATATATATATATATAGAAAATGCTATGTGGATTAATTCCTTTTCACTCACCCAATTCTCAAGTTGTTTGCTATCTGGATCATCCACTGAGTTCAAGCATGGCTAAAAGATAGATGATTAAGTGGTCCATTTGTGTTTGGTGTAAATCAGGACTGGTGTTGGATAACTATAATCCAACCACTTAGTAGGGTAAGACAGGAAGCATGGGCCTAGCAAACAAGCCTCACAAGTTCAAAGGCTCTGAGTTAAAAAAACACACACATACACACCAAACCCTCAACTCCTCTGACATTCAAATTTCATTAAACAGCAACAACAACAACAACAAACAAATTTTATTTTCCCCTTAGTTCTGAAGCTGGAACTCAGGGCCTGGGCACTGTTCCTGAGCTTTTTTTTTTTCCTGCACAAACCTAGCACTGTAACCACTTGAGTCCTAGCTCCACTTCCAGCTTTTTGGTGTTTAACTGGAGATAGGAGTCTCAAGGATTTTCTACACTGACTGGCTCCAAAGCATAATCCACAGACTTCAGTATCTTGAGTTGTCCCTGAGTGCTTCAGCTCAAGGTTAGTGCTCTACCCCTTGAGCCACAATGGCACTTTCGGTATTCTGGTGGTTAATTGGAGGTAAGAGTCTCAGGGACTTTTTGTGCCCGGGCTGGCTTTGATCCATGATCCTCAGATTTCAGTCTCTAGAGTAGTTAGGAGCTCAGGCATTAGCCATCGGTGCCTGGGGTTGGCAACAACTTTTAACAAACAGGAACAGGATGAATATTTTGCTGGCTAATTGGAGAGAAGATTCTTACTTTACTTAATATATTTTTTCCCCCAAGTCTTTCCAGCCCCATCAGGAAATATTTGGGGCTTCTTATGTAGGAAATGTCAGTGAAAGAATCTTACTTCTTAAAGTTTTTAACATGTTATAATTAAAATGTTTTAAAGAAACACAGCTTCTCTTAAGGTAAGAAGGTAGATGAGAAGAGCCTGGTATCTTACTGTTTAAACAATGTCATAAGACCCTCAACGTTCCCACATGGATCTAGAGAATTCTATCCTCAAACCTTCCCAGTGAAAGGGTAGAAACAGGAAACATCATAATCAAATGACCAGAACCTATGACATTTGCCATTAGTTTTTTAGTTTACTTTATTTGTTCTGAAGACTTACAGACACGGAGTGGATTTTTTTGCAAATGATCTTATTTACTGAGCATGAAGAAGGTCAGATGGTAATATACTGAAGGGAGGCTTCTGATGACTCCATTGAAAGTAATGTCTCGTTCTCCAGGACTCCATAATGAAGCCAACTTAGGGCAGCGCACACATCCATGAGATAAGTCCACAGTCGGGTTTTAAATCTCCTCTCATTATAAGGCATTGAAGGATGATGAGGTGATGCTGGAAGGTCTAGTCTCTCTGCACAGGGACAGCCATGCCAACCACCTGAGTCTGCTTTTGCAACTGTTTGGAAGACAGCCCTTTGAAATGCCAGCAGTCTCTAAACACATGCTAATAAGTGATTCTAACATCTCTTCTTTGCTTTCCACCAAGCGGTTGGAGACAGGCATGATGGTATATGTCTGTAACTTGGAAGCCTAAGTTTGTGAGCTGGAGGGCAGCCTAGGCAAAGTTAGTAAGATGCTAACTGATTAATTAAGCAAAACAGAAAGAGCTAGTGATGTTGCTCAGGAGGTATAGTACTTGTATAACAGGCATCCAGGCTCTGAGTTCAAGTCCCAGTACTAAAGAAAAAATAGAGAGGATGGATTCTATTCCATTCTATTCTATTTTACTATGTAGTCAGATTAAATATAATCAAGTTGGACAGATCAATTAGAAGACCCACATACCTAATACAGTGCTTCCTACATCTAGCTTAAGTTAGTTTAGGAAGATTGCTCATTTTATGTTCTTCCTTGCATTTTGAAAACCCAGAATGACAGTCTTGCTGAATACTTCCTACAGGAAAGAAGGATTCCTCTATCTTCTTTCTGGCCTGTCATCCTCCTTAGTGTTACTTTCTGCCACAGAAAGAAATGTTAAGCTTATTATTTAGATTAAAAAACTGTCTTCTTTCTCTGTCTCTCTGTCTCTGTCTCTCTGTCTCTGTCTGTCTGTCTGTCTCTCTCCTTTGCTAATAATAGACTTTGAACTCAGGGCTTTACGCTTGCTTTGTGAGCTAGCACTCTTACCACTTAAGCCATGCCTCTAACTCACCTTTCTCTCATCGCTAATGGCCTTCTATGAGCGCATCCAACCAATCAAATATATACTTGTTACCCCCTCTCAGTGTTTGTCCAGACTGGGGACATCCTGGGTCTTCCATGGGTTGTGTCATTTCCTTTAAGCAGGTGTGTATCAGAAGAAATTCTTTCTAGTGCTTAATGATGTCTTTTCTTTTACATTTATAAACCCTCCCTTTTATTTGCTCAGCTCATCCCTTTTGGAGTTCAAAAATAAATTTCATGTCCATGACTTACTTGAATGATACAGAACTATATCGGAGTAAGATCAGAACGATTTAGAGTTTGCTAAATCTTTGTGTCTCCTAAAAATGGGAGGAGATTAGGAGAACATTGTTTAGAGAGAGCTTGGCATATTCAATTGATTTATGGAGCTCTGAAAATGAGACATTTTGTGGCAGGCAAAGAATTCCCTTTAGCAAGAAAGAATAAGGCTGATGCTATACTGAGGTTTGAAATTGAGGTTAAAAACTCGTGCTCATAAACCAGGTGCTCTGAACCAAGCCTCTAGTCCCTTTTTGTGTTTTCAGAAGGGGTCTCTCTTCCTGTCCTGGTATGCTCCTGGATTCTGATCTCCCTCCTATTCATAGGTGATGCTGTAGCTGGCATAACAGGTACCCACCTCCACTCCCAACTCTTCCCATTGACATGGAGTCTTGTAGATTTGTATGCCTTTCACCCATCATTCCCATCCAATCTGTTGAGGGCCCAGCTATTTTGGTTCAGGGAACTGAATCCTGAGACCCTTATTTGTGTAGTATATGGTCTATTGGTGTCAGCCCTTGCTCCATCTCTCTCATCTCTTTTCATGTTGTTTTTGTTTTTGTTTGCAATAGGGTTTCAATCTGTGTCCCAGGCTAGCTCTTTACTCCTGCTGCTTCTGCCTCAACCTACTCAGTGCTGGGATAGGTAGAATGTGTCATCCTGCCTGGCCTCTACTCTTTTCATAAGCAAAGACATCCTTCTGTGCTCAGACGACGGCTCAGGGATTTGCACCAAAAGCTCCCTGGATCACAGGCCTTCTGAAGTCAAAGGAGTCTTACCAGTTTCCTTGTTGTCTAGCTTACAGACAACAGGTTAGGACTTCATGAACTCAACACTGCATGAGATCATGTGAACAATCGATTTCCTCTTAGGTATCAGCATGAAGCCTCTGGCCTTGTTTCTCTCATGAGCCCCAACTAACACAAACACAATGGTAGTCCAAGTTTTAGTAGGCAGAGCTCCAGTGAATTTTGAGTGCTCCTCAAAGGCTCTACCACAGCTCTGAAGTGTTGGTGTGGCCTGAGATAAGAGACCAGTAGCTGGCATGAGACACTGGTGATACGTAGCCTCCATCTGCAAATCAGTTTTGTAGGGTATTTTCCTCCTAGTGCCTATCTTGGAGGAGAAATACTTTTATCTCTAGATGGAAAATTATATCAAACAAACAAAACAAACAAAAGAGGATTTCTAATGCTTGTACGCAAGTAAAGAGAGTCAAGGTGATATACACTGGTGATCTTTAAAACTGACATTTTCTAGAGTAAAACTTTACTCGGTGGCTACCAGAGTGTAGGATCTCTTGAGACACAGTTCTCATCAACAAAAGTCCTATAATATTTCTTTGGCTTTTATATGCCTGACCCCTTTGCCAACCCCTCCTAGCTTGTTCAAGGTCAATTCCAACAAAAACAACTATGGTGACTTGCAAACTACCAGTAGCTGAAACTTTATGCTCTTGATACGATAGTAGATGCCTCCTTGCTACCAGGAAAATCAGTAATCCCATTGGGGGAAGTTTTTATGAAAGAGTTTAAACTAAGGGCAAGATAACCAGAGTTCAGGATTTGTTACTTGGTCCTTTGTTATAATCCTTGAAATTTCTGTAATGTCCATTTTTGCTTTTGTTTGTTTTCTCCTATAGCACCAATAAAGCCAACTGAAAAGGCAAGTGTGTTCGTTCCTTTACACAGTGCAAAAGTGTCATTAATGAATGGCCATGGGCCAGGCTAGGGTTATAGGCAAAGCTAATGTATTTAAAAATCTTTTTATTGTGAAGGTGATACACCGAGGGGTTACAGTTACATAAATCAGTATTCTTTATGAACAGTGTCAGCCCATCGTTCATTTTCTCCCAGGTTTTCCCCTCCCAGCTCTCCTATCCCCAAATTGTATATTTCATTTCAAAGCTTATGTATTGTTGAGGTCAAATAATCCTACATTTTTTTTTAAAACATTTTCTTCTTTGAAAGAAAGCTGGGTTCTTCTCTCTTGAAAAATGAATACAATGAGGAAGCAGACAAAAAAGCTTATAACACACCTTGCCTTTTATCCTTTGAAAACAATACAGGATATTGAAGCAGAGACTTTTTTTTCTTCTGAGGAGCCTGTTCCTTTTGGATTTAATGATAAAGACACATGTATTTCCAAAGATTCATTTTTAAAAAATTATGAATGTTTGGTGCACAACATCCTTTTAAAGGGCATGTTTCCTGGGTGCTAAGGAAGCAAAGGCTGTAAGTCAAAGATAACTTGTTTACCCAACAGAGACTGTAATTGAAATGGCCCTTTGGAGTTAATGAAAGTATAAAATAGCTTTCCCCACCAGACGGAGAGGAGTCTAATTTAATTATCCATGAGCGTCACAGATTAGAAGCAGCCTTTCATCCATTTCTGGTGGCTGGTATAGACAGTTCGCACCTAATAAAGGGGAAACAGTTTGGAGCCTTAGGTAGATGCAGAATGTCCAGTGAGAAACACACAGGACACAGGCTTCCACGGTCTTCATACACTGCTGCCTAAGGTAGGTTCAGTGGGGCCTACACTAGCCAACTAGTTGTGACTGGAGCTATTTAGCATTTGGTCAGAATCTGAGGGGCACCATCTGAATCCACACATTAGGCAGAAGATGTCTAGGTGAGATTTTTATATTAATTTCAAAACTATACAATGGTTTTCTGATCTCTAGCCCATGAGTCGAGGGACTGTTAGCACATAGAAGAGCTTCTGCTTGCTTAGCCATGAGACCTATCTAGGTAGAACCAGGTAACTGGTAACCTTTCATCACCAGACTGTCAATCATTCACCTCTGTTTGTGCTCTATTCCATTGATAAACTTTTAGACCCTCAAAGTGTGAGGATCATGTTTCTGTGTTAACTTAGTTAAAAATAATGTTGACCTATTCAATTAAATATTTATTGATTAATTCCTGTGACAATAAGGGGAATAATTTCATCAGCTGGTATTATCTAAGGATTATCCTTATTAATCTAGGAAGTTCTTATCAAATCAGTTGAAAGTCCTGAATGAACAAACTATTTTTCCTGAGTAAAAAGGAAATTCCACACAAACAATCTAGCTTCAGCTCCTAAGTTTTTTTTTAATAGCTTGTCCTTACTCTGTGAGTTCCAGACTTGCCAGTTCCCACAATCTCATAAGCTAGTTCCTCAAACTAAATTCATCCCTCTGCTTCTCTCTTCAGAAACGGAAGTCAATGCCTGCTCTAAAGTCATCTGAAAAATAGACTGTATATGGATATACACTCTGTGTACAATCAAGAATACACAGCTTTGCCTGGTAATTCAGAAATGATAAAATATAGGAAAGAGGATTTCAAAAGTAGAAATGGATGCAAAGAGTTCAGAGTCAGAGACTATCAATGGATTGAGCTCCTTACTAGGGCACAGTTGAAGAGCTTAAGGGTGTAGGAGATGTTATCAGAATTCATGAACTGTAGTTCCCATCTAATGGGAACTAGAATTATGGCAGAAACCTCAAAGAAAGAGTTTGGACCATAAGGGGCCATCAATTAAGAGATGGAATGAGGTGAGGCAGAGTTACTTCTACAGATGTCACTCAAGGAAGAAATTCCTTGGTTTCTCTTTGCTTTTCTCCTCCATTTTTCTACCAGCATCCCTCAATTTTTCTACCTTAATTAAAAGTTATGGCACCTGTTTCATATTATTAAGTGAAGTAACATACAAAAAGTGGGAAAAAGCTGGTGTGCTGATGCATACCCATAATGCCACCTGCATTTGAGATGAAGGTAGAAAGATTGCAAGTTCAAGGCCAGCTGGAGCAAACCAAAAGGCTGGTGGTGTAGCTCAAGTAGTAGAGTATATAGTCTATAGATTTGATCCCCAATACCGAACTAGGAAGTATGACACACATTACACAGAATACCTGTAACATCAGCATGTTTTAAGAGTATACCCTTATGAATAAACTTTCCTAGAACCCTCACCCTCACTGCTAGTCTTGCAAGGCTCATCACGTAAGAAAGGATGCTGTCATCACAGCATATCCACAATGGACTCATGCTCTATCACAAGTTTCAACCTTTCTCTACAGTGATGTATCTGTTAATGCCTGTGGGGCATTAACTTTCTATATCAAGAATTTGTAGAAGTAAAAAATGCACAAGACACAGGCCATAACCAACTCAAATCTGATTATCCCATGGAAATTAGCCACACTAAATTCTTCAAGAACAGGCCTCCTCACTTTCCAACAACGTCTTTTTCAGCATCTTGCTATGTGCTCTTCATTTACCAAACATAACTAGATTTCATCCATTTCCCCTTTGCTTTTGTCCTACAAGACTAAATGACCTTTCTCATCACAATCATATCTTCCTTCATGTTAAGAACTGACATTCAAACACTTAAGTATCTTTCTACGTAGACTTGTCAGAGATACATAGCAACCCTGGGATTACTTGCTCTCTGCTAAGATAGATTTTCTAAGAATGATTCTGTCTTTCTACTTCATGATGGGTGGAATATAAAGTCTGGGACAGAAAATACTGGTCTATGACAAAATGATGAGTTATAGCTGGTATCAACAACTGTGCGGCTTTCAGGACATTGTCAATGTGTCCTTTGCCTCCACTTAGCATCTCTACCTTTGCCCTCATTCTAATCTCACCATGATGAATTTTGAGGTCCTTCCTAGCCTTGTTCTTCTGAGCACCCTATCCCATAAAAACTCAGTTTTTCGTTTCTCTTCAGTGTTCAGAGTAGTGACATGCGTTAGGATAAAGAAGTGCTTTACTTGCTATTTAAGCATTTTCATTTCAGTGGCTACAAAGATCTATTCTCATTAAATTAAATTGCAAAAGAGAGGGTCCAGTGGATGATGATAATATAACAAGTAAAAAGTAAACATACCACTTCAGCTTAATTTTACTTTTTTTTTTGCAGAAAGGGATTATTAGCAGCCCATGTCTTTCTAGTGTTTCCGTTACAATAGTCACTAATTATATATGTTTCATCCCATTCTTGAGAAAAGGTAAATTATCTGTGGACATAGATTTCTTCACATGGTACAAAAAGTGGCTGAAAGAGGGCTGGGAGTTTGGCCTAGTGGTTAAAGTGCTTGCCTAGCATGCATGAAGACCCGGATTCGATTCCTTGGTACCACATACATAGAAAAAAGTCAGAAGTGGTGCTGAGGCTCAAGTGGTAGAGCTCTAGCCTTGAGAAAGTCCAAGGACAGTGCTCAGGCCCTGAGCTCAAGCCCAGGACTGGCAAAAAAAAAAAAAAGAAGTGGCTGAAAGCTTTAATAGACAGATGCTAGAACAAAAAAATAAAACATTTCAAATGAATAAGCCGAGGAAAATGTAAAATCACTGATAGATTTAGGACAGCCTATCCCAATTAAACAAGAACATGCATTCCTCAGTCTGGTGCCAATGGCTCATGCCTTTGATCCCAGCTACTCAAGAGGCTAAGATCTGAATATTGTGGTTCAAAGCCATCCTGGGCAGACAAATCTGAGAGACTCTTTATCTTCAATTAATGAATAAAAAGCTGGAAATGGATGGGCAATTCAAGTAGTAGAAAGCTGCCATTGAGTGAAAAACTAAACAAGAGTACATGATTTTGAGTTAAGTTCTAATACTAACATGTGCGCACAGACATATGCACAAAGTTCTAGTACTGGTATGTGTATGACATGCACACACACACACACCATATATGTGTATATACACGATATATATATACACACATATATATAATATTCCTTCATGTGCAAATACTTTCTTTTTTGTTTTTTCTTTTATGACACAGGGGATCGAACCCAGGATGGTGCACTTGCTAGGCAAGCGCTTTGTCCCTGAGCTACATCCCAGCACACAAATACATTTTTGAGCACATACTATATACCAAGTAGTATGCTAGGCTCTGAGCTTGGTTTGACAAGAAAAATCAGATAAGCACTTCCTGGATGGAATTTCCAGACTAGCAAAAGAGGATAAGCATTGCATTGGATATCAAATAAAAGACCTATGGTGACTCTTTTCATTCTTAAGGCTTACAGAAGAGCTCTATTGCATCAAGTCCACTTTCTCATACCTTGGGACCTTGCTGCTCTTCTGAGATCCTTTTTGGCTATTGGAGCATATGATAACATGGTCACTGAATATGATACACACTTGTAATAACAGGTGCATGGAAGTTGCTGCCTCTATAAATATTTCTGCAAACAGTACATTCCTCTGCATGCGATTTGTTCTCCCACCGCACACCCTGTTTCCATGGTCTATTTGCTCAAATGTTTATACAGCTGTTAAAAAGAAAACGGAGGAAGTAAAAAAATATCAACATTTAGGACTCAAAATAAAAGCAAAAGCAAACCCACACACTCCTCCTTTGCCTTAGTTTTCTACCTTTTCTTACTTTAAAAAGAAGATGAAAACCAAGCCTAGAGTTTAGGTTCACAGAATAGAAAATGAAGAGAATTGTGGAGTCAGTAAAGTTTGGGGATACTCCAAGTATTTAACGAGGAGCATTGACACTGGCTGATGCAACTGTCATGAGGAGGCATACTCAACATTTCTGCAGTGCGCAGCCGCTGAAGAACCCTGCTGGAGGGTAGCCTCACCCTCCACCTGACACTTCTCTGTCTATATCATGGTCTCCTGTCACCTTTCCCTATCTTAGTATCTTACATCCAAGTACATATTTCATCAGTATATCCTGCCATCCATGCTGAAACTGGTTAGTGGAGAAAATAGAAATGGACTCTGTCCTGATGGAACTGAAGGGGTAGCAAATGGCAAATGTTTTTTTTTAAAGTGAGCAAATGATAAAGTGTGAAAAAAATGAAACAGTTGATGAGCTAAGGGGAATGATGCAAAGTATTTAAAGTATATTTCAATTAATCTGTTCTTATAGGGCCCTTAGTGCTTTAAGAATGGATCTTATAAGATGTATTTTTCTCTTAAGAAGTGATAGACCATGAGGCCAAAGAAATGAACTGCTAACAATGGGGATTTCACCCATAAAATGGTATAATGAGAATATTATTTTGTAGACATGGCACAGTGGGTAGGGACTTTCCTAATTCCATAAATCACCTCTTCTAGCAGCTCTTTGGGGATTCTATTTTTAGAGCTGGCTCAAACTTATACATGGAAATTCCTTGGCTGAAAGAGGACATAGAAACTGTTCTGAAGTTCTTTCTTGGATGGTATCATATAGAAGAGAAGATGCTGCCCATTTTACTACTTAATTCAGTATTGCTTTTGTCCATATTGCTTTTGACCAATTACACAAGGGAAGGCCATCTCTGCTAAAGAGTTTGTGTTAAATGTATAAACCTCAATTGATCTTGTATTTTGGTTATTTTCCTTGATATATTGAGACAGGGTTTTGCTATATATCCCTGACTGGCCTAGAACTTATGATCTTCCTGCTTTAGCCTTCTAAGTGCTAGGATTATGGGTGAACAGCAGGAAACTCAGCTTTGAACTTCTTTTAAACCTTGAAGTTCCCATATTCTTCTAATATTTCAAAGGGGGCATATCTACTTTTTATACATGGGAGCCATTGTTTTGATGGTTATGGAGTAAGTTGGAGAAAACGTGTGAACATGGTGGTGATATTTGCAGGATAATGTGAAAGTACTTCATTCCATGGAGTCATTTTAATAGTGAAGATGGTAAATTTCATCTTCCTATAATAGTTTTCAAAGTGGAGACTAGAGGTGGGTAGATGGTTCAGAGCCTGACAGAGATCTTGACCTTAGATGTAACTGATCTTTCTCCTTTCATCAGTCTGATGATTGACAGAGCTGAGCTACATGAAAGTGCTTTGTTTTTGTTATTGTTGATGTTGTTGTTTTGAAGGGAACTCACCTCCCATTCAAAATGGTAACATTTTTCTTTTCTATCATTTTCATATCCCCAATTGGCACTACTGGGTTAAATTTAAGCTATCAGGAGGTCTCCTTTCCCCAACACCCCCAAAGCTCTACAGATAGAACTCTTTCCTTTGTTATTGTGTTTTCTTCCTAGTTCTTCCAGACACATTCTTTACATTCCTCCATCTTTGAAGTCAAAAGTGTAGTATTCTAACTCTGCTTTATCTTCCCTGTGAAATGTCCTTCTACCGCCCTCTTACAAAGACACTTGAGAGCATAAAGAGGTAACTCCATATTATGAATATTTGTCTAGCATGTAAACAGTCTTGGTTTCTATCCCAGTCTCTCATCCCCTGACAACAAAAAATATTTGTGATTAGTTTTAGAGCCTACTAAGGAAATTTAGGATTGTCTCCTCACTACCCCAAGATCTTTTATTTAATTGTATATATGAGGATTTATTTTCCAAAGAAGATATGATTCATATATCTTCTAACTTACTAAATGTCTTTGTATAATAGTATTCAGGCTACCACTGGCATTAACTAAAAGGCAGACTAGATGGAAGGAAAGAGTGAAGCTAGGAACAGACAATTTTATAGGAGAACTTTAAATCAAAATTTAAAGAGTGAGAACAAGGCTTGGTCCTCTATTCTTCATCAATAGCCATTTCAAAATAGAAAATTATACTAAAAGCTATTCATATTAAAAGCTGCAAAATCCAATGTAAATAATTTATACTAATAGCTAAACAACTGTGTGATTGCTCTCTCTCTTAGAATACTGACAGACAAAAATTGTATGCCCATGCAGATTTTATATGTGTTTTGGAAGCTATTTGCAACTTGATGCCTTTGCTACAAGCACAGATTTTATATTTACTTATGTCCCACTTCAAAACAAATTTTCAGAATTGAATACTTTCTTGACAGGCATAAAAACTTCGGTTAGGATTTTGATAACTCACCAATGCACAAACATTCAGACTAGCCATTTAGATGTTGAGAAAACCCACTTCTGTTCATTTGTCAGGGATTATTGGTCATTAGCCAGTTGAGCCTTGAAATATATAATTTAAAGAGTAGGTAAAGGTTTGCAGTCATTTGCTGTGTGTCAAAAATGTGCTTCACTTACAAAATATAGAAGACTCAGTTGGCTCGCTGCTTCTTTTTTTTCTTAATATTTTTATTGTAATAAATAAAAGGGTTACATGGTATTTGCCAGATAGAAGGTGCATTAATTCACATACATTGATACCCTTTCACATGTCTTGGTCCCCATTACCCTTCCCCCACCTCCCCATTTTGGTTTTTCCCCTTTCCCTATCCAATTTCAAATAACCAAATACAAATATATCCAATATATCAGGTAACAAAGTGAGATACTGTAACAATATGAGATAACCAAGGGACAGCAAAAGAGATGAGAGAAAACATAGTACATTAAGGACAACAATCATTCATTATATGGCTTTTGTTTCTATATCCTAGAGGTCCTTTCAATTAGCGTCATACTATATGGCCTTATATATCAAGGCTTTGCTCTATTGCAAATCTCTGCTAGGAAAGCCCAAGGTTTCTACTGATTATGACAAATGAGGGAAACCATTGAGCCTATGTTCCCTTGAGTCTGGCTTACTTCACTTAATATGATTTTTTCTAAGTCTTTCCATTTCCTAACAAATGGGGTGATGTCGTTCTTTCTGACAGCAGCATAGAATTCCATTGTGTACAAATACCACATCTTGTTGATCCACTCATCAACTGAGGGACATCTAGGTTGGTTCCATATCTTTGCTATGGTAAATAGTGCTGCAGTGAACATTGTTGTGCTGGTGGATTTAGTATGTCCTTGTTTCTGGATGATTGGGTAAATGCCAAGTAGTGGAATTGCTGGGTCATAGGGGAGCTCTATGTTTAGTCTTTTGAGGCACTGCCATACTGCTTTCCATAGTGGTTGAACAAGTTTGCACTCCCACCAGCAGTGTAGTAGTGATCCCTCCTGGCCACATCCCCTCCAGCATCTGTTGTTATTAGTTTTTCTGATCCTAGCCATTCTAACTGGAATCTTAGAGTTGTTTTGATTTGCGTTTCTTTTATGACCAGAGATGTTGAGCATTTCTTCATGTGTCTATAGGCCATTTTTGTTTCTTCTTCAGAGAATACTCTCTTTAAGTCTTTGGCCCATCTTTTAATGGGATGGTTGTTACTTTGGAGATTAGTTTTGGAGTGATTCAATTTTTTGAGCTGTTGATATATTTTAGATATGAGGCCTTTGTCTGTTGTATGGTTGGTGAAGATCTTCTCCCACTCTGTAGGCTTCCTAATTAATTTACTAGCTATGTCCTTTGCCATACAGAAGCTCTGCAGTTTAATGCAGTCCCATTTATCCAGCCTTTCTCTTATTTGTTGTGATTCTTGGTTCTTATTAAGAAAGTTTTGACCTGTGCCAAGGAGGCCTAGTGTATCTCCTATTACTTCTTGTAAAGTTTTCAGAGTGTCAGCTTTTACCTCCAGGTCTTTGATCCATTTGGAGTTAATTCTAGTACAGGGTGACAAAGAAGGATCCAACTTTAGTTTTCTGCAGGTGCTTAACCAGTTCTGCCAGCACCACTTGTTGAAGAGGTTATCTTTCTTCCATTCTATTTTTTTGGCTCCCTTGTCAAAGATTAGGTGGCCATAGATCGGTGGTTTAATATCTGGGTCTTCAGTTCTATTCCATTGATCTTCAGGCCTGTTCTTGTGCCAATACCAAGCTGTTTTGATAATTATAGCTCTGTAATAGAGTCTGAAGTTTGGTATTGAAATTCCTCCAGCGCTGTTCTTTCTGCTAAGAAGTGTTTTTGCTGTACGGGTTCTTTTATTATTCTATATTAAATTTTGGATTGCCTCTTCTATTTCTTTAAAGAATGACATTGGGATATTGATGGGTATTGGGGTGAATTTGTAGATAGCCCTTGGCAAGACTGTCATTTTCACGATGTTGATTCTTCCAATCCAGGACCATGGGAGGTTTTTCCGCTGCTTCTTTTTTTAATGACAGATACTTCTCTTTAAATATTAAATGCATTTCTTTTTGTACAAGAACTAGGTATTGAAGATCTCCAGGGTGCAGCTAATACTCTTTTTATCTGGGTGCTAGGTGTATGGATATGTATAGCTTGTTAAAATCCATCAGGTTGCACTAATTTTATATACACATTTAAGCACAATCTACATTTTTCAAAGTAAAAAAATAGCTATTTATTGCTAGCAACATCAGAAAACACAGGAAAACAACCAGAAGCACATAAAAATCTCCAATACCCATCTCCTCCAAATACAGTCCAACTTTTGCCATTGATCTATTCCTTTTCTGTTTATCTTTCTATGGTAGATGATGATAGTCATAAATCTATCAAGGGGTAGAGCCCTCCTAAGTTGGTCTTATGATATGTGTTAGTCAAATAGAGGCAGAAGAAAGGATGCTGTGTAGATCTAAAACTGGGTTTGAAGATGATGGCAGCTTCTGTTTCTCTGCCCATGGAATTCTCCCAACTGTGGTCCAGCCACCATAATGAGGAAAAGAAATCACCCCACCCATCTTGGATGCTCTGGCTCAATTACACCCCCGAATGACTTCAGCCCTAGCTGTTTGCATGTGGGACAGAAGATCTTTCCAGTGAGACATAACCTACAGAATCATCTGAGTTAAAGACATGGCTGTTAGTTAAAAACACCATCCTCAATTTAAAAGCATTTGATGGAAGCATCTAACAGATAGCAGAAATTCCCTAGTTATCAATATTGCTATCATTGTCATTTGATTTACCTGTGATTTGTTTTGGCTGATGAAGGGGATTTATTACAGATGCAAAGTAGTAAGCTCAGATTTCAGAGTGGGGGTGCGGTTACTCACAGGATGGTCTGAGACTAACTTGAATAAGATCACCTGGAAAATACTACAAAAACATCATCTTCTAGCTACTTCTACCACAGACTTGAGCCTGATCCCATTTCTAACTCAGATGACAGCTTCTTCATGTCCCTTTTGCTAAAAATATGAACATCTATCATCTCTGAGCAGTTTACTAAACAACGAAAGAGCTTCATGCACTTTTTCTGTCCCCCTCTGCCTCTGATGGTCACTGGGTGCCCAGCTTATGGATGGAGTGGAAGATCAGAACTGTTAGCTCTGTATGCAACTGGCAAAGAAATCATGGTACTCTTACGTCTTAAAAGAGCTGTCAAAATAATCTCCCCACGATGAACTTCTTGGTGGAATAATAATGAAGCAGAGAGGCTTGCTTAGGCTTAATCACCCTTATCTGTCTGCTAGATGTGTCTGCCAGCTTCAATGCGATTTCTACTTGTTCAGCCATCCCAGGCTTGGCATTACAAGCCTGCAGACAGTCGCAAGCATATGGCTGTCTGTAATAATAAAGGTGAGTGCCAGACAGGGATCATGAAGACTGCGATGACTTTCTACTGGCTCTTCAAGTTGGCAATGGGAAAAAAAACATAGAGATTTAATTGGCTTCTATCTAGTGTGCTTTTACCAGAAAGATTAAAGCAGGGTTTCTCTCTCTCTTCTTTCTTTCTTTTTTTCTTTCTTTCTTTCTTTCTTTCTTTCTTTCTTTCTTTCTTTCTTTCTTTCTTTCTTTCTTTCCTGAGTCATGTAATGAAGATATTTGAAACCACGAACCAGGTATGAGAATGTGTATGTACATGTGTAAAGGGAAATAAAATTTCACAAAATGATATGTTTACAATGTGATGTTAAAGTGTATGTGTCAATCTGGCTAGGTTATACCTCTTTACTGTTTGGTCAAAAAAAATCTTGGTGTTGCTGTACATGTGTATCTTTAGACATGATTAATATTTAAGTCAAGAAACTGAGGAAAGATTAGCTCCTATAATGTGAATGGTCTCTATCTAATTAGTTGAAGGCCTTTAGAGAAAAAATTGAGGTACTTCAAGGAAGAAAGACTTCTGCTTCTACTATCTTTGGACTCAAAACCTCAGCTTCAATTTTTACCAGAATTTACAGCCTCCATGGTACACAAGCCAAACCCTCTCTCTTCTCTTCTCTCCCTTCCTCCCTTCCTCCCTCCCCCCTCCTTCTTTCCTTCATTCCTTCCCTCTCCCTCCCTCCTCTCATTCCTTCCATTCTCCCTTCTCTCTATTCAGCTACATTCTACCACTTCTGTTTCTGTGGAGACAAATACACTATGTAAAACACATTCTGTTATTTTCGTCTATTCTATATAATTTAATTAAAAGAATAATATTGTTCTGACTGATAATTTAACTTCCAGGATCCACTAGTAAATTGTGACTTTTAAAAATAGCTTCATTATAATCATCTAATTTATACAGCACACATTTTCCCACATAAAGCATGTACTTCGGCAACTCTTATTTATATTTTCATACATGTGGAACCATCACCATGGTCTAATTTTAGAATATTTTCGTCATCCCCTGAAAGAAATCCTGTAGTCATTCTCTACTTTTCTCAAAGTGTGATTTAGAACCATTATTATTGTTAAGGAATCTTGAACAAATGTAAAGTTTTGCACTCAGCACACTCAGAATCAGAAATGGTTAAAGTGAGTTTCCAGAAGTCCGAGATTCAAGTCCACACAAGTCTGATATATAGAGAAGTTTCATATCCATGGCTCTACAGAGGACAGGGTGAAGGCCTCTGTGTCCATCTACTAAAGAGTCTACAGAAATAAAATTTCACATGCAAATCATCTCAAAATCTTCAGGCATATAAAAAGTGCTGAGCTGAGTGTTAAACTAGTGTGGGGCTGTTTTGTAATCTCCATGTACTTTAAGTGAGTGAACTTAATCCATGGCTTGTGGTATAAGCCTGGTGGAATTTTTAAGAGAATTACCAGAAACAGATTCCCTCTGGGAAGACATATTCTTGAAAGTGTAACATATGGCTTATAAGCTTTGAGTAAAAGAAAAAATCCCCTTTCTGCTGGAATCAGCCCTTGTTCAGGTGCAAAGACTGGCAAGAAAATGGCCATTAAATTTCATACCTACTATGTTTGCAACTGGGTAATTTTATGAATTGCACAAATCCTCCAGCCTTACACAATGGCCCTAAGTGAGTGCTAGTAACTGTAAATACAAACAGATCCAAACAGGACTCTACAGTGCTTTATACAAACAACTTAAAGCAATTGTGATTACTCAGAACATTTCCATCTGAGTCATTACACCACATTGTTGTTTTTCTCCCTTATATTTTTGTTAAAGAGAAGACAAGCTTGGGAGTTTTAGTCAGAAACAAACGTCGTAAATAGATATCATTTCATCGGGTATCCAAAGTGGATAAAACTTTCATATACAAGTACAATTGAAGGTCATTAGCCACCGTGGTAAAATTTTCAGCAAGCTGGATGTTTTCTGTCTCTCAAAATAAGATGATGTTGAGAACTGATTATGATAATGCCTAAGGACACAATTTAAATTTCTAAAAACCTGCATAAATGTTCTTTTATTTTTATGCATTGTTTTGAATGTTTCTGAACTTCAAATGGTTATACAAAGGAATTATTTTAACCTGCCCATTTATATGTTCATTGCTTCTTCATCAGAGTCCCCGATTACATTGTCCTCCCCATCTCATCTGCCTCTTCTACTGGGAATCATTTCATAGTCCCAGCTTTCCTTATCATATGTGTACACTGAGTATTCTGATTGCATTTGTCCCCTTTCCCTTTCTGCATTCATCCACTCCCTCCCCATTCGCATCTTCTTCATTCAAACTTGTTTCAAGTTCCTGATATTCATTTTGTGAAACTGTTAGTTGTTCACAAGGTTTACTTCCTGGAGTTCCATCCCTGCATATTCTATGCTTGCAGTCACCTTGCTTGCAGAAACATCCATATGCCTCTAGGTGTGTTACCTGGAAGGCTGTATTTTGGGTCTCAGATCTACAGATGAGAGAAAACGTGTGCCCTTTTTCTTTGTGGACCTGCCTTACTTCCCTCAGTAATGCTATTTTCCAGACTCATCCATTTCCCTGCAAATAACATATATCATTCTTTCTGAGAGACAGGTGCAAAAAATTCCATTGTGTGTGTGTGTGTGTGTGTGTGTGTGTGTGTGCCATTTAAAAAATCATCTACTCATTCATTATAATGCATCTGAGCTATTTCCATAAAATTTGGCCATTGTGATCTGTTTTGCAATGAACATGGGGGTACAGGTGATTTGTCATATCATGTCATGCAATTTTTGGATAAATGCCAAGCCAGGACTTGTATAGCTGGATATAAGATAACACTGTGTTCCATTTTTGCTTTCTTTTTCTGTGTGTGTGTGGAATCTCCATACTAATTTCCATAGTTATTTCACAAATTTACATTTCCACCAACAGTGTATTAGGGCAATGCTTATTCGTTTAATCTATAAGTTAGGCTGTATAAAACTTAACAAGAAATTAGGTGAAACATTCCTGTTTATGTTAGGGGAAATATTGGAATGTTCTCTATACCCACTATGATATAATATTGTAAGAAGGAAGTTACAATCCATTAGGATAAATGAAATACTGGAATAAAATTGAAAGACAGATGTAAAAGTAAGGAGTAATTTGGTATTTAGATGTTTTTATACCTGAAAAACTCAAGAAAGGCAACTGAAAAATTGTCCTAAACAACAAGAAGATTCCAAGCTGGCTAGGCACAAAATTAATATTGAGATTAAGAGTCTCATGGATTTTCTTGCTCACGCTGGCTTTGAACCAAGATCCTCAGATCTCAGCCTTCTGAGAAGCTAGGATTGTAGGTGTGAGCCACTGGTGCCCAGCCAGAATATTTCTTTATGAAATAGAAAAAGATACTTGGATTAAAATCCCTCTTATTTTATTAAAAAATAACAACAACAAGAACACTAAATGAAGTATTTCATGAAGGAGAAAATTTTGACTTTATGCAAATCATGCTTACTGTAGTGAACTACTAAAAATCTAACAGCAACACTAGCTAGTGTGCCCTGAGAGAAGTGACCAAAGCTAATTGATTTCCCCCGTTACACAGCAGCCCTTACCATAACAATACCAGTGGCTATTACTATGAATGGGAGGTAATTATACCACATGTACTGATAAGCATGTTGCATCCTTCAATCTTCAAGAAAAAAAAATCTGCAAAGTATAAACCTTTCATGGATAAGAAAATGAGATCTTAGAAATATTACAACAGTTTTCTCACAACACCCAGTTGGCAAGTAATAAAACATGGGGACTATTAATCACCCAGGTCTTTCTTCACATTTATTAAAATAAATGCAAAGTAAGTATAGGATGTTCTTCACTGCTCTCTCTAAAAGGATTTAGATGAGGAATTACAATAATGAGAGAGGCAGGTAGCCCTAGGCCAAACAACTACAAATGGGTTCTTTCTGTTAGGCTATCTTGGAACCTTCACTATGTTTTGCAAAAGGCAACATATAGCTTGATTTCCTAAGTTATTTGATTTCATTCTTTTTCTCACACAAATCCCACCTTAAATAGTAGTGACTGAGTTTGGAAAGCACTGTCTCGGAAAATTAATAGCAATAGCTTTTGTTTTTTATGGGGCCCTAAAGTGTACACAGTGCATTTACATGCAATATTATGATCACTTATTTATGGAGGGGAGGGTGCAGACACTTAGAGAAAGTTCCAGTGGTTTGGCCTAGAAGCAACAGCTTGAAGGAACAGAGAATATGGATGAGAACTGAGGCTTTCAGGCTCCCTCTCCACTGTTTACCATGTGGGTAGCTGCTCTTCATTCAATGTAACCTTGGGGGAAATAGTGAAAGACGGTGAAAAGTCGCTCATATTTTCTGAATCTGGCTTTTCTCAACTAGAATATGAGGCAGGCGGAACTTAGTCCAAAGTCAAATCACTATACCATCCTTCGTTGCATGACTGAGTTCAAAATTACTTTTCTCAACTCCTTTAGCAGTTCAACTTGAATTAGGAGTCAAGAGAGAGTGGCAGGCACTTGGGGTATGCTGTCAAATTACACACATTTCTTTCTCTGACATATAGATCTCTCAGAATGTGCTGGTAAAAAATTGTGTGCTCAAGTATCTTTTGAAAAATTGCTGCAAAGGCCAGAGTAGCATGCCCTTTTGTGCTCTGGCTCTGCAGCATGCCATCTCTGGAAGAAAGAAAAAAAAATGCAGACAGCACAGCACTGTCTCCAAACGTTACCAATGTCCTTGTGGTCAGTACCACAAGACCATGCCTGGAGATGGTAAATCAACCATCATTCAATAGGAGAGCTGGAGGTCGCTTCCTTTTGGTAGTAAAAGTCATTACCTGACGCTAAACATTTCCACTTTTCCTCCCTATTTCACAGTTCATGAAGCACATATCTGATGTGGACAGATACTGTATTTAAAGATGTAAGACAATATGCCTCCATCCTCCCCCCTCCCTTGATTGCTTATGACTTCCAAGAAGCCATGAAACAGCCACTCTGCACCCTAGCTCTCCTAATTGCTCACATCTGTTAAGATGCCTGTGCACTGGGCTGTCTTGGGGCCCTTCCTCCATTTCTACCTCACCGCAAATGGTATCAGCAGGCCCAGAGCCAGGGTTACTATGTTCACCATGCAAGTCATTAGCCACACATAAACACCACAGCCAAGAATGGACGTGATGGCTCGATAATCTGTGAGAGCTCAGGTCAGAGTTTCAGCCCAGGGCTCGCAGAACACAAAGGCTGGCAGCCTGATCACTGCTTTTCAGCACGCACTGGGCATCCAAAGTAGTCAGTGGAGAAGGTGAGGAATAGGAGGCCTCATTAAAGATCTGCAGAAGGAAGATCCCTGTGGAGGCCCTCAGGTTCTGACAGTTATCCACTGGCCTTTTGACTCACGTGAAGAATTTATGAGGTTTGGGCCAGGAGCTAGCCTAGCGGTAGAGTGCTCGTCTAGCATGTATGAAGCCCTGGGTTCAATTCCTTGGTACCACATACTCAGAAAAAGCCAGAAGTGGCACTGTGGCTCAAGTGGCAGAGCACTAGCCTTGAGCAAAAAGTGTCCAAGGACAGTGCAGAAGCCCTGAGCCCCAGAACTGGCAAAAAAAAAAAAAAAAGAATTTATGAGGTTTAGCGCCAAAATAAGAGAGGGCCAAATATTCCAAATGGCATTATCGTATTTCCAGGAACAAGTAAGTAGCCCCAGGGACTGATAGAACGTGTATTTAGGTCCAAATGTTATTTTTGCTATCTGAATGTCAACTTCTTTAATGCTAATGGTGATAAAATGGCCAAGTATATGTCTCTCCACTCCTCTTCTCTCTACTCTACCCCTCCCCTCTCCTCTCCTCTTTCATCCCCACCCTTCACCCCTTTTCCTCTTCCTTATCTGTACATAATAACCAATAGGCTACAGAAGTTCACAAGCTAACCGATCTCCTTTAAGTGGGTCACAAACCATCTGTAAGTCACAACTACAGGGACAATAATATTGGCACAAATACAGGGTTAACATACTTGCTATTATCATTTTAGTTTTCAAATGACAAATTCCAGTAGGAGGGGAAAACCCGTAAGAGAAGACAAATGTCCACATCTGCAGGTCTCTTAGGATTCAAGGTTATGATTTAATAGTATATTTAAGACTGTCAATGGCCTTATCCTTTAAGAATAAAATAAGGAGATTACATACATCCAGCAGTTTGTGATTTTTAGATATTTTTAACTAAATCAGATCCAGTGTTTATAACTAGCTTGACTTTCATAGTCCTGATTTGAAGAAGAAAAATGAACACATAAGCAGAAAAAGTGCATGTTTAAGATGACTGAGTTTTCACTGGTCTCAGTTTCACAAAATCACTTAAAAACAAATAGCCACATGAGTTGCGTTGCCACTGATGATTAAGTGTTTTTATCAATACAATTCAAGAGTAGGGATTTTGTTGGTTTGTGTGTGCCATTGCTAGGGCCTGAATTCTGGGCTTGAGTTATTGTCCTTCAGCTTTTCTTGCTCAAGGCTGGTGCTCTGCCACTTGAGCCACATTTATTTCTAGCTGCTCAGGAGGAGGATCACAGCTAGTCTGAGCAGAAGAGTCTGTGAGAATCTTGTTTCCAATAAGCCAAAAAAAGCCAGAAGTAGAACTATGGCTAAAGTGGTAGAGCACTAAGCTTGGGCAAAGTAATTAAGGAACATGGTAGGAGGCATGGCTCAGGAGTGCCAGCCAATGAGCAAATGCACAGATACTGAGTCAGAGTCGCAGGCTCAGAAAAGAAAAGAAAAGAAAAGAACAATGACACACAACTCAGGAGTTCAAGCCCGAGTAAAGGTATGTAAATGCATAGTTCATGCATGTGGGCGCACACACACACACACACACACATACATGGAAAAACTTAATTCTGTTCTTATAATATATACACTTCTTTGTTTTTTCTTTCTTACAATTAGACAGCAAGCAGAATAGGTTTCATAAAGTTAGATAAAGTAGGACTCATATCCAAATATATGGTGTTATCCTCAAAGCCTGAGACCACATATCATGCAAAGTAATAACACAGGAAAATAGACTTCGCCTCCAGATTTAGGTATAACAGGCAACCACCGAGGCTAACTGTACAAGTCAGGAGAATAGAACAGAACATCTGTCCAATTGTAGACCCTCATAAATACTATGCAATGATTTTCTGCAGAGAAACGGAATGCCCTTCAGCTTCCTCGTGCTTCTGAAATGAAGTACTTTGCTGGTCAGTCTTGGATGGCACAGTATTGCGCCCACACTCATTCCTGTTCAAAATGTTAAATTTCACCTCCAGGTATTTTAAGTTTGTAAGCTATTGTCTTAAAAGGAGAAAGGGTGAGGGCAGAAAAAAGGGAGGAGGGAGGAAGGAAGGAGGAGGAGGGGGGCAGAGAGGAAGAGAGAGAGGGAGGGGAGGGAGGGAGAAAGAGAAAACGAACTTTTGGACTAAAGGATGTCCATGTGACTAAGGAATTCTTCAAAGATAAATCCAGAAAAAGTTCTAAAAATACAATGCACACACACGACTGCATAAGGGGACAGCTAAGAAAGGTAGAATTACCACACACACACACACACACACACACACTCATGGCTCCAGCCACACAAGATTAACGGTGGCTCCTAAGGCTTTTGAGGTATTTTAAGGCTTTTGCATATGCTATTCCTGCGACCAAGAAAGTTTTTTCCCACCTGCGCTTTAAGATTCAGCTTAAAACCCTTCTTACCCTTACAAATGAAGTGAGTTGATTCTTCCTTTGGGCCCTCATGGATTTAATACAGAAATCCATTACAGCATGTGCCATTCTATAACTGAATTCCCTAATTTCTGTGTTGATCCTCCTCATTTCTGCACACATTCCTTGAGACTGTCTTCTTACCTCCAACGCATTGTCATGACCATTCTAAACAATTACCCAAATAGTCAACTCCCTCCTCACGTACCTTCACTTCATACCATATTGCTGACTTGTTTTCTGACAAGTAATCCACTTCCCTGCTAGTGTGGAAGCTCCAGAGCTGTAGCACACAAGCCTCTGTGGCCACCATGGATCTCCCAGCCCAACACTAACATTATTGTGTTCACTATCAGAGGTCCAGCACAGTTGCTTGGTTTCAGTCCCAGTACTGAAGTTACTGTGTTTACCATTCCAAGTACTGTCACTCATTCCAGTACCAATATCAAAGGTACTGTATTCACTATCCATGTCAGAGTACTTACAATTGCTTGGCATATTACATATACTTCAAAGTACCACTGAACAAATAAATTATAGTTGCTGAATAATGTTTAGCAAATGGATAGGTAAATAAATAACCATATATTTTTGTTTGAAAAAAAATCTTGGTTACTATTTACAATCCAAAATATGTTTATTCCATAAAAGATGATAGATAAGTTTAAAAAATAAATTCTTATTAGAGTACTGTTTGGGTCACATGGCTGTTGGGCTCCAGATAACATTGTCTTTTAACAGTAATTAGTATAGGTCCTTGAAACTTGGGGTCCAGGATACAATGTAAAAATATCAGATGACAGAAAAATACCCTATAAAAGTTGCTGTCTCCATTTCTGAGGTCTGCTTTCCTAGAACACCTTCAAAGCAACCTGGAAGCATCCAAAATCTATATTTCAAAAGTAGCAAAGTAGGGCTGGGAGTTTGGCCTAGTGTTAAAGTGCTTGCCTAGCATGCACAAAGATCCGGGTTCGATTCCTCAGTACCACATACATAGAAAGGCTGGAAGTGGTGCTGTGGCTCAAGTGGTAGAGCTCTAGCCTTGAGAAAGTCCAAGGACAGTGCTCAGGCCCTGAGTTCAAGGTCCAGGACTGGCAGAACAAAAAAAAAACCAAACAAGAGTAAAAAAGTAACTAATTATTTTTAAAGTTTTAATTTTTTCAACAACAACAAAATTCATCTTCCAATAGAAAAATGAAACACAATATATATATATATATATATATATCTGTGAGTAATTTCTACAAAAGCTACTCAAAGCCCTCTAGTCAGGAATTTTGCTAGTGATTCTGAAGGTGGAATCTGGTGGTCTTTTCTGACCAAGCTGGATTTGAACTATGATCCTCCAGGTCTCAATTTCCTGCGTAGCTTGGAAATGAAAGGATATAAACCTTATGTAAACTTCAGAAAGGGTGCTTTTATAATTTGCAGTCAAGTATGGAGCCACATCTCCAAGATTATTAACAAGTCTTGGTTATAATTATATCTATGACCAGAAGAATTAAGTGTTCTATTTTCAGGAAATGGGAACTTATTCACATAACTTTAACCTCTGACCTCTTTTCTATGCATAAAAATATGCAATTTATTTAAGATCAAGTCTAGAAGATTACCCTTTGACTTTTCCCTGGAAGCCTGGCTCACATGATTCCTTTTGCCTTCTTCCTTTGGCAGCTCTATTGTTACAGGATCTACTTGACATTTTGATTCTTTATTAAGTTCAGTGTTTACCATTTATAGGAGGCCTTTGGCGTTCATTGATTTCATACAGGTTTTTATTGTGTGTGACTATGAACAGAAATGACCTGCAGTAATTTGGAATTCTGCTAAGTGCTGGTTCTCAGAGACACACTGGTTCTAGGGGCGATGTAGTAGAGGACTCTGCCTGGGCACCAGCCTAGGTTCCCAGTGGCCCTGAAGAAAGTAATTAAAGACACTCTCCACGCACATGTACAGTCCAATGGTGCTAAATAAAGCTATATGTGATCTTGGCTACATGGGAGGTAGACAGGGGGATTGTGCTTTGTGGCCATCCCTAACCAAAAAGAAGTTCTCAAGAACTCATCCTAACCAATGACTGGATTCAATGACATATGCCTGTCCTCCTCAGTGACACAAGGAAACACAAGTAGCAGGATCACAGCTGAGGCCTATCTGACCTTTCCCTTAAGAATAGCAAATAGAAAAAGTGGCTAGAGCTGGGCACAGTGGCTCATGCCTGTCATCATAGCTTTTCAGGAGGCTGAGATCTGAGGATCACTGGTTCAAAGCCAACCAGGGCACTAAAAATGTCTATGAGACTCTCATCTCCAATTCATCACCAGAAAACTGGAAGTGGCATTGTGGCTCAAGGAGTAGAGTGGTAGCCTTGAGCTGAAGAGCTCAAGGACAACACCCAGACCCAGAGTTCAAGTCTCATGACAGACAAAAAAAATGTGGCTCAAGTACTAGAACACCTGGGTAAATAAGCAAAAGGCTCCTGAGTTCAGTCCCCAGTGACAACAGGAAAAGGCCTGAAAGTATAAATATAAATGATAATAAAGATGATAGAAGGTCTAGGCAAGTCATAATTCTGTGCCAGAAAATAGAAATTAGATTAGAACACTGAACAGGTAGCCACATGATAAGTCTATATTAGTGAGTGAACTAGAATAGATTCTTTCAGTTGTTCGATATTTAGTAGTATTCACACATGTGGGTGGGTTGTTGTTGTCCTTCAAATAAATTCTACTACAAGAATATTCTTTCTGAGAGAAATCAAAAAAATAAGTCCCACACATTTTCCAAAAAGAAATGTACTTATTAGCTAGCTTATGTAACTATAACTGCTCTAACTGCTCTGTATATCACCTTGATAATAATTAAAAACTAACATTCCTTGTATTACTTTTCACTTCATCTGCTGTGATACTATCATCAATGCTATCTGGTAGCCCTGTGCCACAGGTTGCAAAGGAAATGCTGTACTGAGGCCATGCATGTGCTATCTTGAGATAGATATTAATGTCTTCCTTTTGTGAAACAGTCACAAAAGCTAAAGATGGAAGACTTGAAGAAATGCATTTGAAGTTAACCAAGGTGAAGTGAGGATTATGATCCAAGTAGGTTTCCATCAGAAGCTCATTTCGCTGTTTTTGTATCTATCTTTAAAACCCTCCGGCATGTCCTATCTCTTATGTATGTATTCTTGTTTAATTTATGTAGTTAACGATGTTATTTCTATGTACCCCAAATTTACTGA
Organism: Megascapheus bottae; assembly: GCF_031878675.1. Lineage (NCBI taxonomy): Eukaryota > Metazoa > Chordata > Mammalia > Rodentia > Geomyidae > Megascapheus > Megascapheus bottae. The sequence goes on from NC_143517.1 coordinate 53,897,424, forward strand.
AGCTCAAATGCTTGTTCCTAGAAATCAGTTGCTAAGCATGGCAATTTAATTGTGGTAAGTACGTGTGCACACCCCAAAGTACTCCCCCCACACCTCACCAGGGTGATGTATAGTGGAGTTACAGTTACACTCATAAGGTAGTGAGTACAATACTTCCTGAGCATTGTTGCCCCCTCCCATTTTTTCTCCCACTTTTCCTCCTCCACCCCCTCCCAACTTGTAAAGTTCATTTTCAACGAATTGTCTTGTGAATATCAGTTACGCTGGATCACCCTTTGTCCTTTGTCTCATCATCTTCTCTTTCCCCTTTCTTCCCTAATTCAAATAAATGTAGATACAATACACCAGGTACCAAAGTCAGAAACAGCAACAACAGGGCTTAAACCATAAAAGGGGACCCAAAGGAGTAAAGAAACAATTTCACCTACTACATTAAAAAACAACCACATATCCATCTCCCTCACCAGGAATATTTTTGTGCATTGTACATCAGCACTACCGACCTCAAGCTATTTCAGTGTGAGGAGTTAGGACCTCTGGGCCTCTAAAAGTGAACGATGACCTGAAGATGGTGAGATATGGTGATGACTTGACAAACCATCCCTAATGATCCAATGCTTCCACTCATATCTCTCCCCACACTGCTTCTGACAAAAATTCCATTGGGTCACTCAGAATTTCTCCATTTTTCACACCAATTAGTGTAGGTCGTAAAGGTCAATAAGGCAGAGCCACCAGTGGACAAATAATAAGGGAAACATTTATGTAGTAAAAGACTCCAGAAAACCTGCAACCAAGAAGAGTGAGGCTGCTTCTCATCCACACACATCATGGTCTGTTTTACACAGACCAAATAGGACAACAAGAAATTGGGATTGAGAGTGGGAAGATGGGACCGGAGTCACATGAACCATACAGCCATATGTGTAGTGAGCTAAAGACTTTGGCAAACAAGCACAGCAGTACATGTTTGGTAATGACACTTACAGAATGCAAGTGTCAATTTTACTTAAGGGTAGAGAGAATTTGGTAGATGAGTCATCTTAACCAGAGACTGACTGTCACTGCATCATCTTCCTCTTCCAAAGTTACTCTTTCATTCTCTACTTCTTGTTGGCTCTTCTACTTTTGACTCTTGCTCTTTAAAAGGGTATCCTAATCTGAATCTCTACCTTTGATCTCATCAAAACCCCATCTTTCATCCTCCACATACCCTGAAGTCCTTTATTAATACACTGAGATCATCACTTGTCTTCATCTGCATAATTCTGAAGAGTTCTGAAATTCTTTATATGCTGAGTGAAATAAAGAACAGCTCTTCAAAAATCATCATACCAGCATTTCACTCCAAGTCTGAGAAATTTGACATTTCCAAGTAAGGAAGCGCCTAAAGGTATTTACATAAAGTTCCATGATTTGAGCATTTTCCTATGAAAGGATGACTGTTTAGAACAAAGAAATGAGGGCTGGGTGAAAGAAATCCCTCTTCCTCTTACCGCTAATCTCCAGCAAAGGCATTTAAAAAAATACAATGTAAGTTTGTATTTTATTTCTAGAGGAAGTGTGCTCTAGCATGTACCAGGGACAGGAATCACGCTCTGATTAGTACCACTGGCTCTCTTCCACAACCCTTTGACAAATACAGGTGCACAATTTCCCAGAAACACTCTAGGCACTGGAACTATAGACCTAAAATATGAAAGAGCTTCTTTTCTCTGCAAGGTTGGAACCTGTGAGATCAATGAACATTTCAGGGATGCTCTGTGAGTCCTGATGACAGTCATATGAGTAAGACAATTCTGTCAATCCTGCCTGACCCCCAGTGAACAACCTAACAGGCTTAATTCCCAAAGTGTTCAAATAAGCCAATCATACACTCTACAGACCTCTCCAAGACTGTTCCAATGGCCTCTACTATTTCAGCAGTTCCTACTGCAGCTCCTATATGGCCCTGCTTGGAATGACTTGTCCTCTTCCCCAACACAGCAACTAAGAAACTACTGTGAATGTTATCTGCCCAGTGTGGAGTACTATAAGGTAGGGAGCTTCGCCCTGTTGAGGATGACAAAGCCCCTCTCTCCTATTAGGGTGAGCCAGAGATGATCAGAAAAATCAAAGCATGGGAACTGATCAGAAATAGGGATGTAGTTCAGTAGAAGAGTGCTTGCTTGGTATAGGCAAGCACCGGGTTTGACTTCCACTGCTACACCAAGTAAAAATAAGAACAGTAATTCTTAAGAATGGTGAGTGAAGTTAAGTCAAGACCAGAGAGACAATAAGATGCATATCTGTTCTCATATGTGGAAGTTAAAATTAATCTATAAATATATAAGGATAGTTTGCCATGTATCCTTGGATACGCAGGGCTAATATCCAAAGTAGGGTAGATTTAGGAGAGAACACAAACAATGTAATTCCTTAGAAAGTCTAAGTCACAGTCCAAGAAAATGAGTATCAGGAAATCAGGTACTGAGAGGTGAGAGGATGGGGTCAAGGAGAGGGAGGAGAGGAAGTAAGAGAGGAAGATGAAAGAATGCAGTCATAAAATTAAATGCATACTCTACAAAATTTTAAAAAAATTGAGAGAAGTGTGGTTTGGGAGGGATGGGGGAGAATGACAAAGCAGGCTTGCCAGTGACCATATTCATATGTCTATAAATACTGATTATATTTATATACTACTTTATTGAATGGCAACTTCTTTGCATACCACTTAAAGATAAAAATAAAAAGTTTTTTCAAAGTAGTTCTTTTTTTTTGCCATAGGTAGACAGCTTTTGGAAACATCTGTTTTATGAAGGAAGGATAATCTGCAATGCCTAATAAGGTAAAACTAAATTAAACAGGGTCTAATAGCTGGACATCCGGGCATAAGGAGCTTCCTATCTTGAGTTCGACCCACTTCTCCAAAGAGATTGAAGCAGGCCTAAGGAATGGAGTGTGCTTGCTCTCACCTTGTATATCTGCAACTCTGATGTTTCCACTGGGTCAGAAACACTAACGCCACCCAAATCACACTGTGACATCAGGTAGAAAAGTTGCCATATTTTAATATTTTCATGTGGTGGCCTCTGCCACCCATCTATCACCACTTAAGATCTCTGATGTTTTATGAGAGAACGGAAGGCAGGAACAAGTCAAATTAAATTCATACAGACACATTTTGTTTAAACATGTGTAGCCAAAGTCTACTAGCAAGATAACCAAGTTGCTGGTAGGTTTTCCTGTCTTGTTTGATCTCAGAGGTGATTCACTCAGGAACTTGAAGACTGCTTTTCAAATGAACATAGCAGAGCTATTAGCCCTTAATTGCATTCCCAGTCTGTGTTTCCTAGCATGTCCAACATTCTTGATTTAGGAATGATGCAAGCCTGGTGTAACCAGAATGGGAGTTCTTTCTTATCAGACGGGAGGGAGTTCCCTCAGGTCAGAAACTATTTTCTCCCTGGAAGAAGTGGTGGGAAATTCCATGTTAGGTGATTTTTTTTTTAAGGCAGATGGAAGGCTGATATATTTAGCAGCTCCAGAAATATCATTCCATTAATTATTCTGTCAAGATCTTGATTACCAGCAGCCTGTTTTACTCAGGCTGGGAGCATTTTACATTTACACTTGAGATTCTTTTAATACAGCTAAGCAATGTAACTAGGAAATGAAATTACTTCGTTGAGTGTAATATTTGGAATTTGGTGGTGGTAAATAGATGGTTATTGTTAGAACTGAAAACAGATGATGATACAAATTACATAAGAAAAAATAGATGTACAAATACATGTTTACAGAGAGGGATGAATGGGAATAATGGAGACCTAAGAAAGATTAACTAGATGATGAAATGGACAATAGATTATAAGTGGCTAGATAAACACATACAGAGAAAGATGAGGGAGCAGGAACAAAAGGGAAGGTAGGGGAAGAGAGAGAGAGGAAGAGGGTGAGAGGCAGTGTAGTCTTGGCACACTAATGTTTAATCTTAATAATTAGTTCCATAACATTTAACTTTTTTGTAGAAAGATTTTATTAATACTGATTTTTTAAATCATATTTCAAATGTCAAGTTTAACAAACAAGTATTCAAGAATGGAATCTCTATATGCAATCACTGGCACATAACTTTAAGAACAAAACTAAAATTAAGCTGTGTCTTTGTATGTCATAGACACATATCCATGTATATATCAATACATCTATAGAATATATATCCATTTATATATCAATATGTCTATAGAATATATATTCTATCTTATATGTCTATATAGTTATATTTCTATCTTCAACTTCATGTCATTGACCTTGAATACCTGAGTAAATGAGTCATCAGTCTTGTGTTTTTGGGATCTAATATCCACATATCAAGGAGACCATGCATCTTTTGTTCCTTTGGTCTTGACTTATCTCACTCAACATGATTTGCTCTAGTTTCATCCACTTCCCAGTGAATGGCATTATTTTCTTTTCTGCTGGCTATGTAGAATTTCATTGTATATATATACCACGTTTTTTGTATCCATTCATCTGTCATGGGGCATCCCGGTGGTTTCTATCCATTAGGTATTGTGAATAGTGCAGCAATGAACAGTTTGGCAAAAACTATGACTTAAAAATTAGAAAGATTGGGCCGGAATTTGGCCTAGTGGTAGAGTGCTTGCGTAGAATGCACGAAGACCCAGGTTCAATTCCTTGGTACCACATACATAGAAAAAAAAGCCAGAAGTGGTGCTGAGGCTCCAGTGGTAGAGCTCTAGCCTTGAGAAAGTCCAAGGACAGTGCTCAGACCCTGAGCTCAAGTCCAGGACTGGCAAAAAAAATTAGAAAGATTAACAATTAAAATGTTATATTTCTGTATAAAATTGTGTCAGCTGCACTTTGAACAGAGTTTGTCCCCTTCTTTGCCTTTGGATAACTTACGAAAGAAGGCAAGTAAGTATCTTTCTCATTGCTTGGCAAACTCACACACTTTTAAGTTTGGACCAGACAGCAACATTGTATCCTCATACTTCCAGGGATATTGTTACACTGCCAGGAGTTTCTCAAACAGGAAGTTTTCACCATTGTCATCTCCTGGAGAACTTTCATCCACTGATGAACGTTATCACCATTTGTAGTTTTAAATTTTCTTTCACCAAGTTTTAGCTGCATAGCACCATACTGTCCATATTGACAGGGGAATGTGGACTTATCTCTTCCATATTCCACTGACGTTTGATTTAAATTTCATTTCCATCATTATTTTTTGGTTTTTCTACTCTCTTTTTATTTTTCTTCTTCTTCCTTCTCTTTCTTTCTTTCTTTTCTTTCCCTCCCTTCCTCCCTCTCTTCTATCCTTCCTTCCTTCCTTCCTTCCTTCCTTCCTTCCTTCCTTCCTTCCTTCCTTCCTTCCTTCCTTTGTTTCCTTCCTTTAATCCTCCTCCATCCTCTTCCTTCCTCGCTGTCATTGTCTTTGTTGTCCTCCTCCTCTTCCTCCTCCTCCTCCTCCTCCTTTCCTCCTCTTCATCACCAAACACCATTCTTTATGGACAGCTTCCTCTTTTGATTATCCATTCTTATAAAAATCATGCAAATTTATGACTGGGACAAGGAAGGGGCATAGGAATCTGTGGGCTAACAGCTGTGTGGTGACCAATTACCCACATGCTTTTAAAAGAAGAGATGTAACAACTGGTCATTGGTCAAGATATACACCTGTTATTAGTGATTTATGGGCCAAAACGCTAACAGTGCAGTTTGTTGTGTTTTTTTTATCATAAGTGATTCACTTTGAACATACATTGTGTACATACACAAATTGTTCCATTAAAAATGATTTTGGTCTGAGATAGTTATTTGCATTTCTGCAGTACAGACATTAGGACGAAAAAGGAGAAGGAAGATTAAATATGATGTAGAAAACTAAAAACAGGGCCTGACTAGCACAGAAACAAAGGTAAAATTGCTTATCATTGTGAAGAATGGAAAAGAAGGAGGAAAAGCGATGCTCCTCTGGAGTCTCTTTATAGAAAAGTCAGGGAGGAAATCGGCAGAAAACATGGGGAGGATAAGGATAATGGCAAAGAGGCAGTTACATGCTGGTGGCTCATGCCTAGCAATTCAGAATGATGAGTTCTGAGGATGACAGTTTAAAGGCAGCCTGGCAGAAAAGTCTAGGAGACTCTTTTCTCCAATTAACCAGTGAAATGCTAAAAGTGAAGCTGTGGCTCAAGAGATTGAATGCCAGCCTTAAGGGAAAAAGTCAAGTGAGGTAAAGCTATGAGTTCTAGCCCTAGTACTGCTACATAATAGCTAAATAGAGGATCGGAACTATTTTTTCATGTCTCCTGTCTGTTCATTTGAAATTCTGTTTCTGATCTATGACACTGAGTTGAGAATAGAACTAGGAAAGCCTTACTCAAATGGGCAGATGTTTCCTGGGCCCCATGATAAGCTAAGCTTAGTGGAACATCTGGGCTTCGGTGTTAAAAAAAAAAATCAACTAAAATTCTAGCTGTGCCAAGTACTAGCAGAACTACTGCAGATTCTTTACCACATAGTATTGGGATTATTATACACATTGTCTGAAAAAGACTAAGCACATAATAAATACGAAGGCATATAAAGTCATATAATCTAAAGGCATTGGTATGCCTTTAACACTAATAAACAGGGAAGAACAGCCATTTAAGTGTTTCTGTTAGAAAGAAACTGAAATGAGACCAAGTAAAGCTAAGAACTGAACTTGCTACTCAGAGCTTCCAACTGGGTTTTTTGTTTTGCTGTTTTTGTTTTTGCATTTTTAATCTGACAAGACATTGTTTGCAAATGGAAACACGTAGGTAAAAACAAAGGCAATCAATCACAAACTCACACAATTCTGCCATGTTATTCTTTTTTTTTAATTGTATTTCTACACAGCTAGATAATCAGAACTTGGTTTGTTTTTCAAGTGTCTGAAATCAAACCACTGAAAACACCTCAATGCAGAGATAATTAACTGAAAAGACTTCTTTAAAATGATTGAAACAGATCTTTGGGGACTGGGCCACCTTATAATTCAAATAGAAATTGTATTTATGGGCCTTCCCGAGCTAGACAGACACTTGTAAGGAGTTAAAAAGGCTGAGGACCACTGAGTTCTGATGGCTCATACCTGGAATCCTAGCTACTCATGGTTCAAAGCCAGTCAAAGCAGGAAAGTTCATGAAACTTTTATCTCTACTTCATTTCCAAAAAACCCAAACACACAAAAACCTGAAGCGGAGCTGTGGGTCAATTGGCAGAGTGGTAGAGTGGTAGCCAAGAGCAAAAAAGTTCTGTGGTCAGTGCCCAGGCCCTGGATTCAAGTCTCAGGATAATATAAACAAAAAGATCTGATAACAGGATCATGAAATGGCTTTGCATTGATTCGCCTTTTCTAGTCAGGGGTGAAAGGGGAGTTGTTTTACATTGTTTGGGTTCCTATAAACAACATTAAAAAACTTGAAATGTATAATCTTGTCACAGAGCTGCTGATATTTATTACAAAATCAAAGCTTAATAGTATTTAGAGAAAGACCAAGGACATCAATTTAAGGTAAATTACAGCTGAGTATATATAAGACCACATTTTATATCTTTACAAATACCAAGCACATTTGCTGATATTTGTGATAATATAAGGAAGGCCTAGTATTAAGGATTTGGTATTCATTGTAACATTTGGCTAAAAACTATTCATATGTCTGCACACTAGGATTTGATCTATCAAAAAAAGTCCAGTTTGGATTTTTTCCCATAGAACTCTTTTTTTTTTTGCCAGTCCTGGGCTTGAGCTCAGGGCCTGAGCACTGTCCTTGGACTTTTCTCAAGGCTAGAGCTTTACCACTTGAGCCTCAGTACCATTTCTGGCTTTTTTCTATGTATATGGTACTGAGGAATCGAACCCAGGTCTTCATGCATGCTAGGCAAGCACTCTACCACTAGGCCAAATTCCCAGCCCTCCCATAGAACTCTTTTGCTAAGTTTTTTGGGGGTAGATTTAAGAATAAAAGCCATAAAGGACAGTTTTCTGATAATCAGTCACAATATAACATTATTGCTCTTATAAATACACTGAATAATATACTTAAAAAGAAATCTGGTAGCTTGTTTTCTGAAGTTGCATCATAAAAATAATAATATTCCAACAAAGAAAGAGGTTTTTTCTATGTCTTTATGTTTTCACAGGAATGCCTGTTCTTTTTCCTGCTTTGTTTATTACAGATAAGAATTACATGGGTTTTTCTGCTTGTGCTGGCTTTGAATCAAGATCCTCAGATCTCAGTTTCTGGAGTAGCTAGGATAATGGGTGTAAACCACCAGTCCCTGGTCAAAAATGGTTATAAATGTAGTTAGTTAATTAGTTTGTTAGTTTGTTTGTTTATTTATTTATTTATTTTGCCAGTCCTGGGGTTTGATCTCAGGGCCTGAGGACTGTCCTTGGACTTCCTCAAACCTTGAGCTCTACTACTTGAGCCATGGCACCACTTCCAGCTTTTTCTATGTATGTGGTACAGAGGAATTGATCCTGGATCTTTGTCCATGCTAGGAAAGCACTCTACCACTGGGCCAAACTCCTGGCCACAAAGGCAGTTTATTTTTAAAGGGATAAGAGCAAGAGCTGAAAATACCTTCGCTATGGACAGTTTAAGCTGTGTGTGCAGCCAGGCCTCTGTGTCCCCAGATCCAGTTTCTATTCTTGTATAACTGCTCTGTGTCCTGAAATGCCCATTTTCTCTTGTTAGCATCCATCTATGGGCTCCTTTGCCATTGGGAAGCACCAGCGGGAAATCAGTAACCATCTTCTCCAAAATCCACAGTTGGGAGAGGGTAGCCCTTTCTACCACTATAACACTTGCTCAGTTTAGGTAACTGCTCTTTTACCTTTACTTCTTAGATCAAGTGACGGTAGTAGCCTCCCAGGGGGATTAGACGTGGAGCACTTTGCTATCTCCCAGTGTTTTTCCCCACTTAGACGCTGCCTTACAAACTATCCTGACATGAAAACATTTCTAGTCATCACTTATGAGTTTTCTAGCCATCCTCTGTCAACAAATGAATGTCTTTCGCATTTCCCCCCTGGACAACCCATTCTCCCTTCTCAGCACAGAATCTGAGTGGGGCTAATCTCACTATTGAAGGAGATCTACGGATGACCCAGTTTAGGCTTCTCAATATCTGTGCTGAAAGGACTACAGCAGAGAGGCCTCCACTCACTAAGTTACCCAGGTATATGGGGAAAAAAACACCTTGGAGCTCACTGGTAACAGAGAGCTTTTTGTTTTGTGTTTTTTTTTTTTGTTTTGAGAATAACTAGCAAAGGAGACATAGGAATAAACAGATGGAGAGGCCACCAAATTGAATTCCTTGATCCCACCATGCCTGAATCTTACTTTTGCACAATGAAGTTGCAGAGGCTCCTTTTTACTCAAGGTAAATCACAGGATCTCTAATGGGTGTTCTAATAAAAACAGGAAGTTGGAAAGACTAAAGAGTAGAGAATGTTAGGGATTGCGGTTGTTTTAAAACAATTTATCACTCATTCAGAAAGGCTACCTGCAGTGGTTTGGGTAAATGGTGACAATGATATTTCCAACACTGACACTCTGTCTTTAGTTCTCGGAAATCTAAAGTAAATGGGACATCACCAGAGCAAGCAATCCACTTTGCCTTGAACTTGCCGGCCCAGTCCCACACATGAACTGGTACAGACAAAGAACAATGGTGGAAAAGAGCCGAATGCTGTGTTCCAGTATTATTTTCAAGTGCCATTGGATGGAGTCTTCTCAGATGACAGAGTTCCTTGGCAGGAAAGATGTTATTGCAACCATCATTATTCCTATTTACCGACTTTTTGAGAACATGAGTTACTAAGAGGTCAAACTGTACCCAAAGCCCAATGATCCTGAATAGCTGAGGTCAAATTCAAGGGACAGCAGTCAGGTACAAGGCCAATGGTAAAAGCTCAATCTGTTGAAATGAAGAGAAGGAGTAAGTCCCAAGAGATAGTGGCAAAGTGTGCATGACTTTTATCCACAAAGCACTACCCTATACCTTGGGAAAAGAAAGAATGACAGTGCTAGTGTGGCACAATCTTTCCCACAGCAGCTTGTCTTCCCTGACAGATACGAGGTCTCCAATTGTCTTACACAACACTTTTTACTTCTACTTATGTGTCCCATATAATGCAGGTTCTCCATAGTAGTTATATGAGGCCCTACTGAGTGACAGCAGAAATAAACAATATAGTACAATAAAGGAACAAGTCAGTGCATGGCAGTTGCTCTCCAGGTTTCTGGAGAAATCCAGGCACTTATTGCCATGCCTACCATTTGTAAGTGTATGATTTGATCATGCGGAGGAATCTGTATCATCCATGAGCTGGCTTATCAAAAGTCACACAAACACTTCTTCCAACAGCCCTGTCAACTTCCTTGCTTTCCAAGGCACCAGCTCTGCTGTGAGCTTTAGCTTACCTTCCCTCCTCTCCTACATGACCTCCCCCCCCCCCAAAATGAAACCTTTCATCCATTTTCTCATCCACCCGCTCAAGTTAATTTATTACTTTAAAAGCCAATTGACTGCGTGTTTGATTATATGTTGGAGGACCCTGGTGGGTTAAGGGAAATTCTCTGTGACTCAGAAGGTATGTGCTAGTGTACTTAGAATGAAAAAGAACTCCGCATACAGTGTGAATGGGAGACCCAGCCTATGGGATGAGAGAATTCCAGTTGTTCTGCGTACAGGGAGAGCCTAGAGGACAATGATGGAGGGATATGGTTTCCTTACTTTTTCTGCAAGCCAGCCAAGATGCCTGATCTCTCGGCTGCCTGCAATGCCCGTCTTCCCCAGCTGCTCTCTGACTTCGGCCATCACTCGAGCCTGCAGTTCACTGACACTGGCATGGATGGCACTGAACCAGGCCTGGGCAGTGGCTGAGTCCTTGCTCCTGAGGATTACAGTGTGCTTCGCGTCTGGAGAATGGATTTCAAGCTGCCTGAAAGAAAAGAAAAAAGGGTCAGAAGCTTCCTGGAAGAGCCTGATTTCAAGACCTGCCTCACCAGGGTGAATTAATTCTTTACTCTTTTAGCCTGGCATTTTCCAAGGCTTTATCTGAATGGCCCCATCATTCACTTATTTATACATTCCTTCACTCATCCACAAATACTGGTGTATGTTCCGGGATCATGGTTATATAACCATCAAATTACCTGAACTAAGTGTATCTTATTTTCTCATGATTCGGTTGACTGGATTGGCGGGCATTATCATATCTGGACTTCTGTACCGCAGATTGAACTGATTTAACTCACAGAGGATTTTCAGGATATACTTATATATCACTGATGCTGCTGGTAGGAAGTAGATTGGAAAGTCTTGCCACATGCTTACTGCTGCTGAGCAGGAACTGAAAATATTTTAGGATGAAAAATGATGGGATTTAGTATTCTTTAGAAGCCTAGACAGTGGCACTTTCAAGTAGTCGTTAAACACTGGACTCCCGGAGTGAAGGGGTGAAAGGAAAAGGACACAAAGTGGGAAGAGATGCACAGTCTCACAACACCAAATTCACTTGCCTCATCTGAGAGAACAAGAGATCCACATAATTTTACCTTGCAGTCATTTTACCCTGGGGTTACAGGTGACATACGAGAGAACAATAGCAACACTACATGATGTCATATACTGGGGAGGTAGAAATAAGACAATTTTGACTTCAAGTCTTTGCTAGACTACATAACCAGAACCTCAAAAACAAACCAAGCCCCATGAGACTGCGTTGGTATGACCAGAGTGTTCACTTCTATGTCATTTGATAAAGGTGAAGATTTGTGTAAAACCCATTGCTCTCCATCACCCCTGTAAAGAACATGCATTCTATCACCAGAATACTTCCCTCCAACTTCCTATCATAATCCATGTCCCCAATTTTCAGTATCATTGCAAATCTTGGCCTCTTCCCCATTACTTTAATTTTTAGACATACCTTTTTAATGTGAGGGGAAAAGTCTTCTTTATTTGCTCACGTATGCACACACATAAATGCCCTTCATTCATTCATTTTGTATTAGGAAAATATAAGGATTGGGAGCAAGATTATCCATTTGTTAATTTCCTTTCATTTCTCAATAATTATATTGCAATCCATAATAATTTACTATGTGCTAGGCAAAGTTTAAAATCCTTACATAATCCTCAATATATAATCTTCACCTATTATTACATGTAATGTTCTTAAAGAGTCTCACGACTGGCCCGGGAGTTTGGCCTAGTGGTAGAGTGCTTGCCTAGCATGCACGAAGACCTGGGTTTGATTTCTTGGTACCACCTACATAGGAAAAAGCCGGAAGTGGTGCTGAGGTTCAAGTGGCGGAGGTCTAGCCTTGAGAAAGCCCAAGGACAGTGCTCAGGTGCTGAGCTCAAGCCCAGGACTGACAAAAAAAAAGAGTCCCACAACTGATATTATCAAATATATTTAACAAAAGAAGTAAAGAGAGAAATAATGTCTCTAAGGCCACATAGCAGTGGATGTTAGATTCAAAGCCTCAGACTCTAATGGAAGTATTTTACATGCACATATAGAAAGAATGTACATAATATATTTACAAAATTGTAAGAAAGTTAAGCCAAGGAGTAAAGGTAGGGGGAGCGGGATAAGAAAGAATAATAAGCCTAGCACTGGTGGTTCATGCCTGTAATTCTAGTTACTCAGAGGACTGAGATATGGGGGCTATAGTTCAAAGCTAGCTGGAGCAGGAAAATCTATGAGAACCTTATCTCCAATTAACCATTAAAAAGACAGAAATGGCTCTCTGACTCAAGTGGTAGACCATCACCTGGGAACTCAGAAATGCACATTAGGTGTTTCCTCCACAGACGTCCTGCAATTCAGGAGGTGCTCTATAGGTTCATAAGAAAGCATACTGACTTTGTCTGTTTGCCACGCTGACATACTACATGTCAACACACCTCAGAGAGAACACAGAAAACCCAGAAAAGGGAGACCTCAGGTATTCTTTAAACAAGGGAAGCACCCAGATCCCCATCAAGAAATAATGTTTAGAAACCCCAAATAGGTTTCTTTCTCAAAAATCCTTTAATTAAATACAGATGCTTGGAACCCATCCCAGATCTATTAAGTAAGACTCACCAGTGGTCAAAGCCTGGGTGGATGCTTTAAATATTTTGTGTATTATATAGAGTACACAGTACCCAGACAAAGTCCAGCTCAAATCTCAAAAGCTGTATTGTCTACCTGTTCTGGGAAACAGAACAGATAGATCTTGGAGAAAGTGTTTGTTATCTACTTTCTGGGGAACAAATTAACCCCAAAGCAGATATCTTAGAATGTCAAACATTAATTATCATATGGTTTCTGTGAACTGGAATTGGGAATGCTTTAGCTTGGCTGGATCAGATTATAAATTATAAATGCAATTAATCAAGGTTATCTTAGCATTAAAGAGAGGAAGTAAGCTAAGTAAACAGTGATGGGAGAAATCTGGATCAGGCCATACCTGATGCCAAAAATCCTTGGACTGTCTTCCTTTGCTTTGAAGTTAGTTAGAGTATCTTCCAACACAGCTAAAATCTTTGACTCATACACTGGCTACAAATAGGTCACTTAATTTTTGTGAGCCTCAAATTGCTTCATCTCACAAAAATCAGAAGACGATGATTTCATCATATGAAAGTGATGACGATGATGATCAAAAAGATAATAACAACCATCACAGAGGCACTAGAGAATTGAATGAGTTATAGTTGTGAATCACTTTTTGTCCTGTAAATCTTGGTGGTTTAGTAATTGTTCTGTATGTTTTCAGATTCTGAGACTTTGGTTTAGTAATTGGGATAAAGAACTATGTTAGTGATGATAATGTCTTTGTATTTTCAGTATATATTAACATAAAAAACTCAATAATCCTTTTTACTTTCAGTAAAGAGATAATGTATGCCTATTTCTGTATTTTTTTTGCCAGTCCTGGGCTTGAGCTCAGGGCCTGTGCACTGTCTTTGAACTTTCTCAAGACTAGAGCTCTGCCACTTGAGCCTCAGCACCACTCCCGGCTTTTTTGTATGTATGTGGCACCGAGGAATCGAACCCGGGTCTTTGTGCATGCTAGGTAAACACTTCACCACTAGGCCAAACTCCTGGTCCTATTTCTGTATTTTTTTAGGACTCAAAATGAAGTTAGACTTATGCTGTGATTTTAAAAATTGTCTCTTTCTTTCTCTCTGTCTCTTTATATATCTCTTTCACAGTCTGTTTTTGTTGCTGTCTCTGTCTCTCCCCTATCTTTGACAGCCTTCTATTACAAAGTCTGTAATATACTGGGAATTATAAAAGCAAATGGGCTACTTTGCCTATGGGATTAACTTAAGTATAATAGATTCTACGGAGAACTCAAACAGTGCTATCTTTTAGAAAGAGTAGGTCAAATATCAACAAAATCAGTAGCAGGAAATAGGTACATCCAGGAAGGGTTGGGCGAAGTGGGAAAGGGGGCAGATGAATGAAGAAGGGAGAGAGGGAAGGAGAATGAAGCCAAACATTAGGAAAAGTAAGGGAACGGTGAGTCAAAGGGGATTGAGAATGTTGAAGGGGTGATACCAGTATGATGCACTATATTCAGAAACCGCTTTGAATGGCACCACCTTTGCACAAACTTAAAAACCAAGAAGAGGAGAGTTTCTTCCCCACATTTGGGTCCAGGTAGAACCGCGTGTAATTTACTTGGAAATGGGAACTTTTTAGATGCAACTAGCATAAGGATTGAGATGTGATTCTCAGATCTTGTCAATATTTCAATATTGAAAAATATTCTCAGTATGTCCCAGGGTTTTCTTCTTTCTCTTGTTTAGAAACACAAGGCTCGGCATATAAAACTTGAGGCCTCCTAAGACAAAATTAATCTCTTATCTCATGAATTCTCCTAATGGTTTAGTATGGATCCTAACTCTAAGGACACTGTCATTAGAAGACATGTGAAAGAAAAAGAGACATGCAACAAAGAAAGAGGATAAGAAGATGGAGCAGAGATTAAAAAGATGCAGTCACATAAATAAGGTTTTCCAGTCGCTACCTTAAGCTCTGAGGCAGGCAAGATGCACTTCTTGCTCAACCACCATGCCATTGGCTATACATATCAGACTTGTAGCTGGGTCGTGATTTACAGTAATGCTTCAAATCTATGGATGTTTAAAGGAACTCAAAACTTCAGTCACTTGGAACTGTCATATCACATGTCCATTTCAACATACTTTGGAATTGACAAGTCTTTTTTTTTTTTTTTGCAAAAAATCCTTCCTTTCTTCAACATTCAATTCTATATTCCAGCAAGAAAACGAAGAGCCAGAAAGTTCTGGAAGCATGTGTGCCCACTGTAAGCCACCAGCTCCATCAGTGAGCAGACCCTTGACTTTCTCCTTAGGGTAAAATGTAGGCAACAACCTTGCAAGGTGATGAGCCCTATATTTCTGGAACTAGGGAAGAGGAAGGAGGAGGGAGAAGAGGAGTAATAAAGTCAGGATGGCTGATTGGAGCTATTTTCAGCAGGCCAGTCTTTTATAACTCCTGTTTTGTTCCCCAGTTGAACTGACCACTGCTTGATGAATTGTGTTTATCTGTAGTTCAGCGATAAAGTTCTCTTTTAATTCCCCACTGAATAGAAATATTTAGGGCAATGCCACAGCTGTGTTTATTCTCACACTCCACCACAGTTATGTAAATACTGCCTATGGAACTATTTCTGATAAAGGCCCCGTACCAACCCCAAGGAATTATACGCTCACTCTAGATGTCTGCCAAGATGAGCAATTTTGATCCAGCTTGGCACAGCATATGAATGATATCACAGCTTCTCAGAGATCATTTGGCAAACCTCACAATAAAAGAGTAATTTTCTTCCCTTCTTGCTCTCTCAAAGGTTTCCACTGAGCCAAATAATATTTCCCAGCATTCTCTCCTCTTCTTGTTTAGAAGCACAAGGCTGGCATATAAAAATCTTGAGGCCTCCTAAGACAAAATGAATAAATAAAACAAAAGTATAACCTGGCAACCGAGATTCCAGGTGACCTTTCCCCTTCAATGTGAAGCTGGAGGAAAGTCCACGTGAATCTAGGTGGGAAACTGTGGCTGCCTGGCCTGAAGAAACCACAGGAATCAGGGGATGCAAATCACACCATGCTGGCTACCAGTTCCATGAGTCTACAATTCTTAAGGCCGATAGAAAAACACTGTGAACAATGGCTATTATCACTGGAGAGTGGAAATTTGGCCTACTTTTTTTTTTTTTTTACCTTTCCTTTCTTCTGCACTTTCCAATTTGTTTTGTGAAGCAATCAGATGAGAGAGAAATTTATTTAGAAATTTATTTATTTGTGCCAGAGGCTGGTAACTCATACATGTACTTATATACTCAGGAGGCTGAGATCTGGGGATGGTGATTCAAAGTCAGTCTGGGCAGGAAAGTCTATGAGATTCTTATTTCCAATTAACCACCAGAAAAACCAGGAATGGAGTTGTGGCTCCAAGAGGTAGAGCTCAGGGACAGTGATCAGGCCTGGAGTTCAAGCCCCCCAAGCAGGAAAAACAGAGGAAAAGAAAAGGAAAGGAAAGAAAGGGGAAGAAAAGAAAAGAAGAGAAGAGAAAAAAAGGAAAGAAAAGAAGGAAGGGGACAAAAGAAAAATGAGTGTAAAGCTCAGCAATAATTTCATGAGTGAATCAATTCAATAAGAAAAAAACATGTTCTTAGGTGAAATAGGTAACACTGGGGAAAAAAAGATTCTACTTAAAATCATAAATGAGTTGAGACTAAAAGAATTGAGGGCTGGGAGCATGGTCCAGTGGTAGAGTGCTCGCTTAGCATGCATGAAGCCCTGGGTTCAATTCCCTGGTACCACACCCACAGAAAATGCCAGAAGTGGCACTGACTCAAGTGGCAGTGTGCTAACCTTGAGCACAAAGTGTCCAAGGACAGTGCCCAAGCCATGAGTTCAAGTGTCAGAACTGGAAAAAAAAGAATTGAAATGACAAGAAAATTACCTGTAAGGATATTCAGAAGGAACGTATTGGTCCCACTGGAATGTGAACCTCATATTACATCCATTTAATCTTTATGACCATTTTAAGAGGTGAGTTAGGTTAGTGCATCCATGGGGCAGGTAGAAAGATGATTCTAGGATCAAGATGGTGGAGTTAGGATAAAAAAATTGGCAGTTTGTAGTGGGTGTCTTTGTCTAGTCCATCCAGTCAGTAACAGGAAAAATTAGGACTGGAAACAAAATTCGTATGACTCTAAAATTTGTGTTTTATCCTTTTGCATCTATTATGCTTTGAATATGTTACTGCCTGCAAAGGTCCATGTGGAAAGTTTTGCACAGTATCACTAAAGTGGTGTTAAGAAGTTCTTGTTAGAATGTCCTTAGTGCACCCTCTGAAGGGATTGGGGGACTGAAACCTTAATCATTTTGTTTCCTGGCTTGTTATATGAGCGGTTGCTCTGACAGTGACCCCATAGTGGCCTGCTCCTTTCACCAGAAGCCCAGAACAAACAGAACTGTCTCAGTTTGGATTGACATCGTGGGACAAGTATACCTTTCTTCTGTATGAGATACTTGACTCCAGACATCTGTGTTTCAGGAGTGAAGCTAATACATGCTCCATTTAGTAAGACATTTATCAAATGTGGTGTGCTGTTTAACACAGAACGGAACATTTGTCATGTTGTTTGCTGCTCAATATCTTTTCCACTCCCTTCTTGTGCACTTGGAAAAATCTCTAAATTGTAAGATGAATTTCCCCAAGGCACCTCTTGGAATTCAAGTTTCTATTCCTTTCTTGTTGCTTCGGAACAGAGCCACTCACACAAAATAGCAACACTAGAGGAGGCAATGCCAGAACATACTTGTGCAGGCATCCGTCTCTTGGCAGATACGGAGGTGGAGGGTGTCACGTGTCCATGGTGTAAGCTGACACTGATGCGAGCCAGGAGTTTGTTCAATGTGGCATTTTCCTAGAGCATCTCTCGCCATTGTGCTACTCAGCGTAGTTCTCTGAAATCTTTGGGAAATACATGGAGAACCCTGATGTGCTTCACCCAAGTGGATTCTGCTGCATGAAACCATAACCCTCAGTTAAGAAGGCAAAGGGTTTTGGAAGCCTGTGGTAATGATGGAAGCTAATGAGATCATCTGAAGAACGTGTGAAGTGTGGACAGTTAATGGAACAGAAGCCAGATTTTATATTGACGTTCAGAAAAATCCCATTTCAAAAACAGGTCATGCATGACACGATGTTCTGCTAAGCTCTGACACTATCTCTTACATTGGCTGGGTTTCAGGGTTTTTTTTTTCAGTACCATATAAATTTACAAAATATGTGAAGAATTTTTTTCAGCATGTTGACCTTTTCTTGGAGAATGATATCCTTATCAATGTTTTAGTAGAGGAGTCGGCTAATGTCAAAAGTAGAGAAAATATTTTGTTTTCCCACTAGACATTTCATCAGTACCTTACAAAACATTTCATGGTTTGACTTTGCTCCACTAATTAAAAAACAGCGTTTGCTCAAAGAAGGAGCAAGTATCTAGAATCTTGAAACCTTACAGTGATAAATCATGGACACCACAGCCCAATCCTGAGCACATAATTTGGAGTCTGAAGGCCTGTTGTTATCTTTCTGAATTCAGTTATCTTGGGATAAGACGGTCAAATTTCCCAAACGATAACAGAGAATGTCCAGTACAATCTGAATTTTAGATAAGCATAGTTTCTAAGCGCTGTAGATAGGCCCAATGAAAGAATCAGTTGTAGAGATTTTGTAAAAATACATGGATGAAAAAAGGATGTATGCAATATAAAACGCATAGGACACTGTGAATGGGGAAGAAGGAAAAGCTAAGGCATTGCTATGGTTTCTAGGTTAGGCAAGACCTCACTATAATAAAAAGACGAAAATGGTCAGATTTGGAGACACATGTTATGTTTAGTGAAATATCGTCATAGTCATTGTCTTGTCATGCTATCACTTTAAACCCGCAGTGTCTGCCAGCCACTCCCCCATGAGGCTGTTTATTACACTTTGGTTTCATTAATGATATCAGATACTTTCAAAAAATCCACTTGACTGACCCTATCGGCCCTGAAGTCTCCTGTTGTCTTGCATCGCACCCAGTCTCCAAATTTTATCAGTATTGTCTTGGTCTCCAAATTTATCAGTATGATCTGACTATTTTCTAAATCGCGTTCAAGACTTTAAGTAAATTACCGAGTGTTTTCAGTGTATCTGAGACAATTGCTTATATAGGGTAGAATACAAATTTTATTTTCTAGGTCAACTTTGATTAAATGGTAACAGCCTGAAACACTTGAAAAGGAGGCTGGGGTAAGTTTCTCATTGTCGGCTCGACTAGGAAAACATGTTGTCATCATTTATCTGTGTTTGTCTCTGGCATGGAGGTGACACATGGTTAGCACTTGTGATACATATTTAGCATTTGAGAGTACATTGGCATACTGCTTTCCAGTAGTGGCCACTTCTGTCTTTTGACTATCCTGCCCTGGGCAGCTACTCATATATGCTCTTACCACGGTGTGCTTCCTTCCCAGAAGCCTCAAACAAATGACACTGTCTCATCTTGACATCTTGAATTTTCTTTTCCCTTTTAGATTTTCATATTTTTAAAAATTGTATTGTTGTGGTGATGTACAGAGGGGTTACAGTTACATTCATCAAGTAATGGGTACATTACTTTTTGAACATTGTTGTCCGTTCCCATGTTTTTCTCCTACTTTGCCTCCCCTCACCCCTTCCCACTCATATTGTTTTTCCCTTACTTTCCCTTTTTCAAATAAACGTATATACAATATACCAGATACCACATTCATCTTGAACTTTCTGTGAATTAAATAAACACCCCTCCCTCCCTCCCCTCCTGTTCCTCCTCCCCTCTCATGGTGGTGAGGCTTGAACTCAAGGCCTGCGTGCTGTTCCTGCACTCTTCTGCTCAAAGCTAGCACTGTACTATTTGCGCCATGGCAACATTTTTGGTTTTCTGATAGTTAATTGAAAGTAAGAGTCTCATGGCCTTTCTTGCTCGGGCTGGCTTTCAACCTTGATCCTTAGATCTCAGTCTCCTGAGTAGCTAGGATTACAAGTATGAGCCACCAGCACCCAGGTAACCTTTTCTCTTTGTAAGTTAATCGCTACAAAAAATACGTTAATCGCTACAGGCATTCTGGGCTGTGGCACTGAAGCCAAGTAAAACTGCTTAATTTTCATATATGTTTTATATACATATATGTATATATATGTTTTTATATGTTTATAAAATGTGGCATGCTGTTTAAAAGAGAATGGAGTATTTTTTTCCCTAATGTTGCTTGCTGCTCAATATCTTTTGAATACCCTTCTGGTGTGCTCGGGAAAATTTCCAAATTATAAGTGGAACTTGCCCAAGGCACATACCAGAATTGAAGTTTATACCCTTCTTTGTTGCTCAGGTACAGGGCCACTCACACAAAGTAACAACACTGGAGGAGGCCATGAGAGTGCTTCATGGTAAAGCTTGTCCACTGTCATGCCATCTGTGCAAGTTGAGGCAAAATAGAGATGATCTTTCAGTCAGCTGATCATTCGTGTGTGTGTGTGTGTGTGTGTGTGTGTGTGTGTGTGTGTGTGTGTGTTCATTAGTACTTACTGGGGAGGTAATAGAAGGCTGTTCTTGCCATTTCCTTTCTTCTCCCTTCTATACTAGTGGTGTCACTTTTATAGTTCTATGTTACCATTCTTGACATAATTCTTTCTCCTTTATTGAAAGTTATTTTTGAATAATACTATTTAACTACATAGTTCAGAGTCCTTCAGCACTAAAGTAACTTACTTAGTCAAACTTATTTTTCTGAGAAGGTTAACTTGCTCAGATTACATGTAGTATCCAGTCAATTCCAGAATGGAACATTATGGCTTCCTAATACCATGGTTACCACCTAAGATTTTCTTGGTCTACTACAGTAGCCAATATTTGATCTTACGAGCATTTCTCAGATTAGTAGCAAGAGCAGTCTTGCCAATGTGCAAAGCAGGATCAAAAGGTGGCACAGAAATAAAGCAACTAGTTTTATGAATCAAAAAATGCTGATATCTAAGAGAGAGCAGTATCAGTAGTTACCACCTAATTCATTTGTAAAGAGTACCAAGTTAAATAATAAGATCTGTTTGCCCCATGCACAAAATTGTGAGGAAATGTCATTTCATTGACTAGCCTATCAATTTTTCTCAGGGTCCAGTACCTATCATAGATGGCATAAGGTATGTAAAGAAAAGGAGAACTCAACACAGGCATTGTTGAAATAATCACTAACATGACAGTCTATCTGTCTGGGATGAACAAATACTTCTCTAAGTTCCCAAATGACATGAGAGTTTCCTGATATGAGATTATAATTTGTATTTGTCTTAGGAGAGGGAATTTTTAAATTTCAAGTCTCAACAAATTATTTATAAAAACACAATGCTGGTAGTCGCTGCTACAGGTCCTAATTAAAATTAAAATAGAATTAAATATTTCTTTTTAAAGTCGCCTTTTGTCACAGTAATAGCAAGCAGCATGAATATCAAAGGGAAGACCTAAGATGCATGGTACAGTGAAGAATTGCTGGGAGTCTACAATATGAAATGACCCAGGGAATTTGATTCAGAAAGTGGAAAGACTGTGAGGGGACTAGATAGAGGGAAAGAAGAGCAGAAACTAGAGTGATCCAGCTTGGGGAGGGGTACAATCAAAGCCAGCATTAATCATTTTGAAGGAATCAGAGGTTGTTTAATCCTTTATTCCACATGTGAGCAGTCTTATTTTCTTTTTGCCAGAACTGGGCATGAGCTCAGGGCCTGAGCTCTGTCTGTGGACTTTCTCAAGGCTAGAGCTCTACCACTTGAGCCTCAGCACCACTTCCAGCTTTTTTCTATGTATCGAACTCAGTTCTTCATGCATGCTAGGCAAGCACTCTCCCACTAGGCCAAACTCCCAGCCCAGCAGTCTAAATTTTAGAGACAAAGGATAGATCAAGATCATACCTGCAGTTGGAAATATGGAAT
Organism: Megascapheus bottae; assembly: GCF_031878675.1. Lineage (NCBI taxonomy): Eukaryota > Metazoa > Chordata > Mammalia > Rodentia > Geomyidae > Megascapheus > Megascapheus bottae. Next base: position 53,919,514 of record NC_143517.1, read on the forward strand.
CTAGAGTTGAGGTTTTTTAACAATCAAGTTTTCAGAGAACCAACGGACAGAGACCTTACAACGTGCAAAAGGCAAATGCCCTTAAGATTTTTCCATAGGGGTGGTCCTGAATTTGGAGTTAGTGGTATTTTTTTTCTTTTGAAGCAATAACTGCAGTCTTTGTAGATAGTACACTGTGAAAGGCTTCAGGAAATGACAGCTTCATAATTATTTCTTCTGTGGGAGTCTTTGCTCAAAGACATTTTGACCTCTTTTGCTGATAGCAATAATCATTTTCATTACCAGAAAGATTTAAACAAGCACAAACAAATAAATCAGTTACCCATAAAACTGTTGCTTTTTCTTCAGTCTATATCTGAACTATCTAGACAAGTTTTAAATTGTCATATATTGCTGTGCTGGTTGCAAGGAAAGGTGAAAATCAGAATAATGCAAATGTTCATCCCAAATTTTGAAAGGTCATACTACACAGAATTCAATCTTCTTCAATTCTTCTAGTAAATGCCAAGGTGCCAGCAAAGAAAGTCAGTCTCTCTGTGAAGCAGCAAAGCTATGGGCTTAGATTTGTTTTATGTTGATTTCATTAGCTATTTTTCCTCCCATTAAAGTATATGTGAAGTCACAGGATAGAAAGATGGAAATAAAGGAAATGAACTCAGAATTTTACATGTTCTTGATGTGAAGGACATGGGGAGGAGAGGAGGAGGACTGCCAGGGTGCCCTGAGCTCCTGGGTGGATCATGTGCCTTCCCTATGCCTCCGCCTTGCAGCATTCCAAGCATGCATTCCCTCCAGATGTGTGAGTCAAGTGACTGAACTTTGTATCACACAGTGCATCTCTGGCAAGTGGAGTAAGAGTTGCTTATCAATTAGCATGGACAGCAATTATGCAAGACTTACACAGGCCCTTTCTAAAAACACAAAGGGAAAGAAGTAAGATTTTGGGTTAAGGCCAGTATCGATAACCCATAATCACATTTGAATAATTCATTAAAAAGTAATTATTGGGGGCCGGGAGTTTAGCCTAGTGGTAAAATGCTTTCCTAGCATGCACGAAGACCCGGGTTTGATTCCTTGGTACCACATACATAGAAAAAAGCCAGAAATGGTGCTGAGGCTCAAGTGGTAGAGCTTTAAACTTGAGAAGAAGAACTCAAGGACAGTGCTCAGGCCCTGAGTCCAAGCCCAGGACTGGCAAAAAAAAGAAAAAAGAAATTATTGAAGGTTGGTTCCTTACTAGGCAGCCTACTAGTGGTACGGATACTGAGTCAGGTAGTGTGGTACAGGCTGCAAGGAATTTATTGTCCAGCAGCTGGAGGGGCCAGTAGATAAAGAACACTATGATCACATGTGGCATAGTGGTTGCGTCATTCATGGAGCCAGTGTGCCTGATCTATGTACTGGATGTGTGCAAGACTGCTGGAATAAAGAAACTGACATCTATCCCTCTTAGTTTTGCATCTACAGATGGAAGGGGACAAGACTGCCATGGTAATGTCCCTGTAGCTCAGTTTAGAAAGGACAAGTGAACTGTGCACTGGTGGCTCACACCTATAATCCTAGCTAGTCAGGACACTGGATCTGTGGGTGATGATTCAAAGCCAGCCTGGACAGGAAAGTTTGTGAATCTCTTATCTCTAATTAACTAACAAAGAGCCAGAAGTAGAGCTGAAGTTCAAGGGGTAGCACGCCAGCCAAAGCTGGCAGAACAAAAAAAAAAAAAAGAAAGAGCTGAGGCACAGCAAATTGGCCCTGAGTCCAAAACCCAGTACCGGCTCAAAACAAAGGGAAAAGAAAGGAGAAGCTGATTAAACCACAAAGCTGAACTGGAGAACACAAAAGGAACATTCCTAGGTATATGATGGTCTCAGCCAGGTACATAAGTGCAAAATGCCACTGTACCTACTAAGACCAGTGTGGGATTCCTGGAAGTGTCGGGGAAAGGTAAGCAAGGAAGTGGAGGGGAAACAGATGGGAAAGGCTGAGAGGGACCACTGACAGGAGTATGTAAGCTGAGTGACATGACCAAGGCCATGTCTAGGTAGGCAGGATGGAGTAGAACATTCCTAGAGGCAGAAGACTGCTAGAATCTCTTTGTACTCATGGGGCAGCAAACAGCAGGGCAAACACGAAGGAGACAATACTTTAGATGGGAAAAGTTAGACCAGGCTTAGGAGAACTCATATTAGCTATGACCATTTGCTTTCTGAATCAATCCTGGTATCTTTGGCACCTCTGTTTCCTAAATACTGAATTAAAAAATCTGCCAGTCCTTGGACGGACACTGGATTTGCTGGGCTTGGGAGGCAGGCCACAGAGAGAATGCTAGATGTAGTAGTTCCAGTTACTTACAGACTAGTGAAGGGGATGATCCAAAATAACTCTAACACATGGCAGAACATGTGTACCATTAAAAAAAAGAAGAAGCACAGAGTATCCAGGAAAGTAAAGAAAGGAATGTGGAATGATGAGATCAGGAAATCCTGCAGGAAGACTGACATTTGAGAAGAGACTTAAGGAATAAGAGGATTGAGACAGGTGGAGAATAGATTGCAGGCAAGCTACTGTGAGCACACTATGACCAGAACTAGAAAGGCAGGAAAGATGAGACTAGTGAAAAGAACAGCAAACAGTTCAATCACCTGGCAAGTTCTTGCTTTAACTGTACTTAATTTTCAACAATGTTTTTGAGGACCAACATATAATATCTTGTACACATTTCAGGGGTACAAGTTTAGATATGCATTTATTCCCCAGTGAGTCTTCCTTTCCCTAGTTTTTTTGAAATATAGAATATGAATTCTTCCATGTGCTGTAATTATTTTGAGATTCACCCACATTTTAGCAAGTGCCAGTATGATCATCTACTGCATGAACCCATGATGGTTTAGCCATTATTTGATGAATATTTGGGATATTTCTGGTTTGGGTGCTGGTGGTTCAGGTGTCTGATCCACACTACTCAGGAGTCTCAGATCTAAGGATCACAGTTTGAAGTTTGAAGCCAGCCTGGATAGGGAGGTCTCTGAGTCTTTCATTCTAACTAATTGGCAAAAAGCCGGAAATAGCATATCAACTGGTAGTGCACCATCTTTGAGATGCCCAGGTGATGAGTTCAAGCCCTAATACTGGTAAACACATGTAAAAGGATGCTGTTATGCTTTGTTTAGATGAAAGCTTTCAATTCTCCCATGTAAACAGCTTGGTAAAGATTGCTGGTTCATTTGATAAGTATGTGTTTAACGTTTTAAGGAACTGCCAAACTGTTTCAAAATGACAGTAACAATTTTCATTCTCAAACTGAAGTATAGGAAAGTTTCAATCCTTGTACATCTTTGCTGACGTTGTCTTCTTCCTTTTAAATCAATACGTGTGCAGAGGCATCTTATTGTCATTCTAGATTGAATGATTATAGTGACTAATAATATAGAACACATTTTCCTGTGTGTATTTGCTTTGCAGTTGTTTTCTATGATGAAGTACCTACATGAAGTTTTCCTCTTTGGGACCGGAAGCTTGGCCTAGTGGTAAAATGCTTGTCTAGCATGCACAAAGACCTGGGTTCAATTCCTCAGTACTACATACATAGAAAAAGTCAGAAGTGGTGCTGTGGCTCAAGTGGTAGAATTCTAATCTTGAGAAAAACCCAACGACATTTCTCAAGCCAGAAAAAAAATTCCCCCTTTTAAAAATTGCATTGTTTATTACTAAATTTGGATATACATATATATATAAATTATATATGTATACAATAATATAACACAATATAATATATAGTATAATATCTTGTGTGTCTGGGACGACAGTATGGAAAGGAAAGAAACTACATGTGCAGAACTTCTAGAATATCTTTGTAATTATGATTCAGTGGATAATAGAGCAAACACAAAGGAGAGAATACTTTTTAATATATTATGTTATGTATTATATTACATAATATTACAGGTATGTGTGTATATAGATTCCACACACATATACATGTTATGTACACATACATATAATACAATTGCATATTGTATGTTTGTATGTACAATATATTGTATAATGTATATTACATATTATATATAATAAAAGTGTATTTATATATACATAGTAGCTTTCACTCTTACGAGTTTGGGGTGGGCAGAGATAGTCTTTTCATCATGACAGTGTCAATTGAAGTCAGTTCAAAAATATTTATTGAGGAGCCACTGTATATTTGGCACTGTCTATAAAGATGAATCAACTTTGGGCCGGGAGTTTGACCTAGTGGTAGTGCTGGCCTAGCATGCATGAAGACCCGGATTTGATTACTTGGTACCACATGCATAGAAAAAGTGAGAAATGGTGCTGTGGCTCAAGTGTTAGAGCTCTAGCCTTGAGAAAAACCCAAGGACAGTGCTCAGGCCCTGAGTTCAAGCCTAGGACTGGCAAAAAAAAAAAAAAAAAAGAGATGAATCAACTTCTAAGAGACTGCATTCCTAATAATGGTTTACAGAAAGAGATACTTATAAGAACCAATTATAGGCTTTGCATACATGCCATGTTTTTAATACTCCTTCCCATTTTCTTGTGCCTTCAACATCATCATTAATTTTTCATCAAGGACACCTGGCAGAAACAATACCTCAAACCCCAACACTTTATTAACCATTCAGAGCCTTAGAAAAAGATTTGGAGCAGAAGTTGACCCTCTAAGGTGAAGCACTTTATGCTGATGAGCTGTTGGTTTCTGTTGCTTGCTATTACTCTACTCTCATAACCATAGCAGAAGCATCAGGCAAGAGAAAATGAAGCTTACAATGGCTCAACCCTCTGCTGGAGTAATGGCTCAAGACTGAGCACATCGTAAGATTGAGCTACACCAAATGTTCTCCATAGTGGTTCGACATTGAGATGAACCTTTGGAAAACTTTTTGGAAGCAGTTTGTTGATTTGTTAAAAAAAATGGATTGTGGGCCTGGAATTTTGCCTAGTGGTAGAGTGCTTGCCTAGAACAAAGGCCCGGGTTCGATTCCTCAGTACCACATACATACAAAAAATCCAGAATGGTGCTGAGTCTCAAGTGGTAGAGCTCTACCCTTGAGAAAGTCCAAGGACAGTGCTCAGGCCCTGAGCTCAAGCCCAGGACTGGCAAACAAACAAACAAAAAAAGGGATTGTGAGCTAGGATCTGGGCCAGGGCAGGTATTCTTTGAAGGACGAATCAGTTTTCTCATCTGCGCCAAAAGAATTGATTCTGATCACTTATTAAAGCTTTATTTCCACAGCACTGAGTGAATTTAATTAATTTTTCCACCACCCATGCCCTTCTTAGTAAATCTCTCTCACACACGTGGATTCACTAGGAAATTGGATTTCCTCTCTTAAAAAAATCAAATAGGACATTCAACTAAAGGCTGAGAGATGAGTTTGGTGAAAGCCTCTGATCTAGTCAAAATGAAAATGCCTATGAAATAGTGATGAGCAGCATCACATGAAAACACTGGTTTCCATTCTCCACTCATGGCAATTCAGCAGTTCTTGAAAATCTTGGGTGATGCCATATTAGGCATTTCTCTGTCGCATACTTCGAATAAGTAGATAGAAAACATAAGACATCACTCCCAGTCTCATTTTGCTGTGAAATCATTCTTGGGCCTAGGGCCTCTTCTAATTGGACCTCATTATTCTAGTATAAAATGTTCAAAAACATATGTTCTAGAAAGTATAGTGGAGCTTCCTTATTGCTCATGAATTAGTACATTCTATTAATGACTATGTGTCAAGCATCTACTTATTGTGCAGCACTGAGTCAGTACTAGACAATTAAGAATGGACTAAATCAAGGTTCTGTATCAAGAAATCAATTCAGAGAGAATCAAGCAATAATAATGTGATGTCATGTGTTCTATAAAATTACTTGGAGACAAATCTGAGAGAAATGTTTTGTCACTGGAGAGAGGGCATACATAGAAGAAAGGCGATACAATGTTGCTACCATGTAAGAGTTAGAATCTGTGGCCACATTTCAACCATTGCTTAAATGGAGAAATTCAGGGAGGTTGTGTTGTATGAGTCAGAAATTTGAAATAGGAAGCAAGTCACACATCATGACTGAAACCATGTATATAAGACGAGCCTCTTTTCACAATCATTTTTTTTCGTATCTCTTATTTAGAAAGATGGTGGAGGTTCCGAACTGGTTTTCTGAGTCGATTTCTTTTTCTTTCTGCCTGTTTTTAAATCTTTATTTTCTGAGCTGCTCTTAATTTTACTGTTGCCTCAATATTCTTATCTTATGAATGCCCCATTTTCTGCTGATGCTTGAAGACTATCCATTAGTTATGATAGTTTTTTCATATATTTTTATTGTAATTAATAGAAATTATATTTTATTTTCTTTATTTGTGCTCTTTGATTTTCCACTTACCTTTGTATTTTTTTTTTAATTTTTGTTTTGATAGTCCTGAGGCTTGAACTCAGGGCCTGAGGATTGTCCTTAAGCTGCTTTGGCTTTACCACTTGAGCCACTTCTGGCTATTTGGGTAGATTACTGGAGATAAGAGTCTAACAGATTTTCCTTCCCATGTTGACTTCAAATGGTGACTCTCAGATCTCAGCCTCCTAAATAGCCAGGATTACAGGAAGAGCCACTGGCACATGACTTTTTTTGCGGGGGGAAGGGGCGGTAATCTTTCCTGCTGGAAGTTCTCCTCAAATATCTGTGACTCTTTATTGAGGTCTAGGTTAGGAAACCTGACAAAATCTGTATATCAAAATGTAGTTTGTCAATCGATGAGAATTCATGTACAGTTATTGCTTGGAAATGTTCCCTTATTATGAGATCACTTCCAAAAGTCAATGTTCAGATGTTTTCTATTCATTTACTTACGAAAGAGTGAATCAAGTGTGGATGAGGTTGGACAATGGATGAGTGTGCGCATTCTAAACATCCAGACCCTTGGCACTATTGAATTTGCCTAGAGTCTGCATTTTCAGCCCTGTCTGTCTGCAGGCTATGGGCCTCTGTAGGTTGTATAGAGGCAAGGTCCTCAAATCTGGCTGAAATCATTTTTGTCTCCTGTGAGGATCCCCTGAAGTCAGTTACCTGGCCTCATTATTGTCTGTCCTTCCATGAAGAATTAAATAACTGCCTCCACTCTTCTCTTGTGAGTTTAAACCTACTTTGCTATCTTTTTTTACTGGGATCTTAGAAGGGAAAGGTGATTAACATGAATGGCCAAAACACACTGTGTTTTGCTCAATAAGTATCCTTGCATAATTGGGATCTTCGTGTACAATAGAGTGCAAAAAGGTTCATTTTAATGAGCATTAAAAAACCCCACCGTTTTATAACCTTGTTATTTTGAAGAAAATCTACTTCCTTCATAAATAAACTTTAGCATCCATACTAATTATCATGCATTTTTAATCAGTGGGGCATGAATTAGTAGGGTTTCTGTAGCAACAGTGAGCTAGTTAAAAATTCCTTAGTTTACTTTGAGAAAAAGTTGAGAAGTCTCACCAAGCAAGATGCCATGATTTCATCAGTATGCAGCTCTCTGAATTTATTTTAGGCCTTTCCCTTTTCCCTTCACACTATTCTAGGAAAGTTTCAGGTTCTCCTCTAAGAGCACTGGGAGAGCTTGAACTTGACCATGTTAGTGCCGAAGCCTTTTCACTAATGTCGACTTTCGAAACATAGGTCTTGATCCTTTGCTCTCGATATACTAATTGAACTCCATTTGGTTTGCAAAATATCTGTCTTGTGATTTTCCAGCTGAGATAATGGTGTCTCTGAATATAACTCCAATGCTATCAAGCAAGCACCTAATGTTCAAATAGGTATTACCTATATTAATGTGCCCACAATGTGAAGGGGTTCCCAGAGACACCCAGCCTGCTTTTGACACAGGTATAGGTTCCTAAATAATATTAAAATAAGAATTCTGATCTTATTGGTCCATTAAATATGATTGAGATAATTTTGTTTCATTTGAACTTTTGCTATAGAGACAAGGTCTTACTATGTAGCCTAGACTATCTGCAAATTTAGGGATTATGGTCATATGCAAATTTGTATGGGCCATTACCAGGACTTGAACTCAGGGCCTGGGCCCATCCCCTGCCTCTACATCTCAGGCCACAGCTACAGTACCAGAGTTTTGGTCATTATCTGGAGATAAGTATCTCACAGATTTTCCTGCCTGGGCTGGCTTTGAACTATCATATCTCAGCTTCCAAAGTAGCCAGAATATTTAATCTTAAATTTCAGATTCTACAAAGATTGTTTTGGTTATCTAACTTCTATGCTTTTTGTCTTGCTTTTATTTTGTATTTGCCACAATTCTTAGAATTGCACATGGAAATCACTCCCTAAATTCATGAGGGTATTTGTGATGATATCAATTCCAGTTCTGGAAGGACACAAGGATTATCCAGGAAAGATGAATGAGAGGACATTTAATGCAGGAACATTTTACAGAGGATGAGGCTACATTAAACAAACCAACAAGAAACAAGGTAGATCCAGGGTGTTAGCAACAACAGAATACCTCTCAGCTCAGATTTTAGAATGACCTTGAAAATGGTTGCTTTGGAGAAGGGTGGGGGGGCATTTGGGAGCAGGCCAATACCTCTCTACTTTCTCTTCTCCTGCCCTGCAATCTTTGGTGATGCTTTATCACCAAAGGAAAAGAAGGGCCAAGAGTGAATCTGGAGGCAAAAATAGATAAACATCACAAAAGCGTATTACATTCTGCCACTTTGAAAATAGATTTAATGTATAAAACACAAGTGGTAACTAGTTAGAAGAAAATGTGGTTAACCCAAGCCCTCCATTTCCTGATCCTGTCCGATAAAAAAAAAATCTAGGACAGCCCTGAATCAATATATACAGTCCCCAGATTGGTAACGATTTCTTTTGGCCACAATGATCTAAGTGTGAGAGAGGAAAACAGAGTTCATTTCAGTCAAGCTGGAAGGTGCAAGTGGAAGGAGCAGCAGAATAGTCATGGTAGCTTAGCCCTGGGAGGGTCAGGGGTAGATGGTTTAGCCTTCTTGGGAGAGAAGAAAAAGTCTGAAGGAATCTCTTCTTCTACTGTGAGAAAGCTGTAGCCTGGGGAAGACATGGGAATGTGTGCTGCTGTCGCTATCCCAAGCCAGTTCTGACAGTGAAATGCACATACAAAGGCATTGCATAGACAGAGGCAGAGGAACAAGAGGAAGCAGGGTACGGGATCAGGAATCATTCATCAGTGGGAACCAAAACTCTAGGTTTGCCAAGCCGTTTTCACATTCATTTGCTTTCATCTAAAATGCCAAATTATTTACTGTTTGGGTGTTCATTTTCATCTGCAAGGTAGTGGGCTATTTTTCCCCACCTCAAATAAAACCTTCTTTATCATCTGTTATGAAACACGCAGTAAATGCCAAGTTGTGCAATTTGTTTTCATTGCCTGTGTTATTAAATGCACAGACAATTGGAAGGTGTTTCTCCTTGTTACCTGGAAACGAAACATCAGATCCAAAAATTAAAAATTCACTGAGTTTTTTTTCTCTCAAGTACTCTGTTCATTTGTCTTTTTTTGATCATGGGGCGCTTGAACTCTGGGCCTGGATGCTGTCCCTGAGCTCTTCAGCTCAAGGATAATGTTCTACCACTTCAGCCACAGTGCTACTTCTTTTCTGGTGGCTAATTCGAGATAAGAGTCTCATGGACTTTCATGCCTGGCTGTCTTTGAACCATGAACCTCAAATCTCAGCCTCCTAAGTAGCTAGGATTACAGGTGTGAGCCACCGGCACCCAGCTCTGGTAATATTTTCTTTTTTTTCATATATTTTTTATTGTAATTAATAGAAGGGTTACATTATATTCACCAGATAGAAGGTGCATTACTTCACAAACATTGATACCCTTTCTCATGTCTTGGTCCCCATTTCCCTCCCCCACCACGCCCCTCATCTTGTTTTTCCCACTTCCCTATCCAATTTCAAATAACCAAATACACATATATACAATATATCAGATAACAAGGTGAAATACTGTTAACAATATGAGATAACCAAGGGACAGCAAAAGAGATGTGAGATAACAGTACATTAAAGCCAACACCCACTCATTATATGGCTTTTGTTTCTATATCCTGGAGGTCCTTTCATTTAGCATCATACTATATGGCCTTATGTATCTAGGTGTTGTTTTATTGTAAATCTTTGCTAGGAGAGCCTAAGGTTTCTATTGATTATGACAAATGAGGGAAACCATTGAGTCTATGTTCCTTTAAGTCTGGCTTACTTCACTTAATATGATTTTTTCTACGTCTTTCCATTTCCTTACAAATGGGGCGATGTCATTCTTTCTGACAGCAGCATAGAATTCCTTTTGTATAAATACCACATCTTGTTGATCCACTCATCAACTGAGGGACATCTAGGTTGGTTCCATATCTTTGGTATGGTAAATAGTGCTGCAGTGAACATTGTTGTGCTGGTGGATTTAGTATGTCCTTGTTTCTGGATGATTGGGTAAATGCCAAGTAGTGGAATTGCTGGGTCATAGGGGAGCTCTATGTTTAGTCTTTTGAGGAACTGCCATACTGCTTTCATAGTGGTTGAATGAGTTTGCACTCCCACCAACAGTGTGGTAGTGATCCCTCCTGGCCACATCCCTGCCAGCATCTGTTGTTATTACATTTTTTTGATCATGTCTGGCAATATTTTCTTTTGCATGTATTATGCAGTCACAAAAAGGTGATTGGCTTTCAGTCACGGCTAGCTAGTCTATATTTGGTGACTTGTTTTCTATTTACTATCTGGATGAGACTCCGGCTAATTAACTTCCTTGATTTTTTTTAAATATACAGAATAAGTGTGATAGTGTCTCTATGTATGTACTGTCTATAGAATTAATAAATTGACCTTAGGCTAGAACCTGGGACCTAAAAGCAGTTAGCAGAAACTACCTTTTCTTGTTCCTCTTTTCTTTGAAAACTATTCAGACTTACTGAAGAGTGTCAAAAGATTGTTCAGTGCTAGGGACAGCTGGGTAAAATATTGAATTGACCATTATAAAAAAATAGCCAGTTCAGTAGATGAAATCCATACCACAATTTTGTAAGTTTCTATCTGAATCAACAATAGCAAATAGCTTCAAGAACTGGGTCAGTTTGCAAATAGCATCTTTAGATTAATTTCTCCAGGAAGAAAAGTCAAGCTTCGAATCACTAAAAGAGTACAGAACCCTACCAAGACCACATACAACTTTACAGAAATACTCCACTGAGTTTTGATGGCATGGTTCTTTAGCTTGATGTCAGGTTCAAAAAGCAGAGTGACATATAAAGCAAAGGTATGAGCCAGAGTAGAAAACTAAACTGCAATATCCCTACTGACAGCAGAGTAATCTCAGAAACCTATTGGTTTCTATTTGTCTCACTTTTCCAGGCTTCCCAAGTCTACTGTTATTATACCAGATAAAAGTCATGCTGTTCTTGACCAATTGACAACACAAAATCTGTTTGTAATCACTGTTGTCTACTTCTGAAGGTATATATCTTGTATTCTGTCCACCTGTTCCTTTGGATTTCTTTATAGGGTGACAAGTGCATTATTTTGAGTCAGATGTTTAGAGCTTCTGCTCTCAATGGAAATGAAAACAAGTAACCAGTGCTGAGCTCAATTAACTAATGAAAAAAAAAAGACTCACTGTAGCATTTGAGAACTATTTCTCTCTTGAAGTCTATACACTGTAGAAGAAGGACATGAGGTTTTAGAAACAGAAGGTCATGGGTGTGAGTCTTAGCTGTGTAATCTTGAATACTTTTACTTCTTGAGCCCACAGTTCATCCGTATAGAAGATGTACAGAATCTGCACACTTTTCAGAATTGTCACACAGTTTAAGTGCCCCTCAAAATGCATGAGTAAGTGAACTGGGTTTTTACCAGATAGTACATCAAAACACTAAATGAAAAGGTTCACCTTTCAGAAATGGCAATTTTCTTCTGAGTTTTGGGAGAACCATATTTATTTTTGTTTATATGAATTCTGAAGCTAGAAATGAAACTTAAGACAAGCTCATGCTTATGTAATTATGCTTAAAATGTGTACTTACATAATTATTTTACATTAAACACAAACTTGCAGAGATGTAAGCTTATATAATTCCACAATTAAGAGTTCTTAGACAGAAATTACTTAGAAGCAATTACACAGAAAACAGTAATAGTAAATATTACCAGTCAAATTGTAGTGAAAGACACCTGTTTCTGAATAATAAGAGACTTACTATAGAGAAATAGTTGCCTGTGAAGAAAGAGAAAGAGGAGAAGGAAAAAGAGGAGGAAGAGGAAGAGAAAATAGGAGGACGAAGAAGAAAAGGAGAAGGAAGCAGAGAAGGAGAAGGAGGAGGGGCAAGAAGAAGAGAAAAGGACACAGAGGAGAGACAGTCTCAGAAAAATAATTTTAAACAGGCCCAGGGTTTTCACTAATAACATACAGTCCTCCAAACAGTGATATTATCAAGAAAGCATACAACTACTTAAAGATAATATTTTTGAAAATAAAGAAACCTTGCATATAACTCATTTGAAAAAGTATATATTTGCTTGAAATAATTATTCACCATCAGTCACACATGTTAGACTAAAAACTCACAGGTGCAAGAAACCAGGAGTACATGCTCTTCCCCAGAGCACTTATGCAGTAACTTAAACATTATAGAATAGTTGATTGTAAACATATCTGAGAACTTCAAAACTATGTTGTTTCTCCTGATAATGTATGTTAGAACTTGACTCTTGGAAACATTAAAGACACTGTAATCACACATCACAAACAATGGAAACAGAGAGCAAGCATGCTAATGGAAAAGATTAATGTTTTAATCATATTCTTCTATAGCTTGCATATTTTTCATAGGTAGATGTTCGTGTTTCACCTGCAATATATTATCCAGACTCAACAAATTGTCTCTTCAAGCCATCCGTAATAAAGCATTTATAATCACTGAAAAAATGAAAAGGAAAAGGAAAGCAGAGAGCCAATAGGTTTCTTTGGAAATACTAAAACTATACATTAGGACAGTGAGCTGAGAACCCAGAGAATGGGCTGAGGAAGGAGTTGATGCCTTGAAATTGCTTCTCTACCTACAGAATCCCGGCAATTAAACCTCAGAACTCCAAGACTGCTGCCACTTAACACTTTCCCACTGAACACTTTCAATTTTGCTGTCCAGTAGCGATATCCCAAACTTCAGCAACGTGTATCTTTCTTTACTTCCCCCTTAAGAATCTCATGGAAATACACCAGTTAGAACATACTATATCCTCTACATCCTAAATGCAATTAAATCTAGACATGGGATTTTGTGGACATTTTCCCCCTATTTTTTAATTTCCTTCTGTTTGTTTTTCTTCTGCGGGGGTGAGAATGGGGGTGGGGAGTGTCTGAGACCAGGATTCAAATGCTTGATCTGATGCTATCACTCACTGACTGATGATGTCCTACCAACAGAGCCATGCCACCAATCCCAGAAACAACATTTTTAAAAAACATTTATCAAGGAGAAATGAGTTTGAATAAGTTAATTCTTGAATAAAGTAGTTCACAGTATACAATGCAGAAATTCAAGATATTCTCTTGAATGCCTCTTTTCTCTAACAAGTCAAAGGCAGAGCTTAATAGAAACTGTATTCATCAGGGCTTGGGGAATTGAGGCAAAGTAAACAGTCATGCAGAAGTTGTGCTGAGTTCTGGTTAACCGAGAGACTAATGCTTACCAAATAGTCAGTTTCTTTTCATATCCAGGCCTCTTCTTACTTATGCTGGATCTTGTGACTGTTTCTGGCTAATAGAACATGAGCAGAACTGCTTTGATGCTCCCTTTTGGGGTCATGCAATGATGAGTATATGTGTACCCAGAAGTACAGTGTCAGAATGGTGGACCTTCTTTCAGTGTAACTTTTAAAGTGACCTCATGAAGGCATCTTAGATCATTTCTAGATGCACAGCATGCTATTTTTTATACTTGGATTACACTGGGTGGCTGAGATTTCAGGATAATTTGAAATCACAGGGTATACCTAGCTTAATCATTATGCAAATGCAAGTTCAGCCAAGCTGATTAATATTAACTGGGAAATGCCACTAATTCTCATGAAGTCAGGAAACCTTAGTCAAATAATTTTTCTCTTTTGATCACTCTACCATATTCTTTTAAACACAGAGCTTTAAAAATGCTACATTTCTTCCTTTTTATTTAGAGTCATTCTAGTGTAAGAGAATTACCCAAATCTACCAGTCAAAGACCACTGGATCTTTTCCTGCTTTAAATTTGTGAAAAGCATCATTTGCAGTTACAATTACAGTGGTTGCTTTTAGAAACTGTCACTGTTTACAGCTTGGCTTCTTTGCCTTTAGGTCTAGAGAATTCCATCATTGAAAAGAACCTATGCTTTCCTTCAGTTCAAAGAAACCAGATATAATAAAACACGATCAAATTATGCTATAGCCAAATTACTAAAGTCTTCCTGAATAATTGTGGCACTTCTCTCTCGTCTTACTTTGTAATTTCATTTGAAGGCAATGAATTTGAAGATTGCCAATGATTACTAATTTTTAAAAAAAGATAAAAGCTGCTTCACTCTCTTATTCATTATCCCCCCTTTAGCTTTCTCTCATATTTTCATCTGAATTGGCTTCTATTGCAATAACTCTCAAACTTCGCTTTTTAACAACAAAAATATCTGTCATTGCAATATTGCTGTGGAATCAAGTGAAATAAAGGGTGTTAGAGTCCTTCCTAAGTTATTGAGCTGTAAGGATATAATAAAAATGCACCTCATGGGCCAGGAGTTTGGCCTAGCATGCACGAAGACCCAGGTTGGATTCCTTGGTACCACATACATAGAAAAGGCCAGAACTGGTTCTGTGGCTCAAGTGGTAGAACACTCACCTTGAGGAAAGCCCAAGGACAGTGCTCAGGCCCTGAGTTCAGTCCCCAGGACTGGAAAAAAAAATGCACCTCATTTACAAGTTCCTTGTATTGTCTATCCTCAGGACCCCAAGAACCCTAAATTAAGCACCTGTGTGATTAAAAACTCCCCCAAGCTGTGTCTTCATGAGTCACCCCTTTGAGGCTGTTGCTAGATGGTAGGTTTCCATGTGTAAGTTTATTTGATTGGCATCTGTTTCTCTCAGTAAATCCGAGAGTAAAACAGTTGTAGTTTGCTTTCTATCCCTTAGGACCCAGCCTCATGATTACCTCAGAGTAAGGAATGAATCTTCCTCGGATAAACAAACCAAAGGACTGGATTAACGAAAGCAGGACACAGGAGACAGAGATGAACTTCCATTTAGCATTCCTATGGTCTGAATATTACCAGAAGCAGGGCCAAACAGATGTTGAGAATTTCTTCAGCAGTCACATTTGTAGTAACTTGGAAGTTTCCCCAGATGGTCCTGGTCCCCAGATGGGAAAATTCTTCTTTACAATGATTACCTCAGTCAGAAAGTAACATGATTTTCCATGTATGAAAAAAAGTATTCTTCAATTGTTGCCATAGTGTAGCATATTCTATTTTGTTTTCCTAGGAAACCAGGATTGGTAACTTTGTTGAGAGGTAGATAGCTTTGAAATTGTCATGGATCTCCTCCTTACTTCCCTGTGGTAGTGTGAGATTGCTTGTTTAAGAGCCTTAAACTCTAGGCCAGAGGAGCTGTTGGGGAGGAGAGCTGGGGGGGAGGGGAGAGGCAGTGTCCCTGCCATTCCAAGAAGCCCCAAAGCCAACCATTGGTGTGAAGCTAACAGGTTCTGGTTACCAGAACTTCTAGGACTCCAGATTGCCCACCTGTCCCAGTATAAGCTCTGAATAGCCTGGACAACAGCTGAGAAACACAACAACATGAAAACCTAGTCTGCCAAGGGGTATTTGTGTTCCATCACTATGACAAAATACCTGGGATAATTAACTGAAAAGAAGAAGATTCATTTCGGCTCGAGGTTACCAGCATTTCTGTTGCTTGTTGCTTGGGTCTACCCTACTGAGATTGTGGCAAGGTAGAATATCACCCTGGAAGTGGATAGCAGAGGATAATAACTTACCTCATCCTGGCCAGTAAGCAAAAAGAGAAATGAAGAGGCCTGGTCCAAATTTCCTCCCTTCCTGGGTATACGCCCAATGACCTAATTTCCTCCTCTGAGTCTCCACCTTCTAAGAGGTCCCCCTGTAAGTTCCAAGTAGCCTCATCAGTTGGGGACCAAGCTTTCAAACGCATGAGCCTTTGGCAGACAGTTAAGATCCAAATCCTAACAAAAGGCATTTCAGTCAAGGTCCAATTATATAAAGAAACTGGAGAGGGGATTTTAAACATAGGGAAATTAAATGCAAGGAAGCGGTTTCACTGGTAGAGAAGAAGCTGAAAAGTCAACACACCCAGAGGTAAGCAATAGCAGGAAACCCATATCTTTCTTACTGTAAAGCGCCATCATAAAGGGAGAGTTAGTTACTAACAGTATCCAGGTTATCAGATCATTCCACACCACAGCTGGAGTCCAACAAGCTAGAGCCATGGAGAATGGATGCTGCATGAGATGTCTCATTATGGGACAAGTGGGAAGCAAAGGCATGTCCTCCACCCCCTCACGACATCATTCCTCCCCCCACCATTCCTCACCCCTCATCTCAGCCTAGTATTGGCAGTTTCTGTGGGTAATTACTCTTTCTGGAATACTGAGCTAAGGCATGGAAATGCAAGAAATGGATTTTTGAAGGCCCACAGCTTTAATCAAGCCCAGGAAGGCACCTGGATCTCATCTGCATCTCTAGGGATGAACCTACACCATGCCAAATAATCTGCAAGTTGCTGTGGGTTTTCAATGAAAAGGAACAATAAGTGTTAAAAAATTGAGAACTGTTTGTTTTCAACAAATACTACATGTACATAGTTGGATATTCAACAGATTCCAAGGACCACTAGAGATAAACAAGTCTATTTATTTTGTGTCCAAAATACCTAATCTTCCCTCCACCCAGAAACATCCATGGTTGCTATTTCTATTTAAATGTTGACAAGATAGTTTCCTGCAATCTATAGATGTATTTTGTAGATACATTGGTTTCTCTGGGCTGCCATAAGTTATCACAAACTTGGAGTCTTGAAACATTTGAAATTTGTTCTTTCACTGTTCCAAAAGCCAGAAATTTAATACAAAAGCAAGTTAGCTAGGTCATGCTTCTTCCAAAGACTCTAAAGTCCCTTTTTGCCTTTTCCAGGTTCTCTGGGTTCCTGGCATCCCTTGGCTGGTAGTTATATCACTCTGATTTTTGCCTCCTCCCTCACTGGCCTTCTCTATGTGTGCAGGGCTTGTGTGTCCCATCTTCTCATTTTAAGGACACTAATCATTGGATTTACATCCCACCTCATCCAGCATGACCTCTATCACCACTGACTCTCATTTCGCTGGTATCTAGGATGGAACTCCTTTTTCCAAATTGGGTCCCATTGTGTACTGGGGTGAGTGTGAATTTTGGGGAGAATCTATCCATACCACGATGAGGGGGGGATAATGGTGCTTCTCAAATTTCCCTATGAAGAAGGAAGGGTGGAGGATGTTCATGAAGAATGGAGGAAATCCATTCGTGGCCCCCTTCAAATCTATAGACTTGTAACGTCAAAAAAAAGGAGTCTAGAGTTTGTAACAAGTTTACCAAGAAAAGTCTAGTGATTGTGAGATGCTCTTTTGCAATAATCCAATGTTGACCTGACAGCTAATATTTACTAGATAAAGACCCAGTGGGTCTTTATCTGTTGAAGAATGATGGCGTGAACATTGTAGAGTGAAATGTACACTGTAGAAATGAAATGCAAACCATGTTTACAACCGCTAAAACTGTAGGCCTGCTAGGAGGCAGATCCATGAAGACTCAGAGCTTCAGAGTCTATGTGGCATGGTTTCCTTTCCATTAAAACCTGACCTCTTTTACTTTTTACTTTACTTTTTTATTTCTCAGAGGGTATGTCCACAGATGCCTTTAAAAGAAAATATGTTTACCCGGGAAGTTTTAATTTGCGTATATTTACACAGCTATAATAAAATGCTCACTAGAAAGTTTTTTTTAAAAGAAAGCAGAACAATGCGTTATTTGACACTTTAGTGATGTCATTTTGAAACTATGCACTCACCTATCTACCTTTCTACCAATGCCTCTCACAGATCTGCTTACCAAGACCTCAGATCTCCAGTTGGAAAACTAGAACTAAGGTTCCTGCAAAAATCAGAAATCTCAGCAATTTTAAAAGACTCTGTGAAAAAGTCTTATGAAATAGCCTTCACTGAATAGTTGGGAAATATGAGCTATAAATTTCTCTCTGCTGGCCACTGAATAGAGAAAAAGAGAGAAATAAAAAGCCACAAAAACTCCACTTCCCTTGCACCCAGTAGAGGATATTTTCACTGAAATTCATCAATATTTGCACATCATGATTATCCTCATGGGAATTAAAAGATGTCAACATTAAGCCATGGAATCATCACAATAATCCTACATGGCAAAAATTCTTTGCCCAATTGTTTATAGCTAACCTATTCAGTCTGTTTGTGCTGTCATAAAACACCTCTGACTGGTATTTACAAATAAGAAAAGTTTCTGTTTCCTAGAGGTCGAGCCATATAATGTGTTATTGTTGTTCTTAACGTACCATGTTATTTCTCATCTCTTGTGTTGTCCCTTGGTTATCTCATGTTGTTACAGTATGTTACCTTGTTATCTGATATATCTCTTATGTATGTTTATTTAAATAGGAGAGAGAAGGGGAGAAATCAAGATGAGGGGAGGAGGTGGAGGGAGGGAAATGGGAACATGAGATAGGGTAGCAATGTTTGTGAAGTAATGCACCTTCTATCTGGCAAATATAATGTAACCCTTCTATTAATTATAATAAAAAATAAGAAAAGTTAATTACTTATGTGTCCTCATCAGAGGAGCCCTCTCCATCTTTGAAGGAGGGTTTGTAGCTTCCTAGTCTAAAATACTTCTACACATTTGCTCAATACTTCTTAGTCTGAGTCTTCATCATTTTCTAGGTGTCTGACTCTAGATACTTCTAAAGTCCAGGTGGTTTTGCATTGACATCATTCTCACTAAAGAACTTGGGACAAATTTCTTACACAGCATGCTTGGTTGGAGGAAAATTCACTTGCTAGGTCATCATAGGAAAATAAAGCTCCATTTAGCACATGGATTCCGAGAGGTATGATCTGGTAAATCCTGAAGGTTACCTGAACATGTTCCCACAGGTGTTTTCAGTGAAGTCACTGTCACCACCCTCCTCCTCTGACCTTCCAGGGCCTACCTCTGCTAAGATGAATGGGAGCCTTGTGACCAAATGGGTCAGTTTTGACTGTGCCTCAGTCAAAACAGTGGGGCATGGAGAATGAATCAACTAGAACATGGCACCTAAGAAGAAGCAGATCAGGGTATCCTGAGAGACAGCGGATGCGACCAGGAGGAGGCCAGTGGCTGTGAAGCCAAAGAGCTGAATATGAAAAGCAAGAGGCAATACAGGAGGTAGAATTTAAAAAATTATGTTCTGATCACTGACAGCCAGTAGCAGTGAACTCTTCTTGTGGATTCAGCGCCTGCTGAGTGACCTTTTCCACAGAAAGAGTAGCAATCTTGCCTGCTGTTCTGTGGCTGTTTCTATTTGAGAAACTGCACATTAGAGGTTTTCATGCAAACTATAAGCAGCTGTATATCACCTACCGAGGGAATTAGCCCCTAGATTCAGTGGCATTTGTCATCAGTTCTCAAGTTTGGGCACTCAGGACATGGTCCATTCCTGCCTTATTAGTGTAGGAGAGTTATATTGCCTTCCAGGTACGTAGGGTGTAAGAAACACAGGTAATGACTCAGAAACCTGGTGTCAGCCAGGTCTGAGTTGGAATCCCACATCCATTGTTCATTCCAACTTCCAATTCCCAGCAAAGTTCACTGTTTATAGAGTGAAGCCTAGAATATGTACCATTACTTGAATTAAATAAGATTCTTGCTTAAATTCATTTATGTGGTAGAATTTGGGTTCCATCATGGTTGTAACTAATGTCACAGCTTCCTTCTTTCCCTTTTCTATCTAATGTGCATTGCTTTCAATTTTTGGTTCGTTTGTGCTTCAACTCAAGGACTTGTATCCTTACTGGATTTTTCTGATCAAGTCTGGGACTCTACCACTTGAGCTGCTCCTCCACTTGTAACAGCGATACAGGCAAGACAATATGTTGGAATGAAGTCTACAACTTGAGGGGGGATAGTTGGGGGAGAGAAAGTGGGAAAAAACATAGGAGAGGTAACAATGTCCAAGAACAAATGTACTCACTACCTTACAAGAAAATTAAATAGGAAAAGAAACAAAAAAATATATTTAATGATAGATAAACAAAACTTTCCGAGGTGGTTAATTGGAGATAAGAGTCTTGGATTTGTCTGCCCTGGTTTCAAACAGTGATCCTCATATAACTTAGCTTCCTGAGTAGCTAGAATAACAGGCACAAGCCACTCATGTCTAGCTTTATTTTTTAAAGGTATGCTACAAGTTTAATTTTCCTCTAATGATCTGATAGTTATTGTATGGAGAATTTTTATACATTGATGAAAAAAGAAAGGCATTCTGTGGTTTTGCTTTGTTACTTTCTTTGTAGTTTGTAAGATTGTTAATGTATTTAGGTGCTCTACTAGTTGGTGCATTGACTACTGTAATTTCATCTTTGTGGATCAGTGCCTTCATTCATATATTGTGACCTTCATTGTCTCTTCTTGCTAATTTTAATGGAAATTCTTTTTTTTAACAGATAACAATGTGATTACTCCTGCCTTCTCATAGGATGAATTTGCTTGAAAAGTTCTTTTCTTTTTTAATTGTAATTAATAGAGGGGTTACAGTTATATTTTCCAGATAGAAGGTGTGTTACTTCTGACACATTGATCCCCTTCTCATGTTTTTGTCTTTATTTCCCCCTTCCTCTACCCTCCCCTCATCTTGTTTTCCCCCTTCCCTATTTCAAATAAACAAAAAAAGGTTCCTTTCTATCCTTTTATTCAGAATCTATTTTCCTCTGACCATGAGATATGTTTCCTGGAGATAACAAATGGTTTAGATCTTGTTTTTTGTTTATTTTTAAAATTTAGCCTGCTGTTCTACATATTTGACTGTTGATGCTTAATATGCCCATGTTTCCTGACATCTTATTGTTTTCCTGTAGTTTGCTTTTTTTTCTCTTTCCGTTTCATTAAATTAGTCCTCTAGTGATTTTTATTCATTGCCATATTTTTTTCATTTTCCTTTGTCTTCTTCAGACATTATGCTTCCCTTTAGTATCTTTTATAATGCTGGTTTGTGTTCATAAATTATATTAGCTTTTCTTTATTGTGGAAGATTTTAGTTTCCCCATCAATTGTGAAAATTAGCTTTGGTTGGGTACACTAGTTTAGGTTGGCAATTGTTGCCATTCAGAGAATGAATCATATCACTCCAGGCTCTCCTTGCATTCAAAGGTTATATGAAGAAATATTCAGTTACTCTAACTTTCTTTCCACCTTAATAAAATTTCCTATTTGATTTTGCTACCTTTAAATGTAATTCCTTGATTTTAAATCCAGATGTTTCACAACAGCATGTCTAGAAGTATTTCTTCTCTGATCCTGTCTGCTAGGAATTTTGTATGCCTGTCAGTTGGGTAAAATTCTCTTTCTTGAGCTTGAGGAAGTTTTCTGTTATTATTTTGTTGAATAATTCAAGGTTCTCAATGACTTTAGTTTTGAATTCTTCTCCCTCGTCTATTTCAAGTACGTGTTGCTTTCATATTTTTGGCTGAAGGTACAAGTTCTTTTTTCTTTCTAGTTTGATTCTTCTATCATCAAAGGGCAGCTTTTGTATTCCTTCAATCTTCTGGAAGTTATTTGATTTTTCTCTGTGACCTAATCCACGATTAATTTTTTTTTGTGTATGTTCTCTGTGGATTTGAAACTAAAGAGTATTTTTTACTATTAGGTGACAAAATTTGTGATAAATCGGATGATCATATTAACGATGTTGCCTTTTCTTCCCCACTTTCCCTATGTTAAAATGAGAGGGGTAAATTGTTAAATTATATTTCTGTGTATTTCTTCTTGAACTATCTGTAGTTTCTTCTCTTAGGGTTGGGTCTATTATTTGGTATGCCTTCATAACTACTGAATGTTATGGTCTTCAGCATAAACCAGTCCATCATTTTACCTGCATTTTTTAGCCTAAATTATACCTTGTCTTACATTATGATCAAAAGCAAGAGTTTCTGGTAGATTTTCTTTGCCTTATATGCATCTTGCCTACCCCTATATATTCACCTTTTTTCATATATTTTTATTGTAATTAATAGAAGGGTTACATTATATTCACCAGATAGAAGGTGCATTACTTCACAAACATTAATACCCTTTCTCATGTCTTGGTCCCCATATCTCTCGCCCCACCCCACCCCTCTCCCCACCCTTGCCCCTCATCTTGTTTTTCCCTCTTTCCTATCCTATTTCAAATAACCAAATAAACATATATACAATACATTAGGTAACAAGGTAAACTATTGTAACCATATGAAATAACCAAGGGACAGCAAAAGAGATGAGAGACAACATAGTACGTTAAGGACAACAATCACTCATTATATGGCTTTTGTTTCTATATCCTAGAGGTCCTGTCATTTAGCATCATACTATATTAAAATTACTATACTATACTATAATTAAAAATTACACTGTATTAACAGGGTCTCCAGTGTATATCATAAAACTGAGGTTTGAAGATTTCCGCCTTTTTGACTGGCATGCTATCTATTCTGCCTAGCATATAACTAGAATTCCATAAAATTGTCTTTTCTTTTCCTTGACCAGGTGCAAGTGTCCCTACATTCTCAATCTCCTTGTTACCTCTAGTCTGGGACAAGTCTAGACCTGAAGTCCCCTTCTGAACCATCCCGGCTTAGTTGGATTCTCACTTTTGTTTGCCCCTATTGTTCTCACACTTTTGCCTCTTCCCATGTGACAGGCATCACAGATCCTCATAAGAGGTGGGAAAGTTTCTCTCTGCACACAGAAGAATGTCTGCAGCATTCTTATACTTTTGAAAATATTCTTTAAAATATAGTTGAAAAGCAGAGATATGATTTCATGGGAAATTTCCCAAGTACTCTCAATGGCAACTAATTCTAATTCTTTAAAATATTAGCTAGACAATTAAAAAAATTATGGAATGGATGTGTGGGAGGGATGTCATTTTTCAATCTCTGCACTAAATATATTAGAATAAAGACTAACGCTAGGTAAGCACTCAACATATAATTAATTCATCACTTCTACAACCTTGACACTGGATTCTTGGCGGGGGACTCACTTGCTTTGGTGAGTAAGAATCTAGGGAAGAGGTTGGTGACTAAGAGTCTAGGGAAGAGGAAATTCAGAGTAATCAAGACAGCAAATACAGACTAGGGAAATTGTCAGAAATAGATGGGGACCAAAACACAAGAGGGTGGAGAAAAATCATAGGAGGTTTCTACATCCTCATTTTGCCTGCACTGATTCCTGTCTTTCTACTTGGCCTATCATCAGATGAACAGCCAGTCTTTGCAAAGGTCTCACTGACATCAGAAGGAGGTATTAGGGAGCCAGGCAGAGAGATGCTGAAGCTGGCTGGAGCCAAAAGGGCCCTAGTAACTTTCTGGGAGTGAATTTATGAGGATCACAACAACAAAAAGAAGACAGTGAGCTAGGAGACAAGAGTCAATTTTCTCTGTCCCTAGTCTCTTTGGCTTTTTCCCATCCATTACTGTGAAGCTAGCCAAGTATTTCTTATGTGGGTTGAAGTTGTCTAACACGTGTTCTAAATAAGAGCCAGTAGAGCTGTTTCTATTTTTAACATTTTAATATTGATGAAAGGTCACTAAGATTCTTTGTGTGCTGGTTCAGTTCCTCACTCTCTTCACTTGCAAGCTCTTATTTTTCTCCAACATACACACATACATAAATATGTGTACATATAATTAGTATCCACATATACGTGTATGTGTTCATATTAATGTGTATATGTAATCATGTGGGGGGGTGAAGATCTCATTTTAATGAGATCTTTGGGTAAAACAGGACCACAACCACTTATTTCTTTGGGGGTAGACCCTTAACCACCAGGGACTGGACTATCTACACATCCTAAGATATGCAGTGACATGTATAGACTTTGGTAAACTACCCAAGCTTGGACTAAAGCCATTACCTTTTTCTCTTGACCATAAAGAAAGGTTTGGAATAGCAAATAGCATTAGGGTTTCTCTCCTTTAGTTCTTCATCACATACACATCTGAGGGTCTTGAGGCCCAGACAGGCAGACTTGCATGTTTCTTTCTCCCATGAATAATAAATACTACTGTAGTATATCTCCACAGACGGTTCCACACGGATGCTGTATTCGATTCTCACAACCTCATACCTATTTTAAGTATTCCCACCTTACAGATGAGACACTTGCCCAGTGCCACACAGATTGCCAAGACAGACACTGTGGAACCGACTGGAATTCTTCCACTCTTTCTAGTGTGCAGATACTTTAGTCACGCACTTTCCCTCCCCTCTTTATGCTATGCTGTGGGAAACATGGAAGTATGCAGACTGCAAGTACCACAGGTCAATTATCCCCATTAAGCTTAGAGACCAGGAGCCACTGAGTGATAGCGAATTTTCTCATTCCTTACCTGTTCTCAGGGTCAGCCAATGTCATGCTCCGGGTGACATAGCACATTTTCAGGGGGATGTTTTTCCGGTCTCTATGGAAGGAGAATGGTTGGGATGACAGAGGTTCTGATGAGCTGCTGCCTAACCGAGGGGATTCAGGTGGAGGTGTTTCCCAGCCAATCTCGGATACTGGGGATCCTTTCTTCACATAGGGTGTGGCTTCTCTCATATACTTCACTGCAAACAAAAATCACAACAAGAGGTATTTAAAAACTGACTTTAGGAAGTGGCGCTGTGGCTCAAGTGTGGTAGCCTTGAGCTGAAGAGCTCAGGGACAGCACCCAGGTCCAGAGTTCAAGCCCCACGACCAAACTCCCCCCCCCAAAAAATAAACAAAAACAAAAACTGACTTTATGGAAAGTCTGACTGTAAGTTTCACATAAACTTCCATTGGACAAACTCCCGGCTAATGATGGAAATTCAGAATTTCTGTCCCACTCAACATCATTATTCCAATTCTTAAATTACAGGTGCAGCTGGGGATTCGAATTTATTGGTACAATGTCCTGAAGCAGAGAATTGCTCTTGGCATTTTTCCAATGGGGGCAATGTCTATCTTTCCTTTTATTTCTGGTTATTTAAAACTTTTTATTTTTATCTTTAAGTAGTTGTAGAAACGAGTTGTCATCCAACAAAGGGCATATAAATACAGTGAAACTTGATCAGTATCACCCCTTTCTTCATTGTCCCTGCCCCTCCCAAGTCCTCCCCTTCTCTCAAGTTTTCTTGATTTTACAGAATCTGCATTGAATTTTATGATCACATTTCCCAACTCCTTTCTTCATTCATCTAACTATTTTAATGTCTACCTTTTCTGATAAAACACATTCCAAGAATAATAGGTATGTGGTATATATGTATATTGGGCAAACCAATCACATCCTATCAAATTCAGCCATATTTACTACAAGTCACAGAGAAATTATCTGGCAAAGAAGATTGTTTGGTTCTAATAGACTGTAAGCACAATTAGGAGGATTGCATAGCGCTATCGTTGCCCCAAACCTGTTTGCAAATGTTACAGTTATGTAAGGAGGAAGATTATTCACCACCACTGTATCTTAAGGAAGGTCACTGTTTCTGTTTACTATATGTAAAGAGGAGCTTTGATTTTTAAGAACAAGTGCAGACAATTCAATGGGAAAGAAGTTATACAAAGATGAAATCAATAGACATCTTCTGAAGGACTGGTATTTTTTAATCTTCAAAATTGTGTCAGTAGAAGCTAGACTACTGCTCATCTTTGTACATTATATTTGTTGTTAGAAAGGAAATTTAAGCATCATCTGAGATGCATGAGAGACTTTTCCCTTGATTGCATTATTAATGATTCTTTTGGTTGGATAAGTGTTTCAGTAGTGAGAATCAGGGACACTTCATGGAATATGTATCATATGAACTTGGCTTTAAAAGGTAGCTAGGACTTTACAAAGTAGGAATCAGAATGGCCATGTCTCTTTTACATAGCATATTCTGATTACTAATTTTGATTGCAATTCCAAAGGGATGAAAAATTAGATATCAACTTGGAAAGCAGATAAAGAAGGAACATTTGTCATATGTTTCAAACATGCATTGACTTAACTTTGAGCCAAGGTCTTTATGTGTCTTCCCACACATTTAAACTGCATAGTTCCCACTGAGGATCCTATTGAATAAGAGAAAGTAAGGTCTAGGGAAGAAATTCCAACCTATCTACCATTTGTTGACAATGTTCCCACAAACAAAGCAAAAAATATGAGTATATTGGTATCCTTTTCAGAAAGGCCTTATAAAAGATATTGGACTTTGGCCAAACACTATGGACTTTACGTAGGTTGTTTCTTGCAGTTAGTATTATCACATATATCTCAATACCATGAGACTGGCAAGTTTATCTTATATGGGCTCTCATGGCTAGAAAGTGGTAGAGCCATAGTTTGAATAGCCAGAAAAATCTTGAAGGGATTTTCTATAGTTCATTTTTAAGAAGTAACCTAACATCTTGTCAAAACAAACAAACCAAAATCAGAATGTCTAGAAGTAATAATGAGACCAGAATTAAAACATTGATTGTATTTAATTCTATGGAAGAGATTAGTGAGTTATCGATTAGAAATGTACTACAAGTTAGAATGATGAGAAACATGGAGTAGAGATGAAGAGGTGTGAATGGTACAAAGAGAAGGGCTGGTATGTTTGACTACAGTCCCAGAAGAAAAGGAGAATGAGAAGCACCTAAACATTTTCTTCAAGCAAACTTATCAAGGAACTTTGGTTTTGCTGAACAATACCTCTGAACTTCATCATTAAGACAAATAGAAATGTGTATTTCATTATTTGTTCTTTGAATAGGTTATGCAATATACAGAATTTATGTTTCTTCTGAGATTTTTAGCTATCATTATAATTTCCAGTAATGTTGTAGGCGAATCTGAACAAAATCCCTAAATGAGTCTTGAGATTTCTTGCAAAAAACAAGTTTTCCATTTCAAAGAAATAAAGAAGGCAAAGAGATTATCACTACAGTACATAAGAAAGACAGCTGGGGTCCGGGGACTTCTTTGCACATCTGTCTGGAGTAAGAAGTAGCAACACAGTCCTTCTAAGGCCCCTTTGTTCATTACTCTGCTTCCTTCTGATTGGTGGAGAAAAATGGAGAAACTTGTTCTTGTGTATAACAAAGAGAGAGAAAGAAAACCA
Source organism: Megascapheus bottae (assembly GCF_031878675.1). Lineage (NCBI taxonomy): Eukaryota > Metazoa > Chordata > Mammalia > Rodentia > Geomyidae > Megascapheus > Megascapheus bottae. The sequence continues at coordinate 53,946,969 of NC_143517.1, forward strand.
CCATTGGATGTCTCCAAGGGTGTATGATTTCTGGTCCAGAGGACATAATGTGATTATGACTGTCTCATCCTGCTGGAAGAAACTCTAAGCTTAGCTCTTAGACATAACCATCAATCTCTGATCAAGCATTCTTGAAGCCTTTCTGACTCCTGATTGGTACCAGCAGCTGAGCACCTACCTTCAGGTAGAGAGCAAGATTATGGCAGCCATGCTTTGGAGTTGTAAATAGTGTCTTTTCTTTTTCTTTTTTATTATTGGTCATGGGGCCTGAACCCAGAGCCTGGTTGCTGCCCCTGAGCTTGTTTGTTAAAGGCTAGTAATCTATCATTTTGAGCCACAGCGCCACTTTCTTTTTTCTGGTTTTTAATTGGAGATAAGAGTCTCATGGACTCGGACTGGGCTGGCTTTGAACAATGATCCTCAGATCTCAGTCTTCTGTCACTAGGATTATAGGCATGAGTCATCAACATTTGACTCATCCTTTCTTTTGCAAAAATAATGTTTAGAAATATGTATTGACATTTATGACATAGTTGTACAAAGGTGTTTCAGATCTGGAATGCAGCTTGATCAGTGTTATATTCCATCTGTGCCTCCCCCTACCTTTCTTGAAGGCTACTTGTTCTGAAATTGGCACATTATTTCTGCTTACATTCCATTTATTGGCCAAAACTTCATGGCATATAGTCTTAGTTCCTTTTTTCTTGGTGAGGAATTGAGGATTGAACTCAGGGTCTCTACCTCTCTCCCCTGAGTCATATACTACAGTCCTTTTGCTTTTTAGTTTGTTTTTCAGATAAAGTGTTGTGCGAGGCAGGAATGGCCTCAGACTCATTCTCTTACCTCTGTTTCCCAAGTAGCAGAGATTATAAACATTTATCATGATACATCACTAACTTTTGCCTGAGCTGATCTTGCACTGTGATTCCCAACTAGCCGGGATGAGAAGCATGCATCACCATACATGACTCACCCACATCCCTAGTTCCTCTGGAGTTTAACTAGATTTCGCAATACATGAATGCAGATGTATTTGAACAACCAGTAGAGAAAACAATTATGTTCTATGCATTTTGCTTAGAGTCTCTTGTGTCTTAACTTACTTGAACCTCACAATAACCAAGAGCACTATATTAGAATCATCCCCACTTCGCCAAAGACACTGCAATAGGAGAAGTGAAATGTTCAAAGCTGTAATGCTAGATTGAGGGAAATAGATTGTTTCTAGAGTCCTTACTTGTAGCTGATGCCATATGATTTCTTATACTTTTTTCCCTAAATTAATTTTGTGTGTGTGTGTGTGTGTGTGTGTGTGTGTGTGTGTGTGTGTGTGTGGTTAGCTTCTTTTTTCTGTACTGGGAGAAAACATCTAATTAGGAGGCAATTGCTCGAAACAGAAGAGCATGATTTTTTAAGCTGAACTATTAAACTATGGCATTTCAATAAACACCCTTTAAGACACCATACTATGTATTCATAACAGAGGGTTTAACCTGGCAGAGCTGAACAGCCGTGTCTGCATAATGATACCTCCATGTGCTTACTGACAGTAATTTCAGAGAAAGAGCTGTTGAAACCAATCAAGAGGCTGCCAGGCCCAGTTGAGAGCACCTAGTAATCAGAACTAATTAATAAACCATGGCCCTTTCTGAACATCACAAATTAAAAACTGGAATGAAGCAATTAAAATTCCGATCTATAGTTACAACAAAAGAAAGAGGGAGGCAAGTCTAAGAAGTGGTCACCTCCCCACAGCACAAGTCACTTCCAGTGTGTTCACAGTGTTTGTGTCTGAAGGACCGGCAGTTAGTTGTCAGTCTTTCAAAAGAACATTGAGGAAAGCTCAAGTTTGCTAAGGCCTCAAGCTGCCACAATTAAATCTTTGTTGGGGCAGCCAGATGACATTTGGAAGGAAAAGCACACACAGGCTACTAATGAGGAAGTGCTCCAGGCAAACCCAATCAACTCTCCTAACAGGCTAGTTTCTAAAGAGCCAGAAAAAAAATCCATCTGATAGGTTCATTTTCTTAAAAATAACAACAACAGAAAAGGGAGTTGGGTTACAAGGAAATGAATATTCCATTACTTTCAAGGTCACGAACATAAAATGTGAACTTTGTAACATGATTAAGGAGAAAGAGAAGCTGGGGGCCAGAAACAGATACTCACGCATTGCTTAGACAAACAAATGGACAATGGATTGTTGACAGTGGGATTTGCTGATCAAAAAAAGCAGCATCAGAGCTTTCCTTAGTGATGGTTTTCCTAAGTGGCCTTAGAGAGGAAAGATATGCAGGAAAGGGAGCCATTTTTATTTCCAAAAAGGATCAAGAAATTGATGAGAGAGGTAATATGACTTTCCGAGAAACCACAGCCAATCTCTCAGAAGGCTGATGGTGTGCTAGAAAGTGAATTGGCCCTGGGAATCAGGGACTTGGATTACAATTCCAGCTCTGCCACAGCTAGCTCTCTGGGTCTGGGCAAGTCACTTTACCTCCCCATTCCATTTCCATCACCTGTCAAGGGAAAGAAATTGGTCCCTACCTTTCAAACATTTTATGGTTCCTTGGGAAGCCACTTCCATCAAAAACATTTCAGTAAAAAAAAAGAAAAAGAAAAAAGAGCATAGCTTACTTCATCTTGCTAAGTGTGCCATCACCAACAAGTAACACTGTTACCATGAGTGCCAAATTCTAGACAAAGGGCTAGGACAGTTACCGCTTCTGACCTGAAGAAATCCTACAGCCATATGGCAAATGGGAAAAATAAGCCTCTGTGGAGATTGCATACTTAAGTGTTTGTTCTTTGCTATGGTAGCCTTGTCCAGGAGAATTACTGTTTTCATTCATGTACCTACATTTATTTCATTTCATTTTGTTAGTTGGGCTCTAAAAGGCACCTGAAGAACAGCTGAGAGGTTTTCCAAAGATCACAAGGTCACCAAGAAGAACGGAGTTGAGTTTTAGTGTGGAAGTCAGGAGACAAGTACAGGGAGTACCACTTTGTTGAGTAATTTGTGGTTTACATGTACGAGGACATCTCAAAATTATCCTAGTTGAGCAGTCAAATATCCAATGTATATGCTACAAACCTAAGAAGTGAGAGAAGGGGTTTTGGGAGGAAGGGGTGAAAACATTTAAAGGGCTGACATTTGACCAAAACTGCCTTGTTGAGTGGTAATTCCTTAGTATAACTACTCGAAGATTTGCTCTCTCCCTCCTCCCATATCTCTTTCTCTCTCTCTCTTTCTCTCTCTCTCTGTCTCTGTCTCTCTCTCTGTCTCTGTCTGTCTCTCTCTGTCTGTCTCTCTCTGTCTGTCTGTCTGTCTCTGTCTGTCTGTCTGTCTCTCTCTCTCTCTCTCTCTCTCTCTCTCTCTCTCTCTCTCTCTCTCTCTCTCTCTCTCTCTCTCTCCCTCTGTTTCTCTCCCTCTCTCTGTATGTATGTATGTATGTATACAAAGTTTTTCTTTTTTAAAGTTTACTTATTTTAAGGGTGATGAGCAGGGTATTACAGTTTTGTAAGTAAGGTAATGAGTACATTTCTTTAATTACTCTATTTGGGATAATCCCTCCATTCAATGAAGAGCCTCCTTGATTCTTCAACAAAGCAAATCTATTGCTTCAGAGTAAGCCTATGGATTTAGGGAAAGCATCCCTCTATGTGGGTGGTCCTGCAACCTCCCAGACCAAATACATCTGGAGGTCTTGCCATGGGGTAGGTTCTGAGTGTTGGACTTACCACAGTGGACAAGGAGCCTGGCCCATAGAGCGGGAACCTATGGTGAGTGTGGACGATGGAGTGGATAAATAGACAAGTGTACTTGAAAGTGAATATGCCACTGCTGTGGAAGTGACACACCTACCCCATTCCACACACAGTGATCTGTCATCTGCCTACCCACCACCTCCTTCCTGACTGAGTCCCCATAATTTATACACAAGCCACAGAGAAGTATTTTTAAGTCCATGCAACTTGCCAAAGATTGCTTCTGTCTCTGTCCTGCACAATTTTTTCTTTCTGGAAAGTCATACATATCCTCTAAATCTCAGTTTAGCTACAATCACTCTTCACATGGGTGCTGAACTGAGGCTTGGCTTCAGGACTCAGGGCCTGGGAACTGTTCCTTAACTTTTTTGCCACTTGAGCCTCACCTCCATTTCTGGCTTTTTTGGTGATTAACTGGAGATAAGAGTCTCATGGATTTTCTTGCCAGGCTGGATTCAAGCTAGTGACTCTTCAGATCTTGGCCTTTTGAGTAGTTAGGATTATAAGCGTGGGCCGCTGTCATCTCACTACAACCACTTTTTTTGATTTATTACCAAATCCTGCAGACTTAACTACTTTTATCCATAATCATATCATGCTTTGTAGCAAACCCTATGGATATTCTCAGCATCAGCACCGGAAATAACATGGTATGACTTATTCTCTGCCAGGAACTATGCTGACCAACTTACTAATATTTTTAAAACTTGCAATTATAAGTGATTGTATAGTTGCACATAGATCTCTCTAGTGGAACCCTAAGTCCCACAAAGTTGGGTGACTGAAACAGAACTAAAACTCTAGACTTACAACTTCATATCTGTGCTCTGCCATCTGTCAACTGTGTGAGCTTGGGAGAAATTTCCTTATTGTCTTCAGGCTTCATTTCCCCATCGGTGAAATGAGTGTACATAGTAGTGTCTACTTCCTAGAGCTGTTATGAGGGTTAAATGGTTAACACACATAAAGGGTTCCACAGTATGTTTAGTGAATAATAAGTAATCATTAGCCTTAGAAAAATTTAAAATTCAGGCTTGCTTGTTCACACGGATATTGTAGGAATTATAACAGAAGTCATAACACATAGAATTAATGAGTAAATGAATGACAAATATGGCCTCAAGATAGAATTTCTCACATGAGTTGTTCTTCAGGAGGAAGAGCCATAACTGGTCTTTCTTCCAGGTGAAGCAGCAGAGGTCAGGGAGTGTCAGTCACTCCTCCACAGCCACAAGACCACAGAATAACAAAGGCCAGGAACCCTTGCATTTTATCCTGTGGAATAGCAGACTGGTGAGGATTTTCTGGAAAGAGCTAGACAGACAATTGTTTTAACTAGATGGGCCTTTCAGTTTTGGTCAGAACCTCTACCTTGCCCCTATACCACAAAAGAGGCCATATATGACATGGAGATACATGAGTGTGGCTGCATTCCAATGAACTCTTGGTTGACAAACACAGGCACCATGCCAGATTGCTATACTTTGCTATCTCTGGCTGCCATACAAAACCAATAGTGAGCATTGTATTGATTTCTCTCTGTGTATTAGGCCTTGCTCTAAACGCGCAGAGGACACTAGCTCAAGGAGGAAAATCTTATAAGGTAAGAACATTATTCTCGCTACATCACAATCATGGAGTGATGGAGCAGGGAGAATGGGAGTGACAGAGGCAACAGGATCTCCTGCTGGTACTGAGATTTGAACTGATGTGGTTTAGCGCCACAGCTCTGATCATCCTGGTTCCACATGTCCTTGTCACTGAATAATTTTAGAACTCATGCTTTAAAAAAGATTTAGACTTTAGTGTCTTATTTTCATTTTCTTTTAAATGTGTACTATATAACATATATTATTAATATATAATATTAATTATATACTCGATGATATAGCTATATATTAATATATAATATCATGTATTATATAACTATATATAAACAATCTTTGCCTTTTTCATGAAGAAGCAAATAAGTCAGGCTAAGTGGGAGGCTGCAACTACTGGAATCATGGTTATTTAGCACCAACTGTTAAAAGACTGCTGTTCGACCTCACTGCTATGAGCTAACTTCCCTAATGTTAGAGATGCTCAAGCAGAAACCAGATGCACCATCTCCCAGCCCTGATATAGAAAGAATTCTACTCTGTGGAAGGGTAGATTGTTTCTCAAATCCTTTAAGCTGTCAGGTGCCATGCTGTAATTCCTCCCGGAATGTGTTTAATTAAGATTTCTAATCCAAAGACTCTGGTCAGTGCCAGGTCAGTGCACAGTTGTAGTGTGATTTACATTCATGCTGGCTATTTCTACATTACCATATGCTTATTAGGCCACATATTAGTTGTGTATCATCTGGGTTCATTTTAAGCTAGTTGAGTCACAGAATCCTCATCCTTGTCTTACTCTTTGTCTTCCTTAGAGGTTATACAATGAAGTCATTTTACATAGAGCCCCAGAATTGGAGGGTCTGAGTTGGAAGACCAAATCTTCTAGTTATAAACTGTTTTCTTGGAGAAAGACATGATTCTCTTAGCGGCAGATATACTATCTCGCACTATCATCATAAGGATTAAACACATTTTAAAATGTATACAAAGCCCCAGAGCATATTTGATAATAAAATATAAATATCATGATGTTAGTTCCATGATTGTTATGAGATTCCAGAAAGAAAATGCATTACAAAGACACCACTATCTCTTCCCTTAAGCTTGAAAACAATGTTCATTCATTCATTTGCCCCACATAAATTATGCATCTTCCTTGTGCACTGTGGTGTAGAATATGCACTGTGGGAGTGACTCAGTGGAGGATGCAAGTTCCTGCTTTGAAGGACTTTATAATCATCCAGGAAGAAAGTCATACAAACCAAAAATCTGAGAATGGCTTTAGAATATAATTTAATCAATACAAAAATAGCATAAAGTTCGTTTCAGACACCTGTAAGCACAGATAATATTCATTAACAAATATCTATAGATTTTATTCAAAATAATTTACCAGTAGGCTACTGCCAGGACAAAAAAATCATTTTTTTGGTGGGGGGGAACATAGGAACTATTTTAACAGCCATATCCTAACAACTTAATAAAAGAGGCAGTGAGTAACAGTGCGAGGTGGTGCAACTCCTAATATTTTTTTTCATTATTAGCTATATAGATGATCACTTGTGAATGGGACTTCCATCAACAGTTGCTTCTCTCAACTACCCTGTAAGGGTTTCTCTAGAAGATAAAACTGCCGTTCCAGTTGTAGTTGCTAATAACAACCTGCAATTCAAACACAGGGCTCAGTAAACTTGCGGTTATTCTTCAATGGCAGAAGTCCAGAAATGTAAAGCTTTTCCAGAGAAAAACCTCATCATGCAATCAAAGTATCATAACTAAAAAGAAACTTGGGCAAGTTCTACAATTACTTCTTTTTTTCTTCCCCATAGCCTGGGTGTATTGTGAGTCCAAAGTAATTGTGGAAATGTCTGTTGGTTAGGTGGCTGGGTGTGCATAAGCAAATATCAGGGTTCATCAAACAAAGTCATGAACACCTGCTATTTTTACAACACTTTACAACACTCTATGTAGAAAATTTAAATTTTTTTATTATCGCCATCTGAAGCACATAAGTTCAAAAGCTTTTTAGAATCTACCACCGACTTCATTGAGAATGTCATAATCCAGGGAAATGAGATATTAACAACAGCCCTTCCCCCCCAAGTAAGTTGTACCTCTCCCCAATTCACGCATTACACACAATCACAGATTGCTCTGCAAGATCACATGTGCAGGACTCACCAGAACTGACCTCACACTGGGCACCTACTCTGGGTTTTCTGTTAACAGTTAAGTTTAGCTGAGTCTTACCTAATATTCTCTCAAGAGAACAATTTCCAACAATTAGATGAGGATGACAGAGGAGAGGCCCAAGCAACTTGCTTATATTGAAAGGAGAAACTGTGAAGAATAAGGCCACAGGATTTAATTTTATACTTCCAAAAGTTTCACTCCTTAAGCCTGGACTAGACAAAACATAAAGGATCATGCCCCCCAACCCCCAATTAAAGTGAGAAACAGCAATGGTGAGCATCAGTAAATAGTTGTCACTTCTTTCTCTCATGTGAAAATTGGCAATAAAAAAGATATTCAGAAACTTCAAATAGTTTACCTTAACAAAGAAAATACCAGACTGGAATTCAATTTCTCATCTTCTAAATCTAGTTTTAGAGTTCCCTTCATCATGGCAAGTAATAATATAGGCAAGATAACTGTGGCTAATAGCAATGAGTAGTCACTCAGACTGGGAAAGTCTATGGACAGTGGAAGGGGATTTAATTAAAAGACATATCTTGTACTGATTAGATTAAAATCACCAAAATATTCCACAATAGCGAGAAGGAGAAAAATATAAAGATTATGCTAGGAAAGACTAAAAAGTAGTCAGATAATTAAAGGAATACAAATGGGAAATCAGCTTTGTAAATGAAAGGAAAAATAATACCAGCTATGACCGAGTAAAAAACCAAAAGTGATCTCTAAAAAAGTAGAATAATTCTGACAGTATTCTAATAATTGAAAACTGGAGTGCACAAACTTTTAGAAAAGAATAAAATTGGCAAAGCTGTTCTAAGCAGAAATAGGGAATATAGTTAACCATAACATTTTCTTAATTTTTTAAATTTAAATTTTTGTAAAGATGATATACAGAAAGGCTACAATTACAAAAGTCAGGTGCTGAGTACATTTCTTTTTGAACAGTATTACCCCTCCCTTATTTTTGCCCACCTTTCCCACTATTAGCCCCCTCCCCTCCATGTTGTAAGTTCATTTCCAATGTAGTATCCAGCGAGTGTCACTTTTGAATGGGCTCACTCCTTGTCCCATCATTTCTGTGATTCCCCTGCTCTTCCTCCAATCAGATTCTTAGCTTTTGTTCGTTATTTTTAAGGTAAGGTCTTTCCATGTAGCTCAAGTTGGTCTTGAACTCATGATCTGGATCCTCTTATCTCAGTTTCCTATATAGCCTCTTGTATGTACATCATACTCAACAATTCTGCAATTATTGGAGACTGGGACACTTTCTAAAATTCTTCTTATGAAGAAAATATTAACACCAGATTTATTAGAAAATGTTGTCAAAGTTTCAAATACTAGCTTTCTCAATCTTAAATTATTTCAGAGAACAAAGAAGGGACTTTCTATGTGTAAAAGTAATATTTGTTAGGCCAGGAGTTTAGCCTAGTGGTACAGTGCTTGCCTAGCATGATAAGGACTTGGGCTCAATTTCTCAGTACCACATACACAGGAAAAATAAGCCAGAGGGGGTGCTCTGGCTCAAGTGGTAGAGCTCTAGCCTTAAAAGAGTCCAAGGACAGTGCTCAGGCCCTGAGTTGAAGGCCCAGGACTTGCCAAAAATAGTAGTCAAGGAATGTTTCATAAAGGACAGTTACTAATCCATTTCACTGGTAAAAATAAGTCTGAAAGCTTAAACAAAATATCAGAACTTCAACTCCGTACATAAGGAACATCAATACAGCACAGTCAGGTTTAGAATATATGAATAATGCAAGATTGGTTAAATACTAGAAAATGTATAATTATGATTCAGTATCTTAATAGATATAAGGAGAAAAATGCATGATTGCTTAAAATGAGAAAAAATTCATCTTATAAACTACAATTGGCAGTTATGATGAAACAAAAAATAAATTCTCTTACCCGTAATAAAAGGCATTTTTTGTACATTTAATAAAGATCCATTGAGGAGAAAAATCTCCTGACAACAAACACTGAAAAGGGGCATTTCCTTGGACATCTGGACTGATACAAAGATATCTTCCATAATTGTTCTCAGCCCCAAGCCATGCTAAAAGACAAGAAGATGCAATTCAGTACACAAAAGAAGACAGAATGATTTAAGGAAACTAAGCCATTGAAAGTACAGGTGAATAAGGAAACTAAGCCATTGAAAGTACAGGTGAATAAGAAAAAAAGAGAGAAAGGAAAGGAAGGAAAGAAAGAAAAGGATGAATAGGACAAAGTATCTATAAACTCGTTATGCCTGAAGTTTCATCATGGCTGAGGTCCTAATTTTGGATGTAGTCATTAGCAAATCATGTAACCCTTTAATGTATTTAGGGCTCCTTATTTATAAAAGTAGGTGCTTTTTTTTTTAGCCACTTTGGTTAATTAGAGAGATAGTGATGCCATTCAAAGGACACAGAAAATATAGGGGAAAGTACAAGCGTGGCTATGAGAATATATTGCCTCAACTTGAGAGTCAGAAGGTTTGAGATGCGCTCATTTTGTGGACACAGAGATCCAGTGGGCACAGAATTGTGAAAGAAGCTTTGGGAAGTGATCATAGCTTTAGTTCAGTCCCAGCGGAAAGAGATGAAGCAGAATCATATTGGCAACACTAACTGAATCTTCTGGGTTTTACGTAGAGGATGTCTTTTAATTCTAGGTTTCCTGTTATTCATAGTTTACAGATGAGGGCACAAAGAGCCAGAACCTTGACTAGAACTCCACCCCCTCAGAGTCATGGTGCTCTACTGAAGACCGGACGCGATTTCAAAGCCCTCCATCTTCCCTACTTGCTGCACCAATCTGCCTTTTAGAAGCAGCTCTGACTCAGCATCTCTTCTCTAAAGAGCTATGAAATGTTGGGCAAGTTGCAAAAGCTCTTTCAGCCTGAGACTGATTCTATTTGAAAAGAAGAAAATAACATTAATGCCATGGGCTTTATGTATTGAACCACAGAAAGTATGTGGCATACAGATAATGAGAAGGGCCATAAATTGTCATTTGCCTTTCTCTACCCAAGGCATACCTTCTAGAAACACAGAACAGGAACACATGGTATGTATTATCCAACAGCCAGTTTAAGCACTGCAATTTTAGTGATAGTTTCTTTTTTTTTTTCCCGAATTATCCCTGTCTCTGCAGACAACACTGGGACAATCTGATGGGGAAATCAATAGACATCAAAGCTTGAAGAGGAAATAGCTGTTGAACTGAACACATGACTTAAGTCTTTCCTCCTTTCCTAAATACACTATCTACATTCTCAGATCTAATCTTGAAGCAGCAACAAAGAGAGAGGAGGTTGTGTGGGTGAGGAGAAAGGAAAGCTCAAACTGAACAACAGGAAGTTTATTGGGTTACTCAAGAACCAGCAGTCTATTTAAAAGATTGTTGACACTGAATCAGTCCAATCTGGTTTTATGTTCCTGGTAATATATTTTATTATTCTACATTTTAAGAACTCTATTATAAATACTATATAGCTATAAATATTACATTATACCTTAAATATTACATTATATTAGATAACAGTATTCTTTTAGAAATATCCTACCAAGATAGCTTTCTCTTGATGCTGATATGCATCAAGAAAAAAATAACCCACCAGAAAGCATTTTAGGATATATCTGCCTGTACTTGAAACAGTCCAAAACTAGAATCTTTGCTTTTGAAGGGTCATGCCAATGCCTACAATAGAACATTGGAACCAAGTAAGTGCGCCAAACAAAACTAGATTTTCAACAACCCCAGGTGATCAGCCTGAAAATCAGCCCTGCTTTTCAGATTCTGATGGTTGCTTACATTTAAGTGCTAACATAGAGATTTGGTTCATTGATTCTAGGGATAAAACATGACAATTTTCTATAGTTCGAAGAGGTCTTGAAATTTCTTAATGCACATAGCACCTTTAAATATTTCAAAATCATTTCAAAGGATCTTCAAGCAAAATGCACCCAATACCACAAAGAGCCAAATTGGGAATTAAAGGTTGCTAAATGGATAATCTGTTTGTGGATTAGATACTGGACATTCCTATTACCCACTGTTCTGGGCCTTGAGATTCTTTCTATGCTACCTGTCATGTGACCTGTCATGTGATCAGTAATTGTGGCTGTAGCTATCTCATGTGAACTCCTTTAGACAAAAGTTCAATGCATTTCAAAGCCTGGAAAATGTAAATGCTTTCCTCTTAGCAGGTAACGGGTCAAACTTTTCATTGTTTCTTGCATATTGTTCATAAGAAAATGCTTATCTAAATAAATATATTGTCTAGTTGGACCAACCTACAAGTCCTGAATGATTTGTGATCTGAGCAGGCTCAGAAAGGGTTCTGATAGTCAGATCTTTACAGTATAATATACTATCTACAAAAACAGAGCTAAAACCAAAAAGTAAACCTAAAACATTTTATTTATCCTGTCACATATAAAAAAAGATAATTCCCTTCTTTCTCTTTTTTTAAAATCATTGAGTAATCCTCAAACAGTGTTTAAACAGAATCTGTTTTGAGAGATTATACACATTATACAATGTATTATTTTAATTACTTCCAAGAAATAATTTCTCCCAGATCTGTAATCATTTCCAAATAGTGAGACATACTTCAGTGAATCATACTTGGAGTTCATGGAATTGTAGTTTTATATGTGAATTACTCTTGGACTAGATTTTCTACTGGAATTTCAAATATATGACATTATTCATAGCAAATAAGGTACATGCAATCCTAAAATTGTCAACATTTCATGATGTCAAACTGGTCTGGGTGAGAGAAGCACTAAGGCTATTGAATCATATATATATATATATGTATAATCTGAAGATATTAATTACATAGCTTCAGAGAAAACAGCAGTAAGAAAAAGATATTTCACATTGTAAGACATTATAGTAACACAGTACACGTGTTAAACCACAGGACATTTATTCTGCCTTCAATAAAAAAAAAAAGGTGAAGAATGGCTACAGTAAACATCCACAAAGAACTTACAGGTGTGCTGACTGGTAATGAATGGTCTCATTATGCCTAACTGTTATTTATTTTACATGGGAAGGAGTTGGTCACCTGCCAGACATTGTAAACGTAGTAAGTTGTAGAGTGAAATGTCTACTTAGGATGCACCATTAACCATTAACCATCATAGTTTCTGTGGATCTGTGATGCTCGTTTCCTCCTATTCTTTTTGCCAGTACTCAGACAGTTTCAAAACCCCATTTCTATACTTGGAAGGAAAATAACGGTGATTGCATATCTTGAATATAGTAATAGAAATTACTTTGGAATAGAAATCCTGGATTCATGAGTTAGAATGATCTGCTTATTCTCATTTAACTGGATGTGGATGGACAACTCCATTTCAAAACATTAAATGTCTCCTTGTCTGTATATGCTCCTAGAAGAATGTTTTACATTTGTTGAAATCACTGAAATGCTCACGATACAAAGTATCATCTAGGCAGTTTAGATGAATACATGTTAGGACATAGAAGATTTCTATAAGCAGAACATTAGTCAGACTCAAAGACATTTCTTTTATCCTTCTTTGATGTCACCCCAACAGCCAGTTTTTTCCTAGAACTCAGCCCTGGAAAAATTTTTTACGTGTGTGTGTGTGTGTGTGTGTGTGTGTGTGTGTGTGTGTGTGTATACATCTGGTCTCTTCTACTCAGTGAGTATGTTCAAGATTTACCACAATATACTATGTAATAACAGTTAATTCTCAACAACTTGAGGTAAGTATTTATTCTCATGTATAAAGGGTTCTATAAAATTCCTATTATCATTAGTCAAAAGAAGCAACCCACAAGAGAGTGCTAGAACAGAAAGGGAAAATATCCAAATCTGTCACTGGATGGAGTATATTTGGAGAAAGGAGTTTAATATTAGTGTCTCTCATACCACATTCTCATACCGGAATCAAGAAGGTTTGGCTTTGTTGATACTGTTATTAAACTGAGTTGGATTTAGTCAACAAACCATATACTACTTGTGATGGTATATACATGTGTAGAAAGCCCTTTGACCAGTTAACATGCACTTCAACAGAAATGAATATTAGGAAGTTGAAAGATGTCTTGCAAGGGTGTGGATACAAGAGGAAGAGGTTTATGGATAAGGAGGATAAGGGACAGCACATTTCATCAAAATACCTTATGTACATATGTTAAAGTGAAACAAGGAAACTTCTCATTTTGGGAAAGGGGAGGGGGCAGGAGAGGTAACACTGAAGTGATTAATCACACTGCGTCATGTCCATACATGGACACATTAAAAGGAAACAGTGTACAATTACTTGATGCTAATAAAATGAACAACGGAACGTGAGAATAGTGGCATTGAGTACACTTCAAAGAAATAACATAGATGTAAATGGCATTTATTATTACATCTACTCACTAACATTGAAGGCATTGCTAGAATTCTTATTTAAATCGGATTAGAGATACATAAAATCAAACATACAATTGAAATTAGGCATTCTGAGAAAGTACTATGATCAAAACTGCTTTTCGCCAGAATAACTTGGGATAAGAGAGAACAGAATTAAACTTGTCACCTGAATCTGGGCAATGTACAGTAGTAGCCTTGTCAAAATTCTGAGCTCTCTTATGTCATGCTATATGATAAATGACAGATCTTCATTATGAATGTCACAGGTACTATGTAAGGAAGAGCACAGACAAGTTTTTCCAGTAATCCTTTCACGTTTATATCCATTATTATTCAATGAGATTATATGTAGATGCTCAAAAACAAATGAAGGGTCTTACAGCTGGTGAGGAAGCAGGCAACATTCCCCCAATATCCCAATATTTAGTCTTATCGGGTGTTGTATAACTTGCATGTACTCAGGAAAAGAGTGCAAAAGCTTCTGAGCATTAAAATCACAGATTAGCTCTGGAAATGATGTTTTGTCCATGTGGCAAGGATGATTCTCTTTTTAAAAGTACTATGAGATACTAAGCTTATTATAATACCAAGCAAGGTGTAGCAAGAAATCTCATGAAAGTTACTCTGAGGCTATGGGTATGTTTCCCTCCTGCTTCTTGCAGAAACAGCTGTTCTTACATTCAGTCCAAGCCACCTCTGATATATATTGCATTTGCTGAATGCTGAAAGGATCTGAAATGTCAAACCTCTTGATCTGCCAGTACTCCTGGATTTCTGTGAAAAGATGAGTCACATAATAGCACAAATTGGAGAAATTCCATGTATCTAAAGGACATAAATGAAATTTCATGTATCCAAAGGACATAAAATCCCCCATGACGACTGAATTTTTTTCAATGCACAGCCATAGAAGTTATTAAATAACTTCCTTCTTTTCACTTTTTCTCTATACCCGTAGCTCTATTTCAATGTCATTTAATCTCAGATTTAAACCATTTTTGTTTCTCCAAAATAAAATTAACCTACATGCACAAAAGGCAACACAAGTGAATATTTAGCCTCACTCCTTGTGGGAGAAGCAAAGAATTTGGTTCATTATCCTGTTAATGAAGGATGCTTTTTTTATTAAGTGGTATTTGTACTTTATTCTTGATTCAATGTGCAAGTTTCTGGGTTTTCATCAACAATTGAGGCTGGTTCTTATAAAAGCACAAAAAAACAAAGAAAAGTTTCCTCACATGAAATGTGCATGACAGGGAGAAATGTGGTTAAGAAGGAAACAGACTGACAGGTTTCACAATTTGATGGTATCTTTTTTACAGGAGTTAAAAAGAAAAGACAGAGTCAGATATGGGTGGCTTTAAGCCTCGTATTCCTATCTACTCAGAAAGCCGAGTTCCGAGGATCACAATTCAAAGATGCAAAGACGTATCTCCAATTAATCATCAAAAAAGTCAGAAATGGATGCGTGGCTCAAGTGGCAGAGTGCTAGCTTTGAGCAGAAAAAGTTAAGGGACAGAGAAAAGATGGTGGCTATAAAATATGTTAAGCAAAGAAGATGGATAAAAGTCAATTAAATTTCTTTTTTTCATATACTTTTTATTGTAATTAATAGAAGGGTTACATGATATTTGCCAGATAGAAGGTGCATTAATTCACATACATTGATACCCTTTCACATGTCCTGAATGGGAACCAAGTCAATTAAATTTCTATGCAAGATTTTATAAGGTGTCAGATATGGGGGCAGAGCTCCCTAGAACACATTACAGAAGCTAACCACAAGAGGCTGAAGTAACAGGTAGAAGGGGTAGCACTCTTCTCCTTTTTCCCTTCCTTGGCTTGTATATTTATTAACTACTCCTATTCATGGCATTTCCCCGACTTTACAGCAGTGGAGGAAATGTCTTGAGAAAGGAGCCATGAATGTAGGCTAGGGAAAAATCCAAACCTACCGCTCATCAAGCATCTACAGATTCAGGAAGAAGTAATCAAGAGACAGTGACCTGTGACTTTTCCCCTGTACCTTGGGAAATTCCTTCTGATTTAATCCAAGGGCAAACACTCAGAGCCTGTTGCACTTAGTGTCCTTCTCAGTGGTATTTCTCTAGGATATAGTTTACGGCATCACTTCTCCCAATAGGCTGTGAGATCCTTCTTGAGCAAAGAAACTCAGGCTTTCCATCCAGGGCTGAGTTTACAGTGGGTACTAATAAATACTTGATGAATGACTCAGTCACGTCTGTCATAGACCAACCGGGGATAAAGAAAAGATAAGTAATGGATTCTATTGTTCTCTTGATTATTGACAATTTTCACTTGAAAAAAGTGTGTTCACTTTTTTTCAAAGTGTTACCCATTGGTAAACTTAAAATTGTATCTCTATTTAATAACTGAATCACATATTAAACGTTTTCTCAGCACATTCATAGGAGTTAAACACATTCTTTAGCCAACATTCTAAGCAAAAATTTTGTTTTTGCAAAGGTCAGTACTCAAAGTTTATCTTTTGTCCTAGCAGCAGTTTTGCACATGTGCATTCTCTAAAACTTGGGGAGAATTGTATTAGTTAAGTTACAAGCCTTATAGTTCACATAGCTAATAACAAGGATTTCAATATGTAATAAGAACTTGAAATGTTCAGAAATGTGTAGAGTTACCCACATTGAGTTGCCACCTGTCAGAGATTTCCTGTGGAGGCTAGAAACCTACTGGGCAGTAGCTTATGCAGGAAGTCAGCATGCCACTGTAATTCAGTTTATGTGCCTTTGATTTTCTCTAGCACCTGAAATTCAAAGACCTCACAATGTATCACAAGAAATAAAGACTTTTTAAGTTCATGAAATGATCTGGGGACTGCTAAACAATTCATACGAGGATAAGAAGAGGGCCAGAGACTGGACATCCCTGAATAGTAACTTCCTTATAGGTTTTAACAGATTTGAATATTCAAGCCATGTCAATCAGCTTTCTATCATGATAACAAAATGCCAGAGATATAAAGAAAACAGGTTTATGTTTTACACACAACTTTGGAGTTATAGCCCATGAATTAATTTTGCATCACTGTGTTGGGCTGGTGAAGGAGACAGCACATCATGTTGGGACTGTGGGACTTAGCCACACTGCTATCTTCACACCAGAAAGCAAAGAGGAAGAGGCCAGGGGCCCTTGGTCTTGTTCAGCAACAGACCACCCTCCAGTGCCACTGAGGCTTTAACACACAGACCTTTGAGAGACAAGTCCATTGTCCCGGCCAAGGAAACTAGTCTGTTCAGTAGAAATCCTTAGGTTCTCTTGTGTTCATGGTCTAGCTCTTTCATTTGCCACTGAACTTCTTTCTGGCTTACCACTCTTCAGGTATGCTATGGACCTCTGTTTCTCCTTAAGTAGGGTAGTTCAGGCTTCAGAGGCCAGTAAGAGGCTTCCCAGAAAAACATTAGGCAGACTGATTAGAATGCTATAATTCTGATCCTCAGGCCACTAAGGACCTCAGTGCTAATGGAAATGAAGTTTAATGTTCCTTTCAGTTCTGCTAGACAATATGAAATATCGCCTGCTATCACAGAGCCGGGATGCAGCCCATGGAACCCCAGTCATGTGGGATGCGCTATATTAAGATGGTTCTGCGGCCCAAGTTGAGAGCTCAAACATAGGGTCCTGGTCAAAAATGTCCCAATCCCAAGGAACAGAAGGAAACTCATGCCTATAAGTTGCTTTTTGGTTCTAATTCTGATGCAACATACCCCTTGCTTTCCATTTTACTGAAAGGGTGTCTTAGCTAGCAAATTATGGTATGCCTCCAGAGCACAAAGGTAGCCTTCCTCCACCATAAAGAAGTTTCTGGCCTCACTGCAGAAGCCAACAGGAGTTTGCAAAGCTGACTGAGGTTGTTAGACAAGCCCTTCCCCTAACAGAGATGGTAAATGGCCAATAATGAAGGACATTGTAGGGGACAGCTAAGTCTCAATAGACTTCCCATCTTGTTGATTCAGACGTAGACACAGAGTCGGATTCTATTTTATCTATTCTATCCCTATACATTTAACAGGAGGATTTGCAGAGATTTTCTTGGCAAACAAAAAAATTACCTGGAAAACACACTTTTTTTTATGGAGTGGCTTAAAGAGAGCATTTCAGTAGTGCCAAGGAAAGACTGGAAATAGAGGGAAAGAGGAGCTGGGTGCATCCCATCCATAAGCCCTGATCAGATACTGCCCGTGAATCAGGTAAGAGAGGCCTTATCCCTATTGTATCTCTCCTCAAGATATAAATCACCTAGGTCAAGGGAATATTAGAATATTTAATTAAACCTGGATTCTCTCTCCAGGACCCTATAGTTGCCTGTGCAATAGGCCCCAAGCCTAGGTCCATGGTATGTGTACATCTTTATTTCCCATTTATTGTATTGAGGGTTTGTGAGCCTTAGGATGCCAACTTCTTGACTCTGGTGGGCAAAGATGCAAGTTTATGAAAGCAGGACATGGCAGCATGTGGGCTCAAATGGAAACTTACATGGAAACAAGATCTGATCTGCAGTACCATGCAGCTATTGGTAGGAACTAAAGAGAGCATAGACACTACTCCTGAACTACTTTGCCTCACTTGTTGCTCTGGAGTCTTCCCTGCATTTGGCTCCAAAGAACAGAATTAAAACCTCAAGGCACCTGACTATTCCCAATATGACCTTGCAAAGGAAGCTGAAGAGTATGTTTTCCTCACACATTTGTAAGTGTGATTCACAAAATTAACATCATTAGGCCTAAAGTACCTCGATTTCCAAAACTGATGTCCTCAGAGTCTGGAAATGTTAGGAATAGAGCTGGATCTGATCACATTCCTTCCCAGTTACTGCTTCCAAAGGAGAAAGGGACAGTAGTACGTACTTATCGACTCACATTTGGACAGTGGTAACTGGGGGTCTTGTAGCTAGGAAGGAAGAGTCTGCAGCTACAAGAACTGATGAAAAAGATAAAAGGAATTAGTCGGTCAGGAGGAAACCAAAATAGAATGCTCATCTCACTCCACTTCCCTATGAACCCCAAATGTTACATACACAAGGCCCAAAAGAGTGCTAGTTCAATACAAGGGAGGAAGGAAAGGGGAATATTCTCCTCTACCTTGAACATGTAAGTCCAGAACGGCTTTAATGCAGTGACCAGGAAAGTACAATGAAGTTCTGATGAGTATCTTTGTTAAACCTCACCACTGCAGAAGGAAACAGAAGGGTCAAAGAAAGGCTTATCCAACTACAGAAAGATTGGGTAGAGAAGCATCTCAATGGTTTGGTATCAAAGGTTTCAATGGCCAGATGCTAATCTAGTCTTCCCAACCCTCCTTTTCTGCACACTGCACAAGGGCTCCATTCCTGCAGCCTGGATGCATGGACAACTGGCTCATTGAATTGCCTCTCTATTTTCCTGGGATTAGTAGCTGATTCCTGCCTTTTGCCACTATATCATTCTCCAACTTACCACACACTCCACTGAAGATGCTTTTCTCATTCTTGTGATCACCATCTTATATGGATTTCCCACAAAGCAGAGTCCAAGATAAGGGGTTGGGTTCTAGTGGCTTATTTGGGAGATGATATCAAGAAGCAAAAGCCAGGATGGAGGAAAAAGAGAAAGAAAAGAAAGATAAACCTACATGGTGTTCTAGCATCTGTCAGGTTACCACTAAGATTCCACCTTTGCTCCCATCATTCTTCACACTATGGGATGTACCCCTGATCTTTTTCTCTCTCTTCTGAAAAAAACCTAATTACTCAGGTTATGATCAAGGCTCAGAAAACCAAAAGCTCTTGTCTTTTTATTGGTAAAACAATATCAAACTGTGTAGGTATCTCTATATTTTAATGTGAAGGTTATACTTACTACTAGAATTATAGCATGGCTTCCAAACTTTTAGATATCTAGTCTGCCATCAAGCCTCCAGGCAGCCTATAAATAATATGAACTAAGGTAGAAGGGGCAGAACCAAAGCCATGAAGAACACTCCCTAAATTACATCATGCTCTGGTCTGACATGTCAGCACAGCCCCCACTAAGTTATGACTATGAGCAAATTTCCATATGTAAATTCCCAGCACTGAATTAGCAGACCTCTCCTGACATTCAAACTCTGGAGCTCTCCTATTTTATCCCCAGCTTCTCACAGGACCCCAGAATCCTTCATGGTCCTTATATTTGCCTGACATGTGTCAGGGGAGAAAGGTAAGTACCCTCAGCATAATAAATAGACAGTCACCACCAAGTTCTTTCTGACCTTGGGACCCCATTTTTAATTTTTGTCAATCATGTTGCGTGAACTCAAGGCCTGGGCATAGTCCCTGGGCTCTTTCTGCTCAAGACTAGTGCTCTACCACTTGGAGCTATTTCTGGTTTTCTGGTGACTAACTGGAGCGATGAGTCTCACAGACTTTCCTGACCAGAATGGCTTTCAGGTGCAGTCTTCAGATCTCAGTCTCTTGAGTAGTTAGGATTATACCTGCAATCCTACATATTTTAATGGAAAGGTTATACTTGCTACTAAAATTAGAACATAGCTTCTAAATTCTTATAATGAGGTTTTGAGATCTGTTATCTCCTGTTTTATCTGCTGCAAATGAATCAACTCTACAAACAACTATTGGACAATTACTGGCTTTCCCTTTCAGCTTGACACACAGCAATCAACTCCATTCTATCCAAAGTGATGAGAAGACACATTAAAACTCCACATACGTGCTTCGGGAGAATGTTGTCCAATATTGTTTATAAACTGAAATTCTGGAAATGTTTCATGCCAGAGCTTTTTTATTCACAGACTTAAAGAAGTCAATGGGCTCATCAGAAAATGCCATTGCCTAATTCCACCAAGGATTGATGGAAGAATGTAGCATATTTCTTTGGTGAGAATGGGGGTGCCCAATTATCTTGCCTCTTCCCAAGAACCTCTATTTTTCAGTCATAAAGAATTTTCTAAAAGCCTTCAACAGACTATGCTGAGATCAGGCAACAAACAGCTTAAGAGATTGAAAGCAGACATGAAGAAGAATTCTCTGAGCATAATTAGGGAATTCAATACTTAGGTGTTTTCCTGAAACAGGCTTTGATAGTCTCCCTGTGTTGCAATTCATAGAAATGTGTTGAGATTAGTTAGGAAAGCTAAGTCCCTAGTTTCTTAGTGAATTCCAGAAAACCCTAGAGCCTTATGGAATCTTAGGTTTTTGTAAAATGTGCTTTGAAGGATTATACCGTAATGAAAATTTACTTTGGACCATTTTTTAATGGCAATCAGAAGTGGTGCACATGGATTTAAATGTATTGACTTATGGGAACACCGAGATCTTGGCTGTTGCTGCAAAGCTATTACTTCATTTTTGTATAGCTCTTGAAATTAAACTTTTCCTACAGCACATATTTAGCTAATTGTTGTGATGTCAGTTGAATAATAATTACTATTTACAAATAACTACCTGTGTGGACCAGGCCCTTCCTATTCCTAGACTCTCCAAACAAGATGCTGAGACTCACGTAAAACCCCAATTCTCATCCTTGACGTCCAATTAAAACTTGCGGTCTAACTGAAACAACCTTATTACTTTAATTGGCTGGCTTTTTAATAAGTGTGTGGCAAAGCTCTACTTACGAAGTGAATTCATACAAAAACAGATCTAATATTATTTTTGTTTAATCTAGTCACAGATGTTTAACATAGATTTTGTTATTTTTGGAAAGTGCTAAAAATACCTTTGCTGTTTATTTTAAAAAAAGAGTAAAAAATATGACTTTGAGACCACTAGTTTAGATAAAGGTGGGTGGTGATGTCTAAACTCTCTTGAATAAAAACTCCTCTAGAACAACATTTTCTCTAACTGTATCATAAAAGTCATTTCTGCATGGAAAATATTCATGGTGTTATGTTACTGTTAAATGAACAAAGAAAGTTTATATGAGATGCATACAACATACTATTTTAAATAGATTATATACCACCAGTTCCTGGCATTTATGAAGGATTAGTTCCAAAACCTAGATCTGTGGATACCTAAGTTCCTTATGTAAAATGATACAGTATTTATAGAGAACCTGTTTACACATTACTATATACTTTAAGTCATTTATACATTACTTATAATACCTAACATAACAAAATTGTTATTGTGTTATTGTGATAGTGAATAATGACAAGAATATAGCATATATTCAGTACGAAATAATTAAAAGAATATTTTGAATCTGTAATTGGTTGAACCCATGGGTTGTGAATCAAGGATGTGGAAAATATGAAATACCTACTCATTGATATATATGTACATAAGTGATTATGTGCAGATAAACAATGCACATATATGTATACTATGTATTACACACATTGTATATATACATATCGCACACATATATAGGCAATGAAATAATACATATTTATACACCCACATGCACATCTATGTGTGATGGTTTCATGCTTATAATCCAAGCCAAAGGGAAAGTATGGGTAGGAGAATCATGGTCCAAGATAGGCCCTAGAGGAAAACATAAAACATAATCTGAATAAAGCTAAAGAGCTATGGCTGTGGTTTGACTGGTCTAGTGCTTGTCTACCAAGTGCATGAGGCCTTGATTTTAAAATCCAATACTAAAAAGAAGAAAAAGTATATGTCAATGTCACAAACTTGAGAATAAAAGTCAAAATTATTCTGAGAATGCAAAGAAAATAGGCATGGTATTTCTTCAGTGTACAAGGAGAGATATGACTGGAATTATTTCCAGACACCTACTATGAATAAGATGTGTAACATGAGCTTGCTTAATCCACTGTGTTTGTGCCTTTGTTCACTCATAGTTGGTTGCTTGGCAAAGGGTCACAGGTACCTAAACAGTGACATGGTCATATACACAGCTCTCCCGTTCTGTGAACTGGCAACTAGGTTAAAGTCCCAGTTTTGTCCCTCATAGCAGTATTTCCCTGGTTATGCTTGACCTCTCCTTTCAACCTCAGATTTTCTCAGTCACAAAACAGAATTCACAGTAGCTACTCAAGATGATTATAAATAAAATAAGTTGCCCCTCATCTGTAATAATTAGTACACATCTAGGAATCTTCTAGCAGAGGATCACGGTAGCTCAAAAGCTATGTACATATGGCCATATTCGATGAAGCTAAGCAAAATGAACTCCAGGATATGGAAACAAGAGGTTTATCTTAATGTACTATGTGAAGTTATTTTTCTCTTTTTTCCCCCTTGTGGTTTATCTCATGTTGTCACTGTATATGATCTTGATACCGGTAAGTTGTATATACATTCATTTCTTTATTTGAAATAGAAATGGGAAGGGGAAAACTAAGATTATTGGGAGGTGGTAGGGGAAGGAAAGTGGGAGGAAAACATGGGAAGGGGTATCAATGTTCAAGAAGTAATGTACCACTACATAATGAACGTAACTGTAACCCTTTTATACATTACCCTGACAATAAAATACAATAAAAATAAGTTGCAATCTGCTGTAGTTTAGAACTTGAATGTCTCCTGAAGATTCACGTGCCTTCTCTTCAGTGTGTTGCTCCTGGGAGTGGCAGAATTTTGGACAGAGTAAAAGATATTTCGGCTCCTGGGGGCAAGTCCTTGAAGGAGATCATAGGGCCCTAATCCCCTCTTTTCTTTCTTTTTTTTGCATCCTGACCATAAGAGGCTGGTTTTGTTCTGTCATGCATGTGCTCCCACTGTGATGTGCTGCCTCCTCACAGGCCCCAAACAATGGGGCCAACCATACATGGACTGGGTCTTCCAGTCCATAGCCCATGAGTACAGGTCCTAGCACACAAATAAACATTTTCTATATAGCCTGATGAACTAAGGTGTTTTCTTACAGTAACAGGACCAAATAGTAATGATTTTTTTGCCAGTCCTGGGGCATGAAGTCAGGACCTGAGCACTGTCCTTGGGCTTTCTCAAGGCTAGAGCTCTACCACTTGAGCCACAGCACCACTTCTGACTTTTTCTATGTATGTGGTACCAAGGAATCGAACCCAGGGCTTCGGGCATGCTAGGCAAGCACTCTATCACTAGCCCATGCTCCAGGCCCTTAGAGATGTTTTTTAGAACATGAAAATGGTCCCTGCTACAGCATGCTCCAGTCTAGTAAGAAAAGTCGCAGACATGTTCACAGATAACTTTGTATTACAATTCCTAGTTACTGCTACAGCAACAAAGGCAAACTGAAATAATAAATAATGCTTACTAGGGTTACAGCTAGGAAGTTTAAAATCTGTGCCCATTTACCACCAAGGAAAGAGATTACTTGAAGCTCTGCCAAGATCTTTTAGGCACTGGAAGCTAAAAAGGAAAACCATAGAATACAATGGAGAACAAATAACTTTGATCAGCATTTTGGTTGTGAGTTCAGCCTGGGCACCCTAAAACAAAACATCAACCCTGTTTCAGGGTAAACATGCCAGTGATGTGGCCAGTTAGAGCTCTTGTTTACTGGCAAGGATCAGGCTATGAGATGGGTGATAACCACAGCCCAGGTCTGCCTGCTTTAACTTGCTCTCTCCCATGACTCCAGTGTGTTGAACTTACTTCCCAGACAAACTACCTTTGCTAAACCACGAGTGCCCGGTGCATAATTCATTCTTTATGATTATGTGTGTGTATACCCCATGCCCTATTTTCATTATTCACTCATTTGTTGGTATGCAGCTATTCACAATTAGTGTACTGTGAATAGTGTAGTCGCTGGTCTTTCTGAAATGTGGCCCTAGGAAAAGTATTAAATATATATATATATATATTTTTTTTTTACCAGTTTGGGGCTTGAACTCAGGGCCTGGGCACTGTCCTTGAGCTTTTTCAAGGTTAGTGCTCTTTTACTTGAACCACAACACCACTTCCGGCTTTTTCTGTGTATGTGGTACTGAGGAATTGAACCCAGGGCTTCATGCACACTAGAAAAGCACTCTAGCTCTACGTCACACATCCCCAGCCCCAGAAAAGCTCTAAAAGTTTTGAATCTATAAAATAAATGATTATGGACAACACTGATAATAAATGGGACTAAAAACATAAAGAAATGATCTCTGTCAATTAGTTATAAACTGATCGGTTCAGCCTTATAGGTGAACTTCTAAGCTGTAGGTCTGTGCTCAATGTCTTAAAAGCACTTTCCTCCCTGCTCCTGTTGTTAAGGGCTTCTGTTTACATTGTGTGTTTAATAGGAACTAATGTTTTCTCTGGTCACTGGATAACAGAAGTAAAATTGTTTTGCATTTCCTTATTTAAAGATTTGGTATTTAGTCAGTTATGAAAAGTCTATTTTGAACACTTGCATTTTCAAAGCAATTATTAACTATCATTAAAAAAACCTAAATGTTATCTTAACAGTCAGATTATCTTCTTTTCTTGAATTTCCTAAATATCCTCAGATACATTGTTGAGCACTCTTATAAAATGACAAGAACTATCTATTCTGGAAATCATTTTATTACAAGAACCACCTTCTGTGGATTAAGTTTATTCTTTCATCACCACACCAAGCAAGTAGTCCTTATAATTATTTCAGTAGCAGAGAAATTTGTGAATGAATGTCAGATAACATGGAAGGTTAACGTGACATTTTGAAATAGACTGCTGTTTAATCACTGCTCTACTGATTCTCTTTTTCTTTTTTGTGGGCAAAAACACAGGTCTGCAAAGGGAAAATTCGAGGTATTATCTGGACTATTCCTGCCAGCGTCACAGAATGGAGGAAAGCCATTACAGATCTACGATACAGAAACACATTGAAACAGCTAGCATGGACCTCAAGCTTCTAATGGAGTTCTGAAGAGGCAGATCCTCGAAACGTGGCACAGAGCTGGTAATTAAGCAGCCATAAAAATCTGAAGCTAGAATGTTGACAAGCGAACATCTTGGTCTGATTCAATGTGCGGTGCTCCTCTTCTGCTTAAAAAACGTTTGCCAGATATCTCAGTCAACAATTTTCTGCCTTTATTTTGCATTACAGGGCAGGCACCGCAGGGAGCCTGCTGTGAACCAGAGACTGAAAGGACTGAAGGGTGGCCAGGAGTAGTGAGCTAGGAGACAAGAGCAGATGTTAGAGCCATGGGTTAGCCAATCATATCATGAGGAATAACTTGGGATACATGGGCATATCTATTTTTGCTGGTAATTATAATAAATTAAAATTTAAAAAAACCTGAAAGTGCCACATAAAGCTTTGCAGATGTAGCTGGAGCTGGGCTGAATGTGGTAGCAAGTTCATTTCTCTTATATGGTGTCCAAGGGCCATCTCCATAGAAGGTAAAATCATGTCATATAGACAAGAGGCAGGCAAGGGATGCTAGAAGCCAGGATACTCATGATAACTAGGCAGACTGGGTATCTTTATTGGAGCTGCCGCTGGAAGCAAGTTACTGTACTTTTCTTCTAAGTTTCCAGTCTTAAAGATAATGATAGTAATAACATCCAATTTGTAGGATTGTTGTGAGGGTTAAATGTGATCACACGTATAGAGTACTCTGCCCAGTATCTAGCAACAGTAACACTTAGTAAATGTAGGCCTATGCTTTTCATAGTAATCAGAATATTGTAATCACTCAGGCGGAGGTAGATCCAAAAGACTGTAGAAAAGATTTATGATAGCATTCCTGTGTAAAAGTCACCAACTACTCAGCACTGGGTTAAGTAGTCTCCTATGGAATTCTCAGTTTGCTGATCTCAGGCTGGTAAATGGCTGACAAATTCTGTGTGGGCTGGATTCCAACTGCTGGGATCTCTTAGCTAGGCCATGCAGCTTCCTTCTGTAGTAAGGATCAGAGCCTTTGTTTGCAGGGCAAATACTTCTGAGCTTTATTTTTGGACTGCGTTTTTGTGTAGATACACTATTTTTTGGCCATCACTTCCTCCTGCCAGTTTTCCTTTTCACAAGTGTTGGACAGTTTTTAAGAATAACTTATTTTCTATACCAACCAATGTTCGGAATCATTTAAAATACGTCAGCACCTTTTTCCATTGATCATCTTCCAGGTAGGGTCTCATTTTATGTCCAGCCCCATCTAGGCTGCAGTCCTCCCCATATCACTGGGGTAAATGTGTACTGCAGTGCTCAGCCACTGATTGAGATGGGGTCTCCCTAATTCTTTTTGCCCCAGGCTTCAAACAGCAATGTCTCCATCTCCCATCTTTCAAGTAGCTAGGATCACAGGCTTGAGCCATTTTATCTAGCATCAGGGATGTGTTAATACTTAAAAATTAGTTTTGGATGACTTCTCCATGCAGATATAATTGTAATCAATATCAGTTAAGTCTATGCAAGCCTAGCAAAAAGATTCTTTCAAATGCAAGTCAGAATGCTTTCAAAGCAGACTGAAAGAGCAGTAGAGTCCACAACCCTTCTTACTGTCAACCTCACCATAGGTGCAATTGAGAAACATGCCTAAAGTACCTATGAGATCCTGTCTTTCCACTAATGTGTGTGTGTGTGTGTGTCTGTGTGTGTGTGTGTGTGTGTGTGTGTGTGTGTGTGTCTGTGTATGCTGGTAATAGGGCTTCAATTCAGGGCCTGAGTAGTGTCTCAAAGCTTTTTCTCTCAAGGCTGGAGCTTCACCACTTGAGCCAAATCTCCACATCTAGCCTTTTCTGAGTAGTTTATCAGAGATAATCTCCCAGACTTCCCTACCTGACCTCCTTTGAACAGTGATCCTTTGATCTCAGCCTCCAGAGTAGCTAGGATTACAGGCGTGAGCCACCAGTACCCAGCTTAAGCAGATTTCTTATTCATCTTGGCACTTTGAGTTCATCTTACATGAGGCAGGAATAACAACACCTATCATTCACGCCGATTTAAAGATTATAAACAGGACATAGAGAGACAGCTTTTGGCACAGTCTCTGCCATAGGTGGCTCAATAAATAATAGGAAACAAAGCAAACAAAGGAAAAGTACAGGTATTTTCAGCTAAATAAGTATGTTGTAGTTTTATAAATCCAAGATAAATTATACCCTGCCTATTTTAGCTTGTTCAACAGGAAATGCTAAAAGATTGTTTAGTGTGCTCTGTCTTTCTCTGTCTGTCTGTCTGTCTGTCTGTCTGTCTGTCTGTCTGTCTCTCTCTCTGATTTTAGGTTCAGGCTCACTATAGAGAGTGGGGACAGGACACAGGTCCAGGGAGAGCAGCCTGAGAGGAGCAAGAACCAGACTCAGAAGCAGAAGTCAGATCTATGGCTGGCTGGGGCAGAACTCTTCTCTAGCAGCACCCTAGCTGCTACTAGATACTATGGTCTTCCTTCTGGGTTATGATTATGACACGTTGAATTTTTAATTTCCTCCAAAATGAGCTTCGGCTGAAAAACACTCACCATTTTTTTGAGGTTGTGTAATTTCTGCAAAAGGGAACACTGTGATGATTTGATTTCAGGGAAATGGGGGGCTGTATAAACGGCATGCCTTGTTTCAAAACTACAGCTTCCTCTGACAGCCCTCGGAAGCAATTTGGCTCTTTTCAAGATGCTTATCTCTCCGTGAGGGCATGAAAATTAAAAGTTGGAAAGCTTGCAACCTCTGTAAAGAGTTTTACTACTGACATTTTGTTTTTAATAAGGCACTGTAGTTGTGTTCTTTTCTTCAAAATGATCCTGTGACTGGTGGGGAAATTGACTCCCTTTTACAATTCTCCCATGGTTAGCAAATGCTTTCCTTCAGCTTGCAGGTTAATGCTACTCATTTGTGTAACTTTGGAGCACTGACAGGAAGACAGCATTGCAGTTTGTGTTTGCAATATATATATATATATATATATATACATATATATATATATTATTGGGGATGGGAGTGTGGCTTGGTGGTAGAGTGCTTACCTAACATTCATGAAGCCTTGGATTTGATTCCTCAATACCACACACACAGAAAAAGCCAGAAGTGGTGCTGTGCAATAACCTTGAGAAAGCTCAAGGACAGTGCCCAGGCACTGAGTTCAAGCCCCAGGGTTGGAAAAAAAAATTATACAAATGCATCCAAAATGAAGTTAGCCAACATAAACAATTCCTTCTTGAAAGTCAATTTGTTTGGGTATTCTTTGAATTTAGGCTAAAAACAGAAGCGTGTCTCCAGGGATGTGGGCTGAGGTCTTGATGTAAGGTTGTCTTCTGTTCTTCAACTCACTGACTTCCTTTCATTCAGAGTCAACTGCCTTTGGTGTGGACAAAAGAACAGTCTAGGCAGAGGTAACACAAAACATTTCTTGGAGACACTGGAAGACTACCCCCATACAAAGGACACCCCAAACACCATGGCAGGCATAAACCAACTCTGTGGCTGTTCCTTGAAAAATTTAGACTCTGGGTGAAAAGACATCTGTTGCAAGGAGCAACACAGTAGTAGCCAAGCTTGTTCATTCCAACTACAGTGATTATTCAGTAACCAGAATGCTAGCCCATGGGACAAACCTCACAGGCAGCAGCTAGGGGCCTCATTTTATACAACAGGCCCTGGATGCAAGTGAGATGACATGGATGCAAAATATCAAGCAGACAAATGATTACCTCTGAAAAACATTCGCCAAATGACTACAGCTATACAATAATGTACTTCCGGATCATTATGTGTCCTGTTCCTTTCTTCTTCCTAGAGCGAGTTGCAAACACCCAAGGAAGCACTTTGGGTGAGTAAGAATGTTTATCTGTGATAAGACAAAACTGATTGCTCACTGTGGGCTCTGAGAGGTATCCTTAGCTGGTAAATTGGTGTCATACCAACTGCCATCTATCTGTAAAACACTGGTTCAGTGTGAGCAGGTTGCTCTATGGAATTGCAGGGCCCAGGCTCGTTGATCCTTCAAGAAGTAATGCACCCATACCTGACGAATGTAACTGTAACCCCTCTATAAATCACCCGAACAATAAAATACAATTTATTTTAAAAAGGACTTTCCAGTTTTCTTAGTATTACTACCAAATACCAAGCTCAAGCCTTCTTATGAGGACTTAAATTGGATCACTGAATGTAAAACACTCAGCACAAAGGTGAGAATGTAATAGATAGTCAATAAATATCTTGTTGAATGCAAATAACAGAGGGTTACTAATGAGGAGAGAGGCTGTTAAGATGCAGAGGCTGGTGTGACAGGACAATAACAGAGAAGCCTTGGGTGCTAGAAGCTGGAACAAAATTAAATGTACTTGATTCTCATCAGCCCTGTCGATTACATAGTCATATCTAAGCCACAAGCACATGCAGTTTTTGCGTGGACTCCTAATCACACTTGGGAAAGGTACTTATCTTTCTCTCCAGTGCCTTAATCTAACATTAAAATATCTCTCTGTGATCTCTCTCCTCTTCTCTTTCTCTCGCACATACACAAACACAGTTTTTTTCTTCTTTCTCATCAGTTTATAAAACGGAATTTAAATGCCATGGGGTCTGACTTTTAACATGGTAGCGTGGTGCAGTGACAATTTGGGTGATGGGTTCAACAGTTATTCCTGTACCCTCTAAGTTTGTTTCTTTATTCGTACAATATTAACGTTCAAAATGAAATGTATCAGAGGACTATGCAAAGTCCTTCTCAAAGACTGTATCACTGAATCCTCTTTTTCTTGTGAAGTAGGTATGCATTTTTACCTTTATTTCCCACTAAATACTGTGGACGACTGTTTCACAGAGCTAATGCTCTAAATATACAACATCTGAAAAAAAATACTTTGTTAGCTATGAAGCACTAAAGGACTGATTGACAGTCATCTGTACATTTTGCTGAAATTTAAACAAATTTCAGGACTTGTGTAATTTGTGTTCCTCCTAAGAAAGGAAAGGAAAGCAATTTTGTTCAAACCTAATATATCCTAAACAAACTAGCAAGTTTTGACAGAAGAAATGAAAACCAATACATACTCAGACAGACCTAAATATAAGGCATATCCAGAGACTTGGGGGAAATTAAAGTTCAGAAAGAGAGCATAGCAATGGTTGTCTTATATGCTGAGGACAAGAGGCACAGCCAACATATCAAAAGCTGTCATCAGGAAGGGGTTGCTTTGGTCTGTCTGTGTTCCACTCTGCCTTGCAATGCAGCTTCATTTCTCTCTCTTTTTCCCTGGATTTAGAGCTTTTCTCAAATTACCTCATTTCTCATGATGTGAAATCCCATTTGTCATTCTTACTAGGTTTCCCAAGACATCATGCATTCGGCCAACCCAGCCCCACTGGATGTGTCATGTTCCAGTGCACGGAACGTGGCCTACTGCCATGTTCTACCTGCTGGTGCATCACCCAAATCCATAGGCTGATACGCCAATTTCGAAGGTGATGGCATGGGTGGTGGGAGACTTGGGTAGGGGATAGCCTCATATAAGTGGGCTTCCTGCCTTTCCATAAGATTCCTGAGATAGACCACTTACCTCCTCTACTGTGAGGATCTGGCATAAGGAATGGCTCAGGAGCCAGTGATTGTGCCCTTGCCTTGAACTTTCCAGCTTCCATTCCTGATTTACACAGGCCAACTAGCTTATCAGGCTTATTGTAGCCTGAATGGACACACTATCAACTTCTAATGAATCCTAATAACATAAGCAATAACAGCTATTAGGACTTCCAGTGTTCTTAGACAAAGCAGGTCTTTCACAGCGTCTAACCTAGGAGATCTAATTTATTGTGAAACAGATGTCATCAGAATTATCATTATCTTCATTATTTAGATAAGGAAAGTGTATCATTTTGAACTTAAATACAGAAAGGAGTCTTGGAGGCTCAGTGACTGACTTCCATCCTCTTCTTGTCTCTTTGCTCAGTTGTTCCTTCTAGATGTCCCAGCAATGTTCTTCCTTACCTCTCACAATCTTCCCTCTGTCCTCACAGCAACCACGCAAGCTTCAAAAACAACACTTCAAAGTTAAGAAGATACTGTGTAAAACCGCGTTCAACACCAATAGAAATTAGTTTTAGATAAGTGCTTTAAGCTTTTTTAAAGCAAAAAGTGGCTGATTTACTTGCAGTGAACCCCGAGTAGCTTCAAAATGTTCGAAATCTGTTCTTGGTCCTGTTCCAGTAAAAAGTCACTAAAAAGCTTCTAGCATCAGAATAAAACTGTAAAGTAATAACTGTTTATAAGAATGGGTCTTTTGTTTGGCAGTGTGGTATATGTGACAAATGCCAAACTTTAAGCAATAGGGGACTAATGCTACTCTCATGAACCCTTTACTGAAAAGTTCTTACAATGGGAAGAGAAACAAAGAGCTAATCTAGGGCCAGGAGTGTTTGCCTAGCACGCATGAAGCCCTGAGTTCTATTCCTCAGTATCACATACACAGAAAAAGGCAGAGGTAGTGCTATGGCTCAAGTGGTAGAGTGCTAGCCTTGAGCAGAAGTGCTGAGGACAGTGTCAAGGCCCTGACTTCAAGCCCCAGGACTGGCAAAAAAAATTCATTTGCAAGTTATGCTGGGTACCAGTGGCTCAAGCCTGTAATCCTAGCTATGACAGGAGGCTGAGATCTGAGGATCACAGTTCAAAGCCAACGCAGGTAAGAAAGTCCGTGAGACCCTTACCGACAATTAACCGCCAGAAATGTGGAAGTAGTACTGTGGCTCAAGTGGTAGAGCACTAGCCTTGAGATGAAGAGCTCAGGGCCAGTGCCCAAGTCCAGAGTTCAAGCCCCACGACTGACAAGAGAAAAAGAGAGAGAGAGAGAGAGAGAGAGAGAGAGAGAGAGAGAGAGAGAGAGAGAGAGAGAGAGAGAGAGAGAGAGGCAGGCTAATCTAGAGAGCCTCATGACTTGTTTCTTAAAAAAATCTTATTTTCACCTATTTTGTATTGCTCACAGTAGCAGATATGCATCTGTTGAGTTGTGAAGCTGAAAGGAAGTTTCTTGATTTTAACTGGTGGAAATCAGTTAGCTTAATAAGAATAGAAAACTTTGTTCTGGGACAATGTATTGATTGTGTCCAGCTGTAACACTAAGGGATCCTTTTGTCTAAAATGGGAATTTCCCAGGAAACCTAGTTTCCTGGAGAAACACAAGGTAGATAGTGACATGTTGGTAATCTGAATAAACTAAAATCATCTCTCCTGGCCAAATTAGAATAGATTATTATTTCATGTTAGATGGGAAATATTTGAACACAGTAGAAGGGAAATAAAGAAAGGAGAACAGGTCACCAAAGGTCAGGGTCTGCAGTGTCTGTATTGCAGAATGAAATACATCTAAAGAGCTACCATAACAAAAAGACTAATGTTGGGTTCTACAGCCTCCTGACATTTACTTCAGCTACTAAGTATTAAATATTTACAAAGCACTTGGCCTTTCAGAGTGCTTTCTAATACTTCTTTAAAGTTTTGCCTTCTGCTCAGATGGAGAAGTATGGTTCTCATTCCTATTTTATTGGTTAAGGAAGTGTAGTCTCATATATGTCATGTGACTTATTCAAGCTGCAAACTGGAGCTGACAAGAGTGACAGTAAGTGTAATTGAATATAACAGGAAGAGGAAGAGAAGGAAAAGGAGGGGCAGAGGAGGAAGAGGAGGAGGAGGAGGAGAAAGGCGACATATACCTAGAGTAACCAGGGGTTATTGTAGGAAAGCACATGTCTCCAAAAGAAATCCAACAGAAAGCAGTTGTCTGCTCTCTTCCTATGGTCTGCACACAGGCAGTACACTCTACACTTGCAATTTCAGTGGCATCAGAAAAGCTAGAAGGGAAAGAAGGGACTATAATCTACATTTATGACTGAAAGCAAGATGTTGTCCATAGCATCTCTGCCTTGGTCCTATCCTGTGCCTCTGAGTCATGAAGTTGCCATGGTTAAGAACTCAGTACATGTTATATTTTAAATAAAATAAAGCATCCCGCTTCCTTCCCTCAATTCTATATTTTCTCTAGTGCCATTTCTCAAAAAGCAATCATCCATTTTCTTGGCAAAAAAAAATCACATCATCATCATCATCATCATTATGGAGTACTTATCTCCATTTTTAATGTTAGACCGGTTTATTTAATCTTCACAGCAGCAGTATGAAATGGATTCCAATCTTTATTGTGCATTTTACAGAGGCGGATACCATGTCCACGGAGCTGGGCCTTAGTTACACCAGAGCTAGGCAGTGGTGGAGCGAGGACTTGATTCCCCTGCTGATGATTTCCATTGTCATATCATCCATTATGCATTCTGCATTATCATTGCATAATCATATTCCAGATGTATGTCCAAGCCTATGAAGTCTTGCTGGAAACTAGATACTCATTTTATTTCCTTCTATTAAAATTTTGACTCATGTTGCGTTCTCAGCTATTCGTGGAAAAACAGATGCATGGTGCTACACTTTCCTTCTAATTAAAAAAATATGAATCTGAAGGCTGTACCGCATAGCTCAGTGGTAGACTAAAGTCCACTGTGATCACTGGGGACTCAGCCTAAATCAAATGCTTTTTCACATGTTCAAAGTTGACTACAATGATTTCTAACCCATTATTACCATCATCATCATCATCATCATCATCAACATCATCATCATCATCATGTGCATACTCCACGACTAAGTAAAAACAAGAAAAATTTTGTTTTTTTGAACTTGATTAGTCTTTATGAACATGATGACCTCAAATTTTATCTACCTGCAAATCATATAATTTCAGGGCTGAGAAATATTTTGTAATACACACACACGTGAATACTGTAACTAGAGTGACATGAAATAAATACAAAATACTTTTTCCTTAGAAGTACCATCAATAGTTATTTATCAGTGTATCAAAAACCCCATCATTCTGTATACAACCAACTTACAGAAATCAATTTATCTAACAAGGATAAAGAATAAAGACACCACATATCCATGTGTTGAGCTTTGACATTTGGCTCCAAAATACAAAGTAAAATTCTTGAAGAGCCAATTTTTATGTATCTCCAAGTCCTTAGAACAGATGAACTCCTAAAAGAAAGGCAAAAAGAAAATTCTACAAGCAAGAGTTGGATCCTTTTTGGTAACTATCAATGCCCCAGCTGTACTGGCAGGACAGGAGAGATCTGTAATGTTTCTATTTGTCTGCAAGCTTTCTGGCCATTTCATGAATACAATACAAATAAAAATTGATAGATTTATTTCTCTGTTATAACAATAAAAATGTTAAGACGTTGCCAATCTCTGATATTCCTGGGGTGTAACTTGGTGGACAGACATGGAAGTTCTTTGTAAGTTTCCCTGCACAATCACTGACCAAGGACAGCTCAGATTTGTGGGCCAAAAGTATGTGGGAGCAATCTCAACGACGCTTGGTTGTTAAAAGAGGGTATCGACTGGCTGACTGAGTTTCGTTATCATTTGGGGAACACAGAAGCGATTACAAAAACAATATCAACGTATTTTCCATGACTTCTTGACTGATATACTTGATACCTGCCTGGCACCATCCAGGTTATTTGATAACTGCATTGCAGACTGGAGTAATCAACCCCATTAATGGAAAGTCAAGTGAGAGGTCATGAAAAGGCCTGTGTTTAAAGGATTGTGTGTCAGCAAAGGAAACTGGGAATCTAATAGAGGTTGATTTGTCCAAATAGTAATTTCCTATCTCCTGGCAAGGCAGGACCCTCAAAATCTATAAATAAAACATTAAACAAAAGGCAAATAGTCTATGGGCCCAGATGATTGAGAAGCAGGAGGATTTTGTGTCATCTTTATTCTGTCAATAACCAGGATTGACCCTAATCTATTCTAAAAATCTGTGTGGTTCAAACAAAAGAATTACTACCATTATAATCCAGGGCTCAGTAAATACATAAAGGGTGATGTCTTTAAAAATTAAAAAAAAAGGTAAGAGTGAATCCTGCATTCAGTAGAAAGGGAATCTGATTAAATCAAACCTTAAAGATTATGCAACTATATCTCTAAGATTAAAAAATCAACTTGCACCTCTCGTCTTTCTCTAAAAAACCCAATAGGTCCCATAGTAGTTAGAAAAGATTGTCACTAACGGTGTAATTCTTGGTGACAGAAAGAATGCACTGAGAATCCTTGAGCTACACAAGAATACAACTGTAAGCTCTCACTTGTCTTCCACAGGCTTCCAACCTCGGAAGTCAGCTCGTCTACAGAAAGCAGATGGCTCTCCCTCCTACAGAACGCTCAAAGAAGCTGTTTGAAGTTACTTTTAAGTTCTTTTAAGTTACTTTTAAGATGTTGAGATGTTGATATAGCATGAATTTGAGTTTGCCAGTATACGCAATGGATTACTTATTTGCTTATTTATTTCTTACCAGTTCTGGGGCTTAGATTCAGGGTCTGAGCACTGTTCTTGAGCTTTCTTAAGGCTAGAACTCTACCACTTGAGCCACAGCACCACTTCTGGCCTTTTCTGTATATGGTGGTACCAAGGAATCAAACCCAGGTCTCCACGTGTGCTAGGCAAGCACTCTATCACTAAGTCATGCTCGTGGCCCTTGATGATAGCCTTTCTTTTACTTCCCAGATGTAATGGATGACCAACCTCCATGACAACTGTATATTCCCAGACGGATTCTTCCCTACTTGATGTTTTGGGAGACTGACCTTTGGTGGGTTCCATTGCCTGGTCTCAGCTGCCCTCTGAGTTGCATCTGGTCCAGGCATTGGGACCACATGCACAACAAAGGTGGAAAAAATAAAAATAAATAGAGATTGCTATTTTAACAGTAACAAAGTTGGGAGAGGGAAAGAGAGTGAGAGTGAGAGCTATTTCAACAGTTATTCTAGTTTTAGTTTGGGCTGCAAAAGGTAGGGGGCCACTCTTCCATGACTCCAGCTTTCATCTGCCCCTGTGACACAGAACACTGGCACACAACTTCAGTCAGCCTACCCACTCTCCCAATCAATTCCAGTATCCCCAGCCCATGTCTCTGCTCCAGCTCATTTACTACATGCCAGGACCCTGCCTGATAAATATCTAGCATTCCCATAGGGTTTCTGAAATTTTTAGGAAAGAAATGAGATTTCACTAAAAAAAAAATCAAGTATACACACACACACACACACACACACACACACACACACACACACACATACACTCATCAACAAAATAATCCAGAATAATCATTTTTAAACACAGTTGCCTTTGGATGGAGTGGTAAATATTATTATTTACTTTTTTCCTTCCTCTATAAAATACATACGTCTGTATAAAATACATACTGTACATTATTATTTTATATTTATAAAGCTCTTGAGAAGACTTGAGTTTTAACTGCTTGAAGCCTGCTAAAGAATAAGTGCTGTCTTCTCTGCAGAACACAAACTTTCCATTCCCTTCCCCCCGGCAATGAGACATCATTCCCAGATAAATTACTATGCAAACAAATTCTGTTGTAGCAATAGCTGACATCCTGTCTATTCTAGTGATGGGAGAGACTGCTGTATCCTCCCTATTAGATCAGGAAGCTGTTTGTTGCCTTCTTTGCAACCTGCTCTAAAAATATAATTATCCACATAAATAGAGATGTCCAACTTAAAAAAAAAAGGTCCTCCATCCTTCCATGTCTGAGAATTGTGGTCTGGAAATTTAATAAAAGGATCTGGTTTTTCAAAGCATCTGGTACATTCGGGATTGTAAAGAAGATGCCAGGGAAGTGGTCTGCTGCCTAGACAGTTCCGATTCAAGGACCAGGAAGCTTTTTGGACTTTGCCACATCACTCTGGAGCTGCTCTTGGAAAGGGAAACGTGTTAGCTCTTCAATTTACCGATGGCCCCAAATCAAAGAATAACAAAGAAAAAATGAAAAGTGGGAATTTCTTCCAGGAGGAGTTACTATTTCACTGCTCAGCAAAAGACTAGAATGGCGTTAATGTTTTACCCTTCTTTCACTGTATATCATAATATTTTGGTTTTGTTATGCATGGAATGGTGGAAATACCTGGCTTTAGAACTTCATACCCAATCATTTACGTCCCAACCCATGTAGCTTCACAACTGCAGGACTTGAGCGAGTGGTTTTCAGTTTTCTGAGACAAAATGACTATTTCTATAAGAGAAATAGTCAATTTAATGTGATTTTGTTTTGTTATTGTTAGTAATAATTTATGTACGGAGTATTATGGTGGCTGGTACTCAATATGAAAATAATGGAGGACAACTACTAATAATATAAATTTATAAACATAAATGTAAACAGCATAAATCATGGGCAATGTAAATTATTATAATTTCTAGAACTGGTTATAATAATAGACTTTTAGTGTACCTTTTTTCTTAAGCATTGAATCAGAGAAAAGCCTCCCCCACAAATTAGAGGACAGTCTTCAAAGTATTAATCAGGAGGTCTGGGCTGTATCCTGTTTCTAGTTACTCCCTGCTTTTTAAAGTAACTGCTTGGCAAAGCTATCAACAATTCACTAGTTGCAGGAGATAATAAAGAAAAAGGAAAAAATTCTTTCTTCTGCACCATTGAAGCATCCAACTATACCAGAGGTTATGTCTTGAATTATTCCTTCCATTGTACACTTAGACTTGACCAAACTGCTTTCTGAGAAGTCAGCTCATTTTTCAAGAAGTCTACTTAAATATATCGATCTTTCCATGTCTAGGAATTGGATCAATACATTCTATATAAGCCATCCTAGGTCCTTTGGTGTATCTATTCTGTTTTTCTGTTAGTAGCTTGTGGCTGTTTATATGCTGGGAAAAGGCCCTCTCTTGTGGTTGCCTGTGGGGTGTTTGGTTATTATGAAAGTTTTGTGAGTAAAATGTCGATAAAAGCTTGAAAAGAATGAAACTGAAACAGTCTTGGGGGAAGTTCTTGAATTTCTATTTCCTCTGCAAGTCTAGGTGTGACATAGAAACTGCAAGACTTGGGTTGGTCACATTATCATATGGAAAGATCTGTGCCAGTTTTGGAACTCCTGTCTGTTACATGTTCATTTGAGAGCTGACCTACCTCTTTATGAGTCTGCATTTAGTTTCTTTGGGTAAAGAAACTATTCAAGTCATTGAATCAAAGCCACCATATGGTTCTTTCTAAGATTTTTTAAGTTGTATGTATGTATGTATGTATGTATGTATGTATGTATGTATTTATTTATTGTCAGTCCTGGACTTGGGCTCAGGGCCTGAGCACTGTCCTTGGGTTTTCTCAAGGCTAGAACCCTACCACTTGACCACAACACCACTTCTGGCTTTTTCTACATATGTAGTACCAAGGAATTGAATCTGGGTCTTCATGCATGCTAGGCAAGCACTCTACCACTAGGCCAAACTCCCAGCCCTCTTTTAGTTTTTATTTAATAAACTTCTAGAATGCTTGGGGTATGAAGGCAATTTCTACTTTTAATGTTTCAGTCATATTGCATAATTTTAACTTATTAAGAAGTGTTTTTAAAAGCTCAATTGAGCTTTTAATGATAGCCTTTCCTACTAAAACTTTTTTATTCCATTATGAAGGTTCATAATCTCTCCTTCCCCTTCCTTCGCCTCCCTTCCTTCCTCCCTCCCTCCCTCCCTTCCTTCCTTCCTTCCTTTCCTCCTCCTTATGTTCCTTACTTTTTGATCTTTACAGCTTCCTCATGTATTCATTTAAGAATGTATACTCCGTCAAGGAAGAGACTAGCTCCTAAAGCAATCCTTGAACCTCTATTACATATTATTTGAATAGAATAAATAAATAAAGGTCTCATGCAGCCAGTCACTCTGTAATTACCCACCAGAAGTAATAGGATGGGAATTACTAGACAATGTTAGTAATATATAAAGTACTGGGGGATTTTGTAAGTAAATGGCTTACATGTAGTAGTCCATAGTAACACAGTGACTTGTGCTGTGTGTTACCTAATTAGGAATGCATAATGCAGTGAGAAAGGCAGATACAAATGCTATACA
Source organism: Megascapheus bottae (assembly GCF_031878675.1). Classification (NCBI taxonomy): domain Eukaryota; kingdom Metazoa; phylum Chordata; class Mammalia; order Rodentia; family Geomyidae; genus Megascapheus; species Megascapheus bottae. The sequence goes on from NC_143517.1 coordinate 53,986,728, forward strand.
TGTTGAAGGATAAAGAAAGTCACTAAACAAGTAATTATTATACAAGGAATTTGACTATTATACATTCTATAGATTAGAAGCATAAGGATGTTGTGAGAACATAATGATGATACTTAGTTCAATTAGACATAGGCAGTGGGGCCAAGACAAGCAAGGCCAGATTCCTTGAGTTTATGAGTAAGAGCTTGCCATAGGAAATGAAAGGGACAGGAAGGAGAGAGCATGCAGGAAACCCTGAGATGAGAAAGCACAACACAAATAAGAATTGTGAGAAGTCATGGACAGAACTCGGTGATGTCAGAGAAGGCACAAGAGAAAAAGAGAAGATGAAGAAAGAACAAATTAGAAATTAAGGAATATTTATGAGTTGGTAGAACTTGGTATAAACAGGAAAGTGAAAAGTGGGGTCAGGATTCTGTTGTTAGTAATTGAGTGGCTTTATCTTCAACTCAGCATTAGAATTTTAATTTATTGGATTAGTTTCTTTGAGGAGACTGCTGCAAAGAAAGAGTGTATTATATAAATCACACACTTCCAAGCAAGATCTCCCATGACCTGGCCTTTCCTGTGTCTTCCATTTCTTCCCTAATATTGTACTTCATGCCAAGAATTCACAGTCTCCTCCCAGGGAATGCATCTGTCTACCTTTCCTTTACTAATTTTTCACAGCAAGTTCATCCATCATTTTCCACCTAATTAACACTACTTGAACCACTTCCTTTCTGACACCTCTCAGAATAGAACTCCTGTCCTCCTTTCATTTCCCATTGTATTCTACAGCATTTTCAACTGAAATGCCAAGGTGGAAAGTTCAGGCCACTTTTGTAGAAGTGGACCTGTCTATATTGTGCATTTGTACAAGCTGTGTCTAACAGGTGGCTGAGTTATTCAGACACAGCTAGTGGTTGAAATGGGATTACAGAGCTAAAGTTATGGATTTGAGTTCTTCTGAAGGTTCTCAAAATCTAATGGGTATGTGTGAGTTGTAAGTAAACTCACATTGTTTGGTTGATGGTGGTGATTACTGGGGTTTGAACTCTGGATCTACTCAGGAAATAGTGAACTGAGAATCAGAGTTCAAGACCAGCCCAAGCAGAAAAATCTGGGAGACTCATCACTAGTTAATCACGCAAAAGCAGGAAGTGGATCTGTGGCTCAAGTGGTAGTGTGATAGCTTTAAACAAAAAAGGTTAGGGAAAGTGCCTGAGTTAAGCCCCAGGACCAACACAAAAAGAATTACTTTGACCTTGTGCATTTATTTTTTATTTTTAATTTTTTGGGTGGGTGGGGGATCATAGGGCTTGAACTCTGGCCTGGGTGCTGTCCCTGAGCTCTTCAGCTTAAGGCTACCACCCTACCCTTGAGCCTAGCCCCAGTTCCCATTTTCTAGTGTTTAATTAGAGAAAAGAGTCTCTTGGCTTTGGCTTTGTATTGCCCGGGCTGGCTTTGAACCGCTATCCTAAGATCTCAGCCTGCTGAGGTAGGTAGGATTACAGGAGTGAGCCACCACGCCCAGCGAACTTGTGCATTTATTAAATGTCCAAAAATAAGTTACTGGGCTTCTTATTGCCCCAATACCAAATGATGTTGAGGTGCCTAAAATTCATTCATTAGTGACTTGTTTATTTAACCACATTTTCCTACATTCACCTTACTTAGATCACACAAATTGTTATCATTCATTGATTAATTCCAATACATTTTTTCATATTTGTAATCTCCTAAATTTCTTTCCTTAGATGTAGGTCACTGTGTTTTGACTTGTAATAATGATGTTAATAGAGTTTGGAAAATGCTCTTCAATCACAAGAAAGATGCCATAGCAAAAAGAACTGGTTATAAAATAACCAGTGCTTAGCACAGTGGCTCACGCCTGTAATCTTAGCTACTCAGGAGGCTGAGATCTGAGGATCATGGATCAAAGCCAGCCTGGGCAAGACAAAGCTGAGAGACTCTTATCTCCAATTAACCTCTAGAAAATGGGAAGTGGGGCTTGGCTCAAGGGTAGGGTGGTAGCCTTGAGCTGAAGAGCTCAGGGAGAGCACCCAGGCTAAGTCCAAGCCCCACAACACACAAAAAATAAAATAAAATAATTGAATACAGTAAGGCTCATCTAGCCTTCTATTAGAAGGCGACTGACTTTGTAAGGGTCATGAAAGCTCACTTCTTTCAAAAAGAGTGCTAAGAGATGAGGGGGAGACATTTCCATCTGCCATGAAGTTTCAGATGGGAAATGAAAGGTAGATTTCCATTTTTTTTTTTGCCAGTCCTGGGCTTGAACTCAAGGCCTGAGCACTGTCCTTGGGTTTTTTCTCAAGGCTAGAGCTTCACCACTTATCCTCAGCACCACTTCTGGCTTTTTTCTATGTATGTGGTACCAAGGAATCGAACCCGGGCCTTCATGCATTCTAGGCAAGCACTCTACCACTAGGCCAAACTCCCGGCCTCTAGATTTCCATTTTCTCAGCAAAGGTAATTCTGATTTAAGGGCAAAGAGAATATCCTGTTAAATAAAAGAAAACACCCTTCCTGAACTCCTCTTCCTCCTCTAACATACTATTCAAATTGCATAATTATTATAGCATAGTTTTCTAAGAACAATCATTACCTATGACTAAATAATTTCACCTAATAATTACCTCATTATTACCCACTATCAGCTTTCAAGAACAAGGTATAAAAAAGAGAGTCACAGAAGGGAGAAGTTCTGATGAGAGTGAGACAAGGAAGTTAGATGAGGTGTGATTTTGCACAAACACAAAGTCTTAACACTGAGTGACGATACTATGCTATTTCAGCAGAGGAAGTGTGTGTTGGGATGGGGTGGGACAGGGTGTGGAGAGTGTGAAAATACAATCTGAATTTCCGTGAATTCTGATAGGTGATAAATGTGCTGTGCACATCAAGAGGGCAGTTAGAAAAGCTACGCAAGGACATCAACACTACAAAAGGGATTTCTGATGTGACAACCATGTAGAAAAGATCACAAAGTCTTTGATGTCTCCGTGTGCTTGTTTCTACTTCTTTGCATTCCAGCACATCCCCATATCCATAGAAATGAAATCTCTAGAGATGTATCTGTCTAAAGATGTCTGTCTCTGTGATTAGGTCTGCACCTGTCAGGGTGACAATATTGTTATTGGCAATGGAAAAAAAGATCTGGTCTTACAGCTGCTTCCTTTCCTCCAACTTTTCATTATACTTACACTTTTAGTTCATGACTAAAGAATTCTTTTCCAATGAATTTATTTAAACATTTAAAAAGAATTATTCAGGCAGCAGCTCCATCCGTCACTTGCTACTAAATCAACTTGTAAAACTTTCATTTTTTTTTCCATAGGGTTGACATTCAATGGCTGCCCAATAAATATGGGTCATTATTATCAGTAGTTTTCCTAAGCCACCCTCATTGCAGCTTAAAGCCCTTCACAAATGAGGCGATTCTGCACATAGCTCAGCCTGTCATTTAAAAGTAGGTATTTTGAGGAACTTCCATACTGCTTTCGACAGTGGTTGAGCAGGTTTATAGTCCCACAAAGAGTGTAATGGTTTTCCCTTTTGGCCACATCCCCAACTCATAATTGTTCCTTTTCTGGATAATGGTCGTTCTAACTGGGGTGAGGCAGGAATCTCAATGCTGTTCTGATCTGCATTTCTTCTATGGCCAGAGATGTTGAACATCCCTTCATGTGCCTATTGGCTATTCTTATTGAAGTCTCTCTTTATGTCTTCAGCATATTTATTAATTGTGTTTTTGTTTCTTTGTGGGTTTATTTTGGGGAGGTTTAATTTTTTAAGCTCTTAGTATCTTTCAGATATGAGCCCCTTGTCTGATAGCTAGTAAAGATCTTCTCCCATTCTTTAGACTTCTTGTTTACCTTGCTGTGTACTTTGCCATGTAGAAACTCTTCAGTTTGATACGATGCCATTCATCTAGTCTTTCTTTGATTTGTTGTGATTCTGGATCAAGGCCACTTCCTAGCAACCAGCACAACCATGTTCACTGCAGCATGTTTACCATTGAAAAAGAAAGTGGCGCTGTGACTCAACATGGTAGAATGCTGGTGCTCAGGCCCAGAGTTTCAGCCCTAGGACTAGCAAAACAAATAACAGTAATAGCAAAGGTAACGGTGGTGCCAACAGATATCATGTTAGATACTGCTTACTTATTTATTCTTTATGATATCCCAAGGTAACAACAGGTAGCACATGTTGAGCACTTAGATTCTATTCTAATAGCTTTAGACATATGACTCTACTTAATTTCACAACCTATAAATAGTTCCTTTGCTGTTCAATTGTTGTTGTTGTTCTGGAACTTGAATTCAGGGCCTGAACACTGTCCCTTATTTGTTTGTTTATTTACTTATTTATTTACTCAAGGATCAAGCTCTAGTAGTTGAGCCACAGTTTCCACTTCCTGCTTTTTGACTGTGATTGAAGACAAGATTTTCATGGTCTTGTTTGTGATCGGAGACAAGATTTTCATGGTCTTGTTTGCCCTGCCTGGCTTTGAGTCGTGATCCCTGAATCTCAATTTCTTGAGTAGCTAGGATTACAGACCTAAGCAACTGGTACCCAACAAAGTAGTTCTATTTTTACTCACATGGTAGAGATGAAGAACGTTCTGTCTTTGAATTAATGAGTATCTCAGCCATGGTAAACAGTAAGTAGTTAGCCAACTCCCTTAGAAGCACTGCTGTGTCACTTGATTATTACTGTTCACAGTTACTGTCAAAAAGATATTTACACTGAAAGTTTCTTTGCACAAATGACCTTCCATTTTCCATTCCACCAAGTAATGAAGATTCTATGAACCAGAATGAACATGTCTAACAGTCAGGTTCCACCCTTCTTACTCCCAGTGGAATTTTCTTCTTCTTCCTAGGCCCTAACTTTCAAAACAAATCAATATTAAAAGACCTATTTGTATTTACTGTTTGTTTCTTATACTACCGTGTGAATTCCATGAGGGTAGAATCTTGGTCTTTTTTTGTTTTTTTAACCATTATATCCTCAAAGTTTTAAGATAGCAGCTTTGTTCAGTGGATAGGCAGATAGATGTCTACAATAGTAAAGGTAGGTGGAATTCAGTTTTTGTGCAAGACATTCACAAGGGCAATGATAGGAGAAAGTTCAGAGATCCTACTCACACAAAGGAAACACTGAATTGCTCTTAACTATATGGAGGCAAGCATAAGACATGACACTGATTAATGTGAAATGGAAGGACCTCCTGGATATAGAAACAAAAGCCATATAATGAGTGATTGTTGTCTTTAATGTACAATGTCATCTCTCGTCTCTTTTACTGTTCCTTGGTTATCTCATATTGTTACAATATTTCACCTTGTTATCTGATATATTGTATATATGCATATTTGGTTATTTGAAGTCAGATAGGGAAGGGAGGAAACCAAGATGAGGGGCAGGGGTGGGGGAGGGAAATGGGGACCAAGACACGAGAAAGGGTATCAATGTATGTGAAGTAATGCATCTTCTATCTGGTGAACATAATGTAACCCTTCTACTAATTACAATAAAAAATATATGAGAAAAAAAAGACTGGTTAATGTGGAAAAAGTAGGCTAGAGCCAATATGTAGAGAACTCAAATGCAAAGACACGTAGCCAGAGTAGTAATAAGAAAATGATCTTTCTACAGGTGATCGAATGGGTTGAGCTGGCACCCATAGTAGGATCATTTCTACCTTCAGGGCCTTTAATAGCTGCTCTGAATGTGAATGGAATTCACATTCTTCCCAATTCTGTGGCATGTGGAATAATGGGGCTTTTATTTCCTCCCAGACAACTGGCTTAAAATCTGGAGTGAAAAAGAACTCCTGTGGCCTAAAGACAGATTGAAATCTAAAGCTTGAAGCAGGTCAGGTAGATGCTGGGAATGAAGCCTCAAGAATCAGTTTTTACCTAACATGGTCAAGCTACTTCTTCAAGGTATCTTTCTTAATATAAGAGGAATCTAATCTTTTTATTTCATAGGCACAGGGTAGAGAATAAGACTTTTTTTTGAGAAGCTCCTGGTGACTATAGTTTCCAGTAAGAAGAAGAGTCAACTGGAAATAATGATAGAATATTACTGAGAAAATGGGAGATGGAAAGACACAAGAAGAAATAGAGGAGGCAGAGAAAGAGATCAACAGATTGATTTCTAATATTAAGCCTTTCTTTCTATTCACACATAAAATTGGCCATTCCCATGTTTAGGCAAGAGAGTCAATAAATACTGTATGTTGCTTAAATGAATTTGAGTTGGATTCTACTACTTATATCTATGAGATGAATATCTGACCCTGTAGCGGCATTATTGAACCTCTATGTCCACACATTGAGGTAAAGCCAGTTTTCCTACCACTGGAAAGATGGGCAAGATGGAGCCAATGATACTAGTAACACATGTTTTATTAAAGTGATCTTGACATGAAGCCGGAGGTTGTCATCGAATCTGAATTCCATGAGAACAGCAGGAGAGTCAAGAACACGTTCTTTCCCATTGCCTCAGTTACCTCTGCATGGGTCATTTACTTCATTATTTCCTTAACTCCATTAACTTGCAATGTAATCTGTTGATGGCCAACTCACAAGACCTCCTGGGTAGATTTTATAAACACTTTTGATTGAGAATATAAGAAAGCAGCAAAAGAAGACATACCTTCATTTCCAAGGAAAACCACACCTCGTGCACAATCAAGGTTACAGTTGAGGTCAGTACAAGGAAGACTCACAGCAACATCTCTGTCATAAACAAAGCTACTCTAAATACCACAGCTTCCAAAGAGGGTCCTAGAGTGTCATCTCCCATGTCTAAGGAATAAGAAAATCTAAATTGAATGGATCCAGCACAGATTCTCCTTTTCAGCCTCAACCAAATTTATCTAAGGAAGAATCAAGAGGTAACACCTCTGTACATTATCTTTACAGTAAAAATAAACTTTTTAAAAAGGGAGTTTTGGGGCCATGAATTTGGCCTAGTGGCAGAGTGCTTGCCTAGCATGCATGAAGACCCGGGTTTGATTCCTTGGTACCACATACATAGGAAAAAGCCAGAAGTGGTGCTGAGGCTCAAGTGGTAGAGCTCTAGCCTTGAGAAAGTCCAAGGACAGTGCTCAGGCCCTGAGCTCAAGCCCAGGACTGGCAAAAAAAAATTAAAATATAAAAAGGGAGCATTTTCTCACATCTTACAGCTACTATGCATAAGGATAAAGTCAGAGTTTACATATGAGTCAGAGACAAAACTTCTGAAATCCCTATAGATTTCAAAATAAGCATGTACTATAGGATATGCATGAGCCAAACTGTTTTGTGATTTTTAGCTTCACTTTTATTTTTTCTTTTACACGAACTCTAAAAAAGGCTGCAGGTGATACAGCAAATGGCCAAATGGCACCAGGAGAGGAAATTACTGCTACAGAACTACTCAAGCATTTATGGCAATCTTTAAATGTTTAAGGAATTCTGTCTTCCATGGTCATTGTCCCAGATTTCAGCTGATGGAGCTCTTTGATTTCTTTTATGATAAATAAACCCATTCATTCCTCAGATGAGAACACTTCATAGTTAACTAAGAATTGATGGGGCCAGGAGTTTGGCCTAGTGGTAGAGTGCTTGCCTAGCATGCACGAAGACCTGGGTTGGATTCCTTGGTATCACATACATAGAAAAAAAGCCAAAAGTGGTGCTGAAGTTCAAGTGGTAGGGTTCTAGCCTTGAGAAAACCCAAAGAGGGTGCCCATGCCCTGAGCTTAAGCCCTGGACTAGCAAAAAAAAAATTGAAAATCACAAATCCTACTAGTACATGCCTGAAATTTTAAAACTTGAAAATTGGAGAAAGAAGATTGTACCAGGCTGACCTATTGTATTTAGATCCTGTCTAGGAAGGAAGGAAGGAAGGAAGGAAGGAAGGAAGGAAGATCACACTGAAGTCGGGTGAGGTAGCTCACGCCTGGAATCCTAGCTACTCAGAAGGCTGAGATCTGAGGATTGTGGTTCAAATCCAGCCCAGGCACTAAAGTCCAATTAAGCATTAGAAAACTGGAAGTGGTGCTGTGGCTCAAGGGGTAGGGTGGTAGCCTTGAGCTGAAGAACTCAGGGACAGCATCCAGGCCCAGAGTTCAAGCCCCACAACCAACAAAAAGTAAAAAGAAAAATAAAATCATAATGAATACAGTATGCATATTTGGAATTGGCACTACAATGCTGAGATAGGCCAGCAGTCTCTACATGCCTATCACTGTTAGAAAAATTACAGCTGCGTCAGCACACCACCGACATCTTCTGGTCCTTGGCCCTCCTAAGAAGATTTTGCTCTTTATCATCAAGTTCTTGTTTGGACACAGGCTGAACTGCAAGAAGCCTGACCAATTACTAACTTTAAAATCTTTCCTTCTGCATTCCATCCAATGTGAAGATTAAACAACAAAAACAAAACAAAACAATGTGCTTCCAATAGTGGGAGAGAGCAAGTAACCATTTGATCAAACCTAAACTTTTCTGTTCTCTTCACAAGGACCACCCTCAAGAGAAACTATTTCACTAGAGCCCAATGTACCAGCATTTATTGGAAATTACCTGAGTGGCAGAGAAATACCCTATTAAGTCCTTTCTATCTTTCCTGTCTTATCTAGCGGTTTTAAAACATTCTGCAAATATTTGTGCAGACTTACATTCAAAATTTATTACTATTTAACATCTTCTTGCATAAAATATTATAGCAGAGTCAAAAGATTCATGAAAAATACATATGCAAATGCTAGGAAGCTAATTTCCTTATACCATAAAGAACATCCACAATAGTCAACCCACCAAAAAAAAAAAAAAACAAGCTAACAATATAAACAAGAAAGAAACTCAAAGGCTCCTGGATCTGTAGTGACAGAGATTTTCTGTGAGCTCAGCACTGGATCACTGAGTATTTCTTCTCCATCTTTATCTCCTATGGATGTGGTACCTTCTGCCATCTCCACTGAGGTACCACATCCATAGAAGTCCAACCATATCACAGCTGAAAAGAGGTCCATGCTTTTAATTATGAAGTCTTGAGGAAAACACAAGGACACAGTAAAGAGGCTAACAATGAGAAATGTTAGCCTCTGAAATCTACCAACTATAGCAAATAATAAACAGCCTCACTCAGGTAGACAAATAAAAAAGAAGCACCAGATTAGAATTTGCCCATAGACCAGAGATAACTAACCTCATTAAACTCTAATATCTAGTTTTAGCCCTTGTCATTCCCTAACAGTCTTTAGACAATGGGAAGTTCAGGTTTATTGTCTGATAAGACTTAACCTTTGCCCAAAAGGAAGAAAAACTGATGGTCAGTAGACATTTTCAACCAAGTTTTAATTTTTAATTATTTTAAATTATTGTTGTAGAACATAAAATTAAAAAGATATATCTATCTCTCACTATATGTGTGTGTGTTCTTATACATAAAGGAGATATCAGCTAGAATTTTTTTCAAATCATCATTTCTCATATATCTTCTCCCATTGTTGTATAGTCTGTTTCTTAATTGTATTTTATCCAGGCGTTGGTGGTCCATGCCTATAATTTTAGCTACTGTGATCTGAGGATCACACTTCAAAGCCTTCAAGCAGGAAAGTTTGTGAGACTCATCTCCAATTATCCACCAAAAATCTGAAGTAGAGCTCATGTGGGTAAAGTACTAGACTTGAAGAAAATAACATAGGCATAGTGTCCAGGCCCTGAGTTCAAGTGGTAGGACGCACAAAAAATTGTATTTTTATTATCTTTAAATAGTTGAACAAGGGAGTTATCATTCAACAAATCACTTCATGAATACAAGGCATCTTGATGGATGTCAGGACTTTCATCATCTCCCTATTCCCTCCCATACCAATCTCTCCCCTCACTGCTCTTAATTTCATAGAACGTGCACTGAGTAATGTAACTGCACTCCCCCCAATTCCTCTCTTTATTCATCTACAGCCTTTAGGACAGTCCTAACCATAATTTCTACAAGTCTCAGAGCCCAGTATGGGATCTGACAATACAATGACTTTCACAGTGTGAGAGGCCAGCATTAGAGGAGACAAATTTTCAATCTAGTGTCAATTTAGAAATATCTAAACAAACACTTTGGGGTGGTAAGCAAGTGTACACAAATGTCTTAGCTGAAACATGGTAGGTTCAGAAGAGAACTCAACAGTGTAATTCTTTAGAAAGGTAAAACTCACCAGACAGTAGTGGCTCATGCCTATAATCCTAGCTTCTTAGGAGACTGAGATCTGAGGGTCCCGGTTCAAAGCCAACCTGGGTGGCCAAGTCCATGTGAATCTTATCCCCAATTAACCACTCAAAAACAGGAAATGGAATTGTGACTCAAAGTGGTAGAATGCTAGCCTTGAGCAAAAAAAGCTCATGGACAGCACCTAGGCCTGAGTTCAAGCTCCACGAGGAACAAAAAAGAAAAGAAATTAAATTAAAATGAAAGGACCAACAATATAAATGCCAGGAAATGGGTACTTAAAAAGGAGATGGGGCATAGGGGTGTAGGGTAGACAAACGAAGGGAGACGTAGGGGAGAATGCCGTCATGAAATTCAATGTTCATCCTACAAAGCCATGAAAATTGAGGGAATGGGTGGATTTGGGAGAGGTGGGGAGAAAGATGAAAGAGATGACACTCATCAAGATGAATTGTGCTCATAAACTGCTATTTTGAATGGCAACTCCTTAGTATAGTGTTTTTTAAAAGAAGATAGATAAATAGATAGATAGATAGATAGATGGATAGATAGATAGATAGATAGATAGATTTTGAAAAAAAAAAGAGCACCGATAGTTCCAGCTGCTATGAGCTATGAGACACACGCATTTTTATAAATGTCTTTCCTGTCACTCCAGCTCTGTCCAGTGACCAAACCCTGCTGTATTCAGTGGACTGCAGGTCCAGCAGAATGAACTTAACTACAGTAACAGTTCTGCAAAGCAGGCAAATGTTTACAGCATGAGACAGCCAGGCAGCTCATTTCCCTTTATCCTCTCATGAGGTTGAAAACAGGGATTGCGGCCTAGAAAGGCTCTGCATTAGGCCCTGATCCCTGCATTGTCATCGCTGATTACCTGCATGAAGCCAGGGCATTGTTTGGGTTTGAGAGCTGGGAAGGGTTTCTTGATTGAGCTACTCCTCATTTGAAGGCTCTCTGTCCACGTAATATGCTTTGCGGCATTTTCTGTTTATTCTCTGGTTCCAAGTAACAAGGCATACTATTTGGGGACTTCTTGATCTACTAGTGATTTCAGTAAATGTTCCATCATTTTTGTGGGGGCCAGTTCTGGGGCTTGAACTCAGAGCCCGGGATGTTTCCTTAGGCTTTCTCTAGCACTTGACCACTTGAGCCACAGCAACACTTTTGGCTTCTTTTTTTTTTCTGAATTGTCAGGATAATGTACAGAGGGGTATTGTGACATTTGTCAGGTAATGGGTACATTACTTCTCAAACCTTGATACCCCTTCTCATGTTTTTGTCCCCCTTTCCCTCACCCATTCCCCCAATCATCTTGTTTTCCCACTTCCCTGTTTCAAATAAACGTATATATATAATATACCAGGTAACAAAGTCAGATAGAGTATCCACATGAGATTAACCATAAGGGAGAAAAAAGAGAAAAGAACTTCTGGTCTCTTCTGTGTATGAAATACTGAGGATCAAACTTCATGCATGCTAGGTGAGCACTTTACTACTAGAACCATCTCCCAGAACTAAGTTTTTTTTTGTTATACTTCCATGCAAACTAAAGCTGTGGTCTTTAGAAGTAGGTATCTTGTTTCATCTTTGTTTATGTCCCAGAATACAGTGTAGCATTTATTATGCAATGGACTCGTGATTGATGGAAAACAGACAACAAAAATCCAGATATAATTGCAATGCATTTATAAGTTGATAGAATGATAATAAAATTGCTGACACATATTCTTTAATCCTTTAAAAAGCCATACAGCACATTTAAACTTTTGAAGTGTGCCTGCCAACAGTTTTACCTAATAAGTAGTATAATATCCTTACTGAGAAGACTAGAGTTCAGCAGTACCTACGCGAGCACACAGCTGAGATGGAACTTGTCCCTGTGCCTGTGCAGGTCATTCTCTAACCATCCCATGAAATTATCTGAGCGACTTTATGCTCTAGCACAAGTTCATGTGATTCCACGTAATTTCATTTGAACATTCAGAAACTAAGACGTTTGATACACCTTTTCTTGCTGTGTACATTTTTTTCCCATTTTGTGCTTATTTTTATTGTAAAGATGATGTACAGAGGGGTTACAGTTGCATAAGTAAAGAAATGAGTACAATTCTTCTTGAACACTGTTACCCCCTCCCGTATTCCGGCCACCCTCCCCCCACTTTCCCTCCCTTACTCCCTTTCTCCTGAGTTGTATAGTTCATTTCTTTCCAACCTAGTGTCTTGTGAGTGTTGCTGTGGCATTGGTTCACCTTTTGTCCTTTGTCTCACCATTTCTGTGAACCCCCTTCCCATCCCCAAATCAGATAAAAAAAAAGGTACTGAAATAAAAAACAGTGACAATGGGAGGTAAACCAAGAGCAGGGGGAGAAATAACTGTATATAGTACACACACACACACACAAAACAAAAACAAAAACAAAAAATAAAACACCTTCTGGGCTTTTTTCCCAAGCCCAAGAACTTCTTGGTTCTTGCCAATGATACCCAAATTAAAATGCAAAGTTCTGTAAAAAGTAGAAAAGGGACCGCAGAACTAAAGAATACAGGCTTCCCAGAATACTCAGAGAAAATGGCTGGCTCACCAAGTCATGAAGAAAACTACAGTAAGGGGCTCGATTCCAAGTGGGGCTCTAGTTGTTCGGTCTTTTTTCCTGAAGGAATCGAAGCTAGCTTCCTTATAACTCCTAGCAATGCTGGTCTTTGTCTTACCTTTGCAGGCGCAGCACTGACTCACTTCTTATTGGCAATACTCTGGTTGATATCTGAAGGAATTAATATTGTGTGCATTCAATTTATAAGTCATTTTTAAAAGATACCTTAAATAAGCAAAGTAAATAAATAAGCTACAGGTAAATCATGACAGAAGCAAATAGTAGAACCATAAGATGATAAAAGAAACATGACCTATTTCAATATTGTGAGGGGGAAGTGGGCTTTTCTTTCAACATGACTTAAAACCTGAATGTTATTTTGAAAAGACCAATATATCTGGTCAGATAAAAATTTAATGAATGTTTCTGCATGAAAAATTAGCTTAACAGTTAACTGAAGAGAAAAGTGAGCAAAGAATGTAAACAGGGGAAGCTATTTTTTAAAAAGCCCTTAAATCTACACTACAATACTCAACTTCTCTCAAAATAAATTGAAATGCAAATCATAGTTACCACTCAATATCGTCCTCACCAATTATGTGAGCAGAGATGAAAAGGCTTTATTACACTGTCTAGTGAGCCAGGATATGAGGGAAAAAAAATACATGTCCAAGTTAGTGGAGTATGTGGTAACACCATGCTGAGAGCAAGGCTGGAACAGGCAACACTCTCATAATCACAACACAAACTCTCTGACTCAGAAAAATTCTAATTGTATACATATATATTATATAATTATATTTCCCTGGTATATTTACTACAGTCTTGTCTGTAACATCAAATTCATCAAGAGAACAAATGGTACAACCATGGAGTGATATAAGCTAAGAAATACTATTAAGCAAAATAATAGACATGCAGAGGAGTTTCTGGTAGGGTTTCATTTATGATTAAAATAGAATAAACAACTCAACATGTATAAATATGAAGAGATCCAAAATCTATACAAAGCTCTAATCCTGGTTAATAACAGTGGTTGCACTTCACTCAGAGAGGGACTGAATGACTGAGGACCAAGGTAGAGGGAATATTACTTTTCATTTAACCTTCTTTTGTGCCTGTTGAATGTTTAAGTACATGATTTATTCAGTCAAATAAATTAATAAATACCCGTTAATAATTCCTTCATTTGCTCTGACATCAATCTCTCAAAAAATATCTGTGAGGTACAACAACATAGGAAAAGTTCACAAGTAACTTCAGGACCTGACTCCAGGCCTGTCCAATTGGATCAAATGACTTGGAGACAAACCACAGGATAAATAGAGAGTCATAGCTGGTACTAAACCCACTAGCCTGGACCATAATCCTGTTTCTGACTGTTGCCTAGCTAGGATGTCAGGAATGGGCCACTGTGTCCAGTTTTGTTTTTTGTTTTTTTTGTATTTTTTTTTGCCCGTCCTGGGCTTGAACTCAGGGCCTGAGCACTGTCCTTGGACTTTCTCAAGGCTAGAGCTCTACCACCTGAGCCTCAGCATCACTTCTGCCTTTTTTTTCTATGGATATGGTATCGAGGAATCGAACCTGGGACTTCATGCATGCTAGGCAAGTACCACTAGGCCAAACTCCCGGCCTGTGTCCAGTTTTTGAATGTTGTTAACTTTTTACCTGAACTGGCCTTCTCTATCTTTGCCACCCAAGTATCTGGGATTGCAGGAGAAAGTCACTGTACCTGCCCATGATGTTTACAAAACAGTTAAATCATTTAACACAGTGCTGAGGGCCAACCTATATCAACTACACAGTGGAAACACAGAAGAGACTAAGATATAAAGTCTATCTTCAAGATATATCAACAGGGCCGGGAGTTTGGCCTAGTGGTTAAAGTGCTTGCCTAGCATGCATGAAGACCGGGGTTCGATTCCTCGGTACCACATACATAGAAAAAAGCCAGAAGTGGTGCTGAGGCTCAAGTGGTTAGAGCTCTAGCCTTGAGAAAGTCCAAGGACAGTGCTCAGGCCCTGAGCTCAAGCCCAGGTCTGGCAAAAAAAAAAAAAAAAGATATATCAACAACAAAGTCTAGCCAATAAAATGTGATGACTGGCTAAGAATATTTTTACTCACTAATGAATGCAAATCCTTGCCAATTTTTAAAGCTACTTGGAAATACCGATGAGTTTCTAGAAGAAGTTGGAGTTTTGGTTTGCCCTGCCTCTTACATGTTGAAATTCATTGTCAACTCCTTTGCTGTATGTTTTCTACTATTTTATTTTCGTGTATAGGTTATGTTTTATATTCTATAGTTATTTAGAAAACGTCTTGTTTTTACTTAAGTAGCAGTTTTCAGCCATCTTATTTTTAACTATCAGAATGGTTATCATAAAGCTTTTTCATAAACACAGAATCTTATTTATCTAATCAAAGCAAATGAGCAAACCCAAAAGTATCTGACTCTTCTGCAGATAATAGGAATTTTAGTGCTTAGCATTCCCTTCTCTCCTGCTCCTCATTTCGTTATTCAACTTTTATTAATTTGCTTGGGCTCCCAAGCATAATCGCTACTTTGTGTGTACTGTATATGCTCTTTTCAAAATTTATTTTAAGAGCCTATTTTGCCCTTTGTATTCTAGTTTGTTTCCATAGCTACAGCAACTATTAGCATCAGCTTTTATGCTGGTCTGGGTATTTTTATTCACCTGACCTTAAAGTTCAAGCAAAGCTGAAGGACAGTTCTATGGGGATATGCACAGTGGGTAGGAAGCTAAAATAAATAAACAGGTTTTAAGAAATATGGTTAAATCTCAGTAATATAAAGGTCCATGTTAGGTGTGTTACTGAAATTGCTTATATACATGTTAGACATTCAAAATGGTAACAACATCTGCCTCCCTCTACAAAAGAAAAAGTTGGGGAGAAGAGGAGGTATGTTATGCCTGTGTTAGGATTCACATCTAGACTATCTTGGCTTAAATCTGGCCTCTGACACTACGTGCTCTCACACAAATCACTCAGTCCCTCTGTGACATCCATTCATTATACTCTGCAATTGGTATCTATCCTGTCTTTATGATGTCCGCCGAGTTTAACAACAGAGCATTTCTTTGATTTCAAGTGTTTCACTGAAAAATAGCCACTTCAGTGGCATAGCCTTCAATAATAAGAAGAATGTAGAGCCATGAATACTGATGCATATCTGTAATCCAGGTATACAGAAGCCAAGAGGTAGAAGGATCCTCGTCCAAGGGTGGACCAGAGAAAGCATGAGAGCTTATCTGAAAATCACACTGGAAGCAAAAGGGATTCACGCTGTGGTCAGATGGTAGAGCAAAAAAAAAAAAGCTTAGTGTGCAATCTCTGGAAAGAACTAGAAATCTATGGGAAAGACATGCTTATCACAGACCTTTGAGTATGGACCTATCTAAACAGGCCCTGCTCACTTCCCATGCCAACCTTTACCTACATCTGTTTGTCATCACTGGATTGTGGAACACAAACAATCTTAGCAGACCATATTTTTAAGATCAAACTCTCAATACAGCTCTGGATTTCTCTGTATTTTAAAGCATACAGTGATTATCTTGAAATCTTAAAAAAAATTTTTTTTGCCAGTCCTTAGGCTTGCACTCAGGGCCTGAGCACTTACTTTGGGCTTTTTCTCAAGACTAGAGCTCAACCACTTGAGCCACAGCACCACTTTCAGTTTTTTATGTATGTGATAACAAAGAATCAAACCTAGGTCTCATGCATGCTAGGCAAACACTCTACACCACTAGGCCAAACTCCTGGCCCAACTTAGAATCATAATGAGAGGCGTTACTGGATCATTCAGTAGATGGGGAGAGGCCTAACCATGTGGGAGATGGCAGAAGCTTGGGGAATGTAGGATGGTGTGTTTGGACGTAGAATAGAATGAAATCCAAAGTCCAGGGTCCCCAGAAATGGAAAGTACTCTTCCCCAGAGGGAGGTGAACAAGGGTTTTGGGAAAAAGAAAAAGCACAGAGACCCAGTCAATAATTAGAATCTTAGAATCTACAAAACAAGATATGGAATTCAAGGAAATTCTGGGGGATGGGGAGAGGATGTGTTCTTTCTTAGTCTTCACTATTTCTGTCCATCTGATAAGTGGGAAAAAAAAATCATTTTCTTTAGGAGTTTTTTTTTCCTGGTGTTGTACCAAAATAAAGAGAAGAATAGATTTAGAGGAAATGCATAAATATTGTCCCTTTCTTATGCTACAAGTATTCACAAGTGTTTATATTTTTTGGCCAAATGGAAACAGAAACTGCTCATGCTTCTTTCTGTTGATCAGTCAGTATGGACAGTTGGTTTCTATATTCTTTAAACTCTAGTCTCTGACTCAAAAGCAAAGGAAAATCATATTTAAAAACAAAACCAACCCTATTTTCACTGAAACTTAACCTTGAATATAGACCTTTAGTTTATATCACATGTCTGAGAATCTTTGTACTAGAATTTAGTCTACTAACTGGAATATTCTTTCTTAGTTTTGTTGGGTTAATAAAGTTTCAACACATATTTTACCTTTGTCCTATACCTGTTCTGTCTAGAACACTCTGAAAAGTCTCTCAGATGCAGGTGTGTGCAGTCTCACATGTGTAGAAATTGCAATGAATAAGGTAGATAAATGTCTCCTAGCAACTGATTCCCCTGGGGATCAACAAAGATGCTGTAAGGATAGCGATTAATCTAACCTATATGTGCCCATCACAGAAAAGAAGGTCTATGGAAGGTTTTAAGTTGTTAGTCCTTGTGATTTAGGGTAGGAATGGAAGTTCTCAGAAAAGGAAGGATCTCTGTCTTATCTAATATTCTCAAGCTATCTATGAAGTGGGTTCTTACTACGGAGATAAAAACATGGAAAGGAGAATGGCACATGTCATTGCTTGAGGTCACCCAAACAAGTAAGGCAGGGCTAGGTTTCAAAGTCCCATCCTCTAGTTTTGGAACCATGTTCTTTTGACAATGGAGTCATTTGCTGTGGATGATTTTTTGCACAGGGAAGAAAGTCAAGTTAGAAAATCAGCGTTACTTTGTTTAATGACCCCAGTGATTTTTATAAGTTGGTACTGTATGGATGAAGCAACTGAGACTCAGGATGGAACAGTTTCTCTGGGTACATACAGTTCACACTGAAAACCATATTCCTTCTAGTAATTCATATCCAGCAGAAAAGATGGAACAATCAATTACAGAAGACAAACAGGCAATGTGGACAGAGTTGAATCTAAAAGGAAGTGAACTATGAGCGAGTGCAAAAGAAAAAGAGGAGTATTACAGATGCGTGACTTAGTGGAGCAGAGATGTGGAAGCACGCATGGCCATGCTTCAGGAAGGCATGTGGGTTTTTAACAGTCTTCCAGGAAAAGCTGCAGTTGGGAGTGAAGGAGCAATGTAGATTTTCTGCCCTGAGGGGTGTGGCTGTGATCCTGGATTCTGGAGGATGCTCTAGTCATTTTAAGAGGAAGAATGGCTCAACCTAATTGGCAAGACAGATGAATCTTCCTGGCAACACTTGCCACATGCAAGGGAGAGCAATAGTTACATTGCTTTAGGTGACAGAACTGACACAACACTGGGAATGAAAGAAAGGACTCTGGGATGCTAATATGTTTCTAGCTTAGGAGCCTAGTGGTAGATGGCAAAAACCAAAGAGAAAGAACCATTTTCTGAAGAAAATAATTATTTAAGTGTGGCCTTGCTATTTGTTGAATTTCAAAAACTATTGGTACATTGCAAGAGAATATCCATAAAGTAGCACAAAGGTAATTATGGACCTCCAGGAAAAACATGGAGTTAAATTTTTGTCACAGTTCCTTTCCTGGAATTCAACAAAATAATAAAAATAAGACACAAATAATCCATTTGATCTAGTTGATCACTGAGAAGGCATCAACTATTTTTGTGAGGTTTTTTTTTTATCCCCTCTCCTTACTACCAAAGATGCTGTGCTTTGCTGAGAATGAAATGGGGCGCAGGCCCTTAATCTATGAGACTCTCATTCTGAAACTGGTTGACTGCATCCTGGCCTACCAAAACACTAGCTCACTGTTCACTATTCTCTGTTGCAGTGAGGCCTTGCTCTGGCCCCAGGCCCTTGGAGTCAAAGATCAAAGCACACAATGTGATAATGTTCTGATTAACACCAAACCTGCTTTTGTTGATAGGAACAATGAAGGAATATGGCAAAAAGACACCGGCAGTCAATATAAACCAAGATGGAAGGAGGGGGGGGGGAAGAAGAGAGAGAGAGAGAGAGAGAGTGGAGAGGGTACATAGATTGTGGCATGGTTGGATAGAGAGATTAAAAAGAATAAAGGAATGAAGAAACGAAGGGAAAACAAGAAAGGGAAGGAAGGAAGGGAGGGAGGGAGGGGGGAAAGAAATTAAATTAGCTGTGTTTTAGATATACAAGGTACTACATAGTAAAACAAAACATAATACTGGTGTCATTCTTTTGCTTGAGGGCCCCATGTCAGAGAAGCAGACATCATGCCATCGACTGCCTGTGGATGTCTCACTAAGGCCAAGTCCCTTAACTGACTGGGAGTCTTCTGTGACCCTTTGTAGATGATTACATTTCCATCTCATGGCTGCCTCTAGGACATGGTCTCTTACCTTGGCTTATCACCCTCTCTTTCCTTGGGAGAAAGATGCTTCATGTCTTTTAGGAGAATAAGACAGCAAGGGGAAGCAAAGAGTTTTACTAATTATTTCTTCCTACACCACGCCCCCCCCCAAAACAGGAATTAAATAAGCTCAGCAGATAAAATGATGGTAGGTGCTCTGTTAGAAGATTCTTTGCCTATAGACAAGCAGTAAACACACAAGAGTGACAAATACAGAACAAGTAATGATTTCTTATCCAACTGAGCAAGCCTCTAATGCCATCTGCTAGATTTACCCAGTGAGGATTCTGCTTGACAGCTATAAAAAAAGAGAGCCACCTTGGAATTATAGCAAAAAGAAAAGGACAGATGCAGTTCAAATTCATAGTCCTTAAAAGTCGAGAACCCACTGTATGTGTGGATCCTTCCGCATACGCCTCACGGGGAGGATTAATGAGTTAGTTAATAAGTTCCAAGTACTTTGTAAGGCACAGGTGACTGGCAAAAATTATTAGGACTGAATTCTTTCTTTCTATAAAAGTGGTTTTAAGCATAGAACAGAACTCCCAGGAGAACTCTCTATTTCTAATACAGGAAACTAGATGTCTAAGCTCAGGTAATGGAATTCAGGTTGAAATGCCCTACATTGTCCAGTAACTGATGGAGGACAAGGATAGATTTAGATGGGAAGATACCCACATCCACCACCCAAAGCACCACTGAAACTAACTGAATAATATGTGGTTTTAAAATGGTATCTGCAACAGCAGAAATGCTTTGGCTAGAACAATGTTTCTCTGAACTCTCTCTCAAGTTTAAAATTTACTCAGCTGTGAAGCAACCCACGGCTATGTAAATACTCCATCATTAATTCACCACAGCCAGACATTTTAGCACAGGAACATGACCCAGTCAAATTGAAATAACTGTATTCATTTGAAAGAACGCAGGTGGGTTCTAAGACTGTATTTAGCAGAGAGAATACAGTTACTAAGTGCCTTTAGGCTTAGCTATGGCTCATAGCTGTTTCCAGAAATATGTCTTCCTAACACTATATTCTTAAAACTACAAATGACTTGAAGTAGTTAGGCAGCTAAACATTTATTGTATGGCCTCTCTTATGGCAAAAAGAACCCCACTTTTTTGTTATTTTTTAGTTTATGTGCCTATAGCTCTAAAATCAGAATTACCAAAGAAAAAGGTGGGAGTAAAAATAGAACAAATATAATCTGGTTTTATTTGTTTGTTTGTTTGCTTGCTTGCTTATTTTGAGACAGGATTCTGCTATGCAGCCTAAGTCCTAAAATTTTGCTCCCTCCTGCCTCCTAAATTCTGAGTTTATAGGCATGTACCACAGTGCCTGTCCAATTAATGTGCTTTTTTTTTTGCCAGTCCTGGGCCTTGAACACAGGGTCTGAGTACTGTCCTTGGACTTTTTCAAGGCTAGAGCTCTACCACCTGAGCCACAGCACCACTTCTGGCTTTTTTCTATGTATATGGTACCAAGGAATCAAAACCGGGTCTTCATGCATGCTAGGCAAGCACTCTACCACTAGACCAAACTCCTGGCTCCCTCACTTCAGGTGCTTTTAAGAAAACAATGACCTCTCTGAATCAAGAGTCCTGATCATTAATTTCATCAAGATTCTAGCATTTTTGCAATTGTTTTATTTTCAGAACAAAAGCATTCATCAATAGAGCTGTGAAAAGTAGCTTTCATGATGGAAGAAGGAGAGTTGATGCTTTTGCAGCAATTGTAGAACTTAAGAAAAACTATAATGACTCTCAGGATTAAATCAGCAGCGAGGTGCATCAATTTATCATGTGTGTGCAAGGCTTTGTCTTAGGAGGTGAATTTTCATTGCAATCAGGGGTCCCAGACTCTATGCACACCCAAAACACACATAAATAACCATGCCCCATGTATCAACTGCCACAACTAATAAAATATCCCAGAATCAGAAGTTAGGAACTTGATTGAGACTGAAATACTCATGAAAAAAAAAAAACTTAACAAAAATGGCCTATTCACTAAGATTCCATCTATTTGGAAGAACAGAAAAAATAGCTTGTGGATAGCATAGGGCTTTATTTCTGGCAGGTTCAGTTCTTCATGGGCTATTTATTGACCCTAAATATTGGCCCTAAATAATTTCTGTCTAGGAAAGACCAGTGAAAACAGTTGAAAACATGGCAGGGGGCAGGCTACAAAATGTGCTTAATCATGACAGACACGAGGGGATATACATCATCAAGAATTTTTCAGGGGACAAATCATGTAATTACAACTTCTATTTGAGTGCAATAGTTCTGACCCCCAAATAAAAATTTTAAATGAAGAATTAAAGAACGTGATGATGGAGAGCCAACTATGAAGATATTGCTACCGTGTAAAGAGACTAATAAGACTGTTAGCTATTCCAGTGGGCACAGAGAGAGGTATAAGGACTTGAACACTTTGGGTCTGGATGAAGAGCGCGGAGCCAGCTGGCTTGGGAAGTGGAAAGAACATGAATGTACTACCTAGTTGAGAGGCATTGACAAAAGAGCAAAGTAATTTTGATTTGGAGCACAGTGAGTCTGAAAAATTACTAGGTCAATCATGCAGGAACATCAAGAGGGCCTGTCTAAAGTTCAAGGTAGAAGCAAGGGCTGGATAAGGATTATTTAGAATTGTCTAGGAAATGATAGAATCTAAAATTGTGAAAGTGGACACATGATGAAATATCTTTTGGAGGGACATGGGCAAAGATGATTGAGTTAGCAAAATCTGTTACAGAACAGGAGAACCATGAAAGAGTACTATCATTGAACCCATCAGACAAACAGAGTTTCCAGAAAGAGGACAACTGAGCAGCAAAATATACTGAAACAGAACCTTCTAGATCACCAAATATGCCTGGGCCATGTGCAGACATATCCTTTAATAGTTCCTGTTAAGCAAGTTAATATTTTACCTGTGGCCATGGCATACAGTAATTGTGAAACTCTAGGACC
Source organism: Megascapheus bottae (assembly GCF_031878675.1). NCBI lineage: Eukaryota > Metazoa > Chordata > Mammalia > Rodentia > Geomyidae > Megascapheus > Megascapheus bottae. The sequence goes on from NC_143517.1 coordinate 54,009,173, forward strand.
ATTGGGGTTATCTGTTTCCACTTGGTGGACATTTCCATTGAAATGCACAGAAGCTATGTGTCAGAATGAACCTGAAGGGCCATATGCAAATGTTTGTGTTTTAAATATGTATTATTTCCATTATCGGTGGTAAAATGTGTTCTTCAAATGGGAAGTCCAAGTAAATCACATAAAAGCATTTCCAGGCCAATAAGAATAGTCTCCTAGTTCATTCCTGTAATGTTTCCTTCACCTGTTTTCTTTCATGTTTTATTCTTTGGGAGGTAAAGTCTGCAAACCATATCACACCAGTGCTCACAAATGAACATAAAGGAACATCTTCACTGAAATTTAGTTAGGGGTGAAAATCAAACAGGGAAGCATCTTCCTTGGTGAGTATTTGATAAGTTAATAAGTAAAATTTTGTTGGTGGTGGTGGTTGTAGGGCTTGAACTCTGGGCCTGGGTGCTGTCCCTGAGCTCTTCAGTTCAAGGATAGCACTCTACCACTTGGAGTCATAGAGTCACTTCTGGTTTACAATTAACTACCATTAATTGGAGATAAGAGTGCTCAGGCTGGCTTTGAACTATGATCCTCAGATTTCAGCCTCCTGAGTAGCCAGGATTACAGGTGTGAGCCACCAGCACCTGGCATAATTTTTAAGTGATAAGCTATGATAGATATTTGCCACTTTTAAGGAGAATCAATGTTTATAAACACATTAAGACTAGCTTTTGTTCCACTTGAAGTAAGTACAATCAGACTAAAAAATAGAAAGGAATAAAAACAGAACAATTCGGGTCCAATTTGAGCATGAGTAATTAAATGAAATTTCTTCCTGACCTGTTATGCTCCCATAGAAACCCTCTAACCTTTGGTTTCCCTTTGACTGGAGTCAAAACTCCTGGCTTAAATTAGATGCGCAGTAAGACAGACTTTGAATGAGGCCCCTTGACCTGCAGGCTATCAGGAATGTCTGCTGAGTCAGTGATTCTCCACTTTAAAAGTAGTAAGTGGTAGAAAGTGAAGAGATAATATGCAGGGTTGATCATCAAGGAAATGTAGCAGAAGCCCATTATTAAAGTTAGGGTGGTGACCATTGAAGGAGCTAAATAGGGAGCCTATGAAAAGTGGTTTCCTCTGGAAGTAAGCTTGCATGGAAGATAGGGATGACCCAAATTGGAGCTTGCATTGCATTCTTAAAAGATACCCTGTCTTTTGCAGCTATTTTTTTTCAACAGGAGTGTTTTTGGGGGTGATATGGACAGTAACATACACATACAAGCAAAAGCTGTACTGTATACTTCTGTCATAAAGAGTTTTGTATTTAGCATTTTTTGATTCTATGATGGAAATCAACTATACAACCCTGGGAGAGGGAAGTATTAGGAGAAAATGAGGGAAAGGATGACATAATTCAAAAGGAAATGTACTTATGACCTGAATCATATAACTGTAAACTCTCTGTATATCACTTTTGCCATAACTTTTTTTTGTAAAAAGAATTCTTGATTTTAAATTCACAAAAAGATGACTATCTCAAATTTTCCAAACAAAAAGACTGACAGTCTGGCAAGTTAAATGAATTACCCTAGGCCATGGAACAGAGAATCAAAGGAAGAAAGAGGCCCTCCATTAAGTCTCCATTTTGTTCACATACTCTCATCTGGCCCCGGGAGTTTCCCCCCAAAAAAACAAAAACAGAATGGCTCTATTCTTATCCATGAATTTTCTGTCCATTCTACTGACCATCCTCAAAAATTATTTCACAACTTGCCTTATCACTCATTTGTTAAGTGTCTAAGGAGAAAGGGAAAATGAAGGGATGTTTCATAAGTTGAGGATGAACTCAGAATTTTCAAGGTGGAACTGAGAGTGGGTGTCCTAGCATCTTACATGGCTGTGCCACTGACACCATTTTGTAACCGGGTCTATCTGTTTGCTATGGCTGTCTTATCAACTTATCACTAAGTAGTTGCCTCAAACAAAAATTTGTTAACTCCTAGTTCTGGAGATCAGAAGGGCAAAGTCAAGATATTGTTAGGGTGGCCTCCTTTGCAGCAGCTGTGGAGGCAGAACAAACTCACATGACTTACTTGGAAGGAACATCTTCTCTCTGTCTCTTTACATAGCTTTTCCCCTATGCATACGTTCACGTCCAAATTCCCCTTCTCATAAGGATATTGGTGATGCCGTACCCAGGCTCAGCTCACTCTAGAAAAGCATTACCTTAACCAACGATCGCTGCAAAAATCCTGCTTCTAAACAAAGCTGTCTCTTGAGACACTGTACAGTAGTGTTCCTTCCACAAGATGAACAGAGGAGGAAGGCACAATTCAACTCACAACTCCAGACAGTAAGCACATCCTAGAAACTTTCCCCCCAAACACTTACGTGTTGATCAGAAACTTTTTGTTTGAGGGGAATACTTCCAAGAGAAATTAAAAATCAATTGGAAAACAAGATTAGTTAGAAATTCACTGAATAATTCTGTAGTTTAAAATCTTCTGTTAAATGAATTGCATTCACCTCCTCTAAATGAATACATATTCCTATTTAATTTAGGATCAAGAAAGTAACCAGTAGGTCTCAGACTTAGCTTGTTAGTTAAGTCCCCACCTGTTTACAAAAATCTGTTACCTTTCTACTTCCCCAATGCTGTGTTGTTTTCCCGGTATGATGTACAAATTTCTGTCCTACTTTTTACACTCATTCTGCCTCCAATTCCTGTAGCCCACAATATCTTCTTCATGGAAGTGATTCTACCCATGAATTCCCATGGTCCACGTAATGTGACCCATGTGACCATGTGACTGCCACCTAAAATTGTGTTTAAATTCCACTCATACCTGTCTATTGCTGTTGCCTCCATTCCTGCTTGGACAGCCCGGCAGGTCTGTCCCCGCAAAAAGCCTGGTCTCATACTGGTTGCTCGCCTCATATTTCTTATACCATATATCTCTAATATGATGATCTCTAAAACTATATACCATTATATATAATACTAACCTATGACATATAAACCTATATAACATACAGCATACACAAAACATATATATGCATATGTTATAAAGATTAAACATAGTTGTATAACCCAGTCCCCATCTAATAATATAAAAGCATTCACCTCCTAAGTACACTAAAAGTTTCAGCTCTCAGTGGGTTGTCACATTTTAAGGTATCTTATGAATTACAACAGCATAGTTGAATGAAGTCTGTGGGAAAACACATAAAAATGTTAAACCTAACTTATTCTTACTTTCATCTGTGGTATTTACCTTTTCCTTTGCATTTAGAAAGATAAACAAATGGAACAAGGTCTTTTTTGATTTCTGAGCAACAATTCCTGTCCAGTTCTTTCTAGCTAGGATCCCTTTCTTCACAGGAAGCATTCTCTTATCAAACCTGCCCAATGGATAGTTCTATATTGGGTTACATTCAAAAGCGTTTGTAAATATGGTTATCTGAATGATCTTAATTATTCTGGCTTGATTCTGAATAGAAGTTCTGACAACAATAGTAACTATTTCTACTATTTCTCATGTAGATAAATTATACAAGATACATAGCACTGATAGTTTTGTAGGCATATTTAGTTTCCACTCTTTATTTATCTTTTATTCACTGTTTGCTTCTTTTTCTCTAGTTTTGTCATATGGTCCCTAGGATTGAATCCAGGTCCTTTAGTACCTAACGCTTGAACCATGTTCCTAGGCCATCTGCTTTTTGTCTGTTTTTCACACAAGGTCTCAAGCTAACTTTGTAGGGGCTGCTGGCTTTCAACCACAATCTTTCTTTCTTTTGAGTAGCTTGGATCACCTCCAGGCCTAGCTTTTTATTTGTTTTCAATAACTCATGTAACTCACTTACCCACTAAGTCAATCAACAATCAGGGGCAAGTTCCAGCCTCATAATGATCTGATTTCCTTAAATTCATACTATTGATGCCCGGAAATAGAGATACATCCTTTTAAATAGAATTAGTGCTACACATTGAGACTTAGTAGATGCGGATTTAATCATAACAAACTGCTGAGAATAAAATAAGGTCTAGATCTATAACCAAACCATCAAAGAATTGTTTTTACAAAAAAATTCTTTCCCCTTACCTTTAATTGTATTTTCAAATATGTGTTCCTCCTCCTTGCCTCAACAAAGGCTTAGCTTTACCCCGAAAAATATGATTTTGTAAGCATTTGGAACTGCTTCCAATTCTAGCCACTGTTTCTGCAATCTCTTACCAATTTCAAAGGCAAAGAAGAATCAGAAGACTCAATTCCTGACTCCCATCCAGAGGCTTAATTTCTTTCTCTCTCTCTCTCTCTCTCTCTCTCTCTCTCTGTGTGTGTGTGTGTGTGTGTCTCTCTCTGTGTCTCTCTCTGTGTCTCTGTTTCTCTGTCTTTCTCTGTCTCTGTCTCTGTCTCTGTCTCTGTCTCTCTCTCTCTCTCTCTCTCTCTGTCTCTCTCTCTGTCTCTCTCTCTCTCTCTCTCTCTGAACTTGTGTTCTGCAAGCCCTTCCATGAACTATCAGGCCATGCCTCAGGTGTCACTAAGGATGATGGCTGCATGAACAACTTGCCATAGGCTGTTTTTTTCTTTCCTCCTTTTTTCTTTTCTTTTTCCAGCCCTGGAGCTTGAAATCAGGGCCTGAGCGCTGTCCTTGGGCTTTCTCAAGGCTAGAGCTTTACCATTTGAACCATAGCACCATTTCCAGCTTTTTCTATATATATAGTATTGAGGACTCGAGCCTGGGTATGCATGCATGCTAGGCAAGCACTCTACCACTAGGCCAAACTCCCAGCCCAGGCTGTGATTTCCTAAACAAAATTGTCTGTACAAAGGAAAGATACACAATCTCAGTCCCTGCACCCATCAGTTCTCCTCTCTCTCTCTCCAGAATTTGGAACTGGAATACATTTCATATAGAATGCTGTGAAAATGGCGCTAAAATGGCCTTAGAAGAAGAAAAATATCCACTTGTACTAGTTCATTCATGTGCTCATTCTTCTTCAAAGAAAAACTAATCGCATGTGGTTGGCTAGGTACTGAGCCATGTCCTCCACTGTGCAATGTTTTCAGAAGGTAAGTAGAGTAATTTAGCTGAAGTGAAGTGTCCATGCGGAAACAGGGAAAAAGAGATGGAGGCGAAACCTGTAGCAAGTTCTGATGTCAAACCAAAGATTTGAGTTTTACCTTACAATGAAAATGAAAAGGTCGTTTTCTGTGCGTGTATGTGTGTGGTGGTGGTGGTGGTCCTGGGGCTTGAACTCAAGGCCTTAAACATTGTCCATGAGCATTTGAGCCACAGCTCCACTTCCAGCTTTTTGGTGATTAGTTGGAGGTAAGAGTCTCACTGACTCCTTCGCCCCTAGTTGGCTTAAAACTATGATCCTTATATCTCAGCTTCATGAGCAGCGAGGATTATAGGTAGGAGATCCCAGAATTTGGCTAGACAGTTTTCCTAACAGAACATTTCTTTTCTTTTTTTTTTTTTTGCCAGTCCTGGGATTGAGCTCAGGGCCTGAGCACTGTCCTTGGACTTTCTCAAGGCTAGATCTCTACCACTCGAGCCTCAGCACCACTTCCGGCTTTTGTCTATGTATGTGGTACCAAGGAATCGAACCCGGGTCTTCGTGCATGCTAGGCAAGCACTCTACCACTAGGCCAAACTCCCGGCCCCATAACAGAATATTTCTTAAACAAATCATTTAATGGAAATCCCATTAAGAAGGCCTCTGTGTTTACATCACTGGCCTTTCAAGGCTATGAGTATAAACACCATGCACTACAATATAATTTCAGGCCACTCTTTTTTTTCATATAATTTTTATTGTAATTAATAGAAAGGTTACATTATATTCACCAGATAGAAGGTGCATTAATTCACTTACATTGATACCTTTTCTCATGTCTTGGTCCCCATTTCCCTCCCCCCCACCCCGCCCCTCATCTTGTTTTCCCCCTTCCCTATCCAATTTCAAATAACCAAATAAGCATATATACAATATATCAGATAACAAGGTAAAATACTGTAACAATATGAGATTACCAAGGGACAGCAAAAGAGCTGAGAGATAACATAGTACATTAACGAAACAATTACTCATTATATGGCTTTTGTTTCTATATCCTAGAGGTCCTTTCATTTAGCTTCATACTATATGGCTTATGTATCTAGGTTTTGCTCTATTGCAAGTCTCTGCTATGAGAGCCCAAATGAGGGAAACCATTGAGCCTATGTTCCCTTGAGTCTGGCTTACTTCACTTAATATGATTTTTTCTAAGTCTTTCCATTTCCTAACAAATGGGGCGATGTCATTCTTTCTGACAGCAGCATAGAAATCCATTGTGTACAAATACCACATCTTGTTGATCCACTCATCAACTGAGGGACATCTGGGTTGGTTCCATATCTTTGCTATGGTAAATAGTGCTGCAATGAACATTGTTGTGCTGATGGATTTAATATGTCCTTGTTTCTGGATGATTGGGTAAATGCCAAGTAGTGGAATTGCTGGGTCATAGGGGAGCTCTATGTTTAGTCTTTTGAGGAAATGCCATACTGCTTTCCATAGTGGTTGAATGAGTTTGCACTCCCACCAACAGTGTAGTAAGGATCCCTCCTGGCCACGTCCCCTCCAGCATCTGTTGTTATTAGTTTTCTTGATCCTGGCCATTCTAACTGGAGTGAGGTGGAATCTTAGAGTTGTTTTGATTTGCATTTTTTTTTATGACCAGAGATGTTGAGCATTTCTTCATGTGTCTATAGGCCATTTTTGTTTCTTCTTCAGAGAAGACTCTCTTTAAGTCTTTGGCCCATCTTTTAATGGGATGGTTGTTACTTTGGAGATTAGTTTGGGAGTGATTCAATTTTTTGAGTTGTTGATATATTTTAGATATGAGGCCTTTGTCTGTTGTATGGTTGGTGAAGATCTTCTCCCACTCTGTAGGCTTCCTAATTAATTTACTACCTATGTCCTTTGCCATACAAAAGCTCTGCAGTGTAATGCAGTCCCACTTATCCAGCCTTTCTCTGATTTGTTGTGATTCTTGGTCCTTATTAAGAAAGTTTCGACCTGTGCCAAGGAGGCCTAGTGTATCTCCTATTCCTTCTTGTAAAGTTTTCAGTGTGTCAGCTTTTACCTAGAGCTCTTTGATCCATTTGGGGTTTATTCTAGTGCAGGGTGACAAAGAAGGATCCAAGTTTAGTTTTCTGCATGTGCTTAACCAGTTCTGCCAGCACCACTTGTTGAAGAGGTTATCTTTCTTCCATTCTATTTTTTTGGCTCCCTTGTCAAAGATTAGGTGGCCATAGGTCTGTGGTTTAATATCTGGGTCTTCAGTTCTATTCCATTGGTCTTCAGGCCTGTTCTTGTGTCTGTAGCAAGCTGTTTTAATTATTATAGCTCTGCAATAGAGTCTAAAGTTTGGTATTGAAATTCCTCCTGTGCTGTTCTTTCTGCTAAGAAGTGTTTTTGCTGTACGGGGTCTTTTATTATTCCATATGAAATTTTGGATTGCCTCTTCTATTTCTTTAAAGAATGACATTGGGATATTGATGCGTATTGAGTTGAATTTGTAGATAGCCCTTGGCAAGATGGTCATTTTCACGATGTTGATTCTTACAATCTAGGAGCATGGGAGGTTTTTCCATTTCCTAAGTTCTACTTTAATTTCCTTTTTCAGGGTTTTAAAGTTTTCATCAAAAAGGTCCATTACATTCTTAGTTAAGATAATTCCTAGGTACTTTATTTTCTTTGAGGCTATTGCAAAAGGAGTTGCTTTCCTGATTGTTGCCTCATTCCTCTCACTGTTGGCATAGAGGAAGGCAGTTGATTTTTGAGGGTTAATTTTATACCCTGCTACCCTTCCAAAGTTTTGAATCAGCTCAAGGAGCTTGGGAGTGGAGCCTGTAGGATTCTTTAAATACAGAATCATGTCATCTGCAAAGAGGGAAAGTTTTACTTCCTCTTTCTCTATTTGGATCCCTTTTATGCTTGCTTCTTGCCTTATTGCATTGGCTAGGAATTCTAATACTAAATTAAAGAGGAGTGGAGAGAGTGGGCATCCTTGTCTCGTTCCTGATTTTAGAGGGAATGGCTTTAGCTTTTTGCCATTAAGTATAACACTAGCTGTGGGTTTGTCATACACAGCCTTTATTATACTGAGGAATGCTCCATGGATTCCTAGTTTTTCCAGAGCTTTTAACATAAATGGGTGTTAGATCTTGTCAGTTGCCTTTTCTGCATCTATTGAGACAATCATGTGATTTTTTGTCCCTGCTCCTGTTGATGTGTTGAATTATATTAATTGATTTGCGTATGTTGAACCAGCTCTGCCTCCTTGTGATGAATCCTGTTTGATCACAGTGTATAATTTTTTTTGATGAGTTGTAGACGGTTGGCCAGTAGTTTGTTGAGAAGCTTTGCATCGATGTTCATCAAAGAAATGGGTCTATAGTTCTCTTTCTTTGATGAATCTCTGTCTGGTTTGGGGATGAGGGTTATACTGGCTTCATAGAATGAGTTTGGTAAGGAACCTTCATTTTCAATTTCGTTGAAGAGCTTGAGGAGTATTGGTGTGAGCTCTGCTTTGAAGACCTTGTAGAATTCAGCTGTGAATCCATCTGGCCCTGGGCTTTTCTTAGGTGGAAGGTCTCTTATTGCCATTTCTATTTCAGTGCTTGAAATAGGCCTGTTTTGTTGGGTTAGTTTTTCTTGGTTCAGTGTGGGTATGTTAATATTGGCTCGGAATTTGTCCATTTCTTCTAGATTCTCAAATTTGTTGGTGTAAAGGTTTGAGAAATATTCCCTCATGATGCTCTGGATCTTGGTAATTTCTGTCGTGCTATTACCATTTTCATCTGTGATTTTGTTTACTTCGATCTGCTCCCTTCTTTTTTTGGTAAGATTTGCTAAGCGTTTGTCAATTTTGTTAATTTTTTCAAAGAACCAACTCCTTGTTTTGTTGATTCTTCCTATAGTTTTTTTGGATTCTGTCAGGCCACTCTTTTAAGGTATTAGAACTAGACTGTCCCTTCCCAAAGGCCTCCTTCACTCTAAATGTGAAGTAAATTAAGGGAAGAGAAGAGAAGGTTGGCCTGTCTGCAGTTCTATTTCATCAGATAGATTAAGTGCCTCCAGGACTGGTGCTTTGTTAATGTTCATGTCATTCTAGAACCACAGGTAGCATAGAGCACCCTTGCTCAGTACAGACAGACCAGAAGATGAATGGAAGAAGGGGTACAGAGGAAACACGTATCATGAGCTGAGAGAGGCAACTGGAATGGAATGTGTTAAAAAGAAAAGAGGGGGAACACTCGGGATATCTAAAGGAATGCTTGCTAGGTGTGGAAAGTACTTCTGGGAAATATGCCTTCTATGGCATAGGAAGACATGGGAGGAAAAGAAGTGAAAAGAGAGCCAAGTACTTTCAAGAACCATATTATATCCTAAGGAAAGAACGATTTAATGATATGCAACACACCTGTGCTTGCCCAATGGCGTGGCGATGAAGAAATACTGTTATCACCTTCAAAAGCAAGTTTGCTAAAACATTAATATGGCAACCTTCTGCCGGATTTTTCCCTGGTAATCATAGTAACCTCTTCTAATCATGCCGCTCAAATGATAAGGCCAGTGGAGATCTGAGAGAGAGGCTGGCCACAAAGGAATGGCATTCGCAAAGGCAATCCGTCAGGACACACTTATTAAGTGTTCCCCTCAAGGGATCAATGCCAGTTCAAAACCTGTTTTCTTTCTGGTGTCCCAGACCTTGGAGAACTGAAGTTATGAACATTTATGCACTGGGATCCAAGGACTTGTGCAACCAACCTCAAATCAGCCTATTTCACATAAAACCCTACACTGTTTCAACAGTCAAGTGTAGCAGTTCCTAAAAAAATACTACTCACAGGATTCTAGAAGGGATTATCAATCAAAGTATGAATCTGATTTTAATCCCTGAGAAAATAATGGCTTTTTACATGTTTTCCCTGTATGTGTTGTTAGAACCACATAACACACGCACACACATGCACACGCAAACACACACACACACACACACACACACACACACACACAGATGTAGTACCAACTCACATAGATAAATGTGTGTTATTTTGTATTTGTTGCAGTGCTGGGGAATCTAATGTAGGGCCTTGCACATGCTAGGCAAACTCTGAGCCACTGAATTACATCTTCTATCCTGGCATGAACTTATTTTAATATACATCAAGCATGATGACTTTTTTTAAATGTTGTGAAAGGAGAAATAAAGGCCTACAATTGCTAAGATTATGCCAATAATAGGTAAAGCCCAAGCAACGAATGCCTTCTATGCATGCAGCTCCCTTCCTCTTCATGCATCAAACTGCAAGAACATGCCAGATGCCAGTGACTTCATTATTAAGAAGCTGAATTTTGTGACCAGTCAGCAGAAAACTGGAGACTTCATGAAGCCCTTTACAAATCACACAACATCCTGAAGCATGACACGAATCAATAACAAGATGCAATGCTGAGAGATTTTAAAGTAACGATCATTCTGTCTTTTAACCACTCTCAGTAGAATGCCAGGCCAGCACGAGCCTAAGTCTGTCTAGAACAGCAGACTTTTTCCTGATCTTTATAATGACCCCCAGAGGGTAAGCCCTGTCTTTCATATCAACTAAAAGGCATGGGTTACTTCAGATCATTTGTTCATCTATTCACTCAACAAGCATTAACTGAGGACACACTGATTGCTAGGTAGTCATTTCTGGGAATATATCTGTGCATAGGGGTGGAAAGGAGACAGCCAAGAAACCAATGAATAGCACATATGATATTCAGTATGCAAAAATGCATACTATGGGATTCTAGAAAGTAGGTTGAAGAAATTAAAAGGGCTGTTAGTGTGACATTCTTGCTTTACAACTCTATCCATGAAATGCCAATTCATGAATTTTCCATCAATAATTTTTATTAGTAGTAGTAGTAATCCAGTGAAGGATGGAATCTATGTTTACTATCACTTTGTTTTTCACAAACTCTGGCTCACTTCTTAACTGTTGTTTCCATCTCTGGTCCTTCTTTTTTTTTTTTTTTTGCCAGTCCTGGGTTTGGGCTCAGGGCTTGAGCACTGTCCTTGGACTTTCTCAAGGCTAGCACTCTACCACTTGAGTCTCAGCACCACTTCCAGCTTTTTGCTATGTATGTAGTTCCGAGGAATCGAACCCGGGTCTTCGTGTATGCTAGGCAAGCACTCTACCACTAGGCCAAACTCCCAGCCCCTATCTTTGGTCCTTCTAAGTAGATTTTTGGGCCTAAATAGCAGCATTGTTCTGCAGATGGCAGTCTCTTGCTGGGTGCAGGTGTATCAAACCTATAACTGTAGCTACTCAGTAGCTAAAATCTAAGGATCACAGTTCAAAGCCATCCTGGGCAGGAAAATCTGTGAGACTCTTATCTCTAATTAACCATCAAAAAAGCTGGAAGTGGAGCTATATAGCTCAAGTGGTAGAGTGCTAGCCTTCAGCCAAAAAGCCCAGAAATAATGCCCAGATCCTAAGTTTAAGCCCCAAGACTGCAACTGGAACATACACACACAAACACGTACACACACACATAGATACACCACAATTAAATTCGACTTCCAGATAAATACTTTTAGTCTGAGTATGTTTCATGCAATATTGGATACATACTTAAACTTAATTTTTTTAAGTTTATAGCAAACATCTATTTTATCTAATATAATTCTACCTGTAAGGATTTGGGGAACTGTCAATGAGTAGATTTCAGGAATTGACTCATCCAGGAACTTGGACAAGTTGCTTTCAGGTAAAAATACTCAGAGCAAGACTGGTGTGTACGCAAGTGTAAATAACCATGCAAAAAGCACAGAGGCAGAAACCTGGTCGCCATCTATTTCCTGAACATAAATCAACCTGAACAACCTTGGCTACTGCCCTGCTCTGAATGTGCTTATCACACAATAGAGGGCATGGGGAATTTATTTGAATATTTGGCAAAGAGAAGTGATATCATGAAACATCTATCAAGGACACAAACTGCATGAAAACCTAGTTGCCTTTCACTGCTTGAGCTCCACGTCAAATTCCTACAGAATTAAATCTAACCTTTCATAGTGGTGATCGTCTTTCTTGAGCTTCTATAACAAATCCTACAAACGCACTCAACAAAACAAGTTCTACAGATTCTACAACAAACGAGAGTGGTGTGTGCAAGAGGAGTTCATTGCCTCACAGTTCTGCAGGCTGAATCCTGGATGGAAGTGTCATCTGGGGGGACTCCTTCTCAAAGATGCAGAGTTGTAAGGAAAACATGCTCCATGACCCTCTCCTGGTCTCTGGTGTTGGCTAGTGATTGCTGGCCTTCCTGGGCTTGTGGATATAGCATCTGCCCTCTGCCTTCCTAGCCACAGACTCTTCTCTTTGGGTGTCTGAGTCTTTGTCCAAGTCTCCTCTTTTACAAGGTCAAGAGTCATCCTACATCAGTATAACCTTGTGTTCACTATCTCTTCCTCCGAATAAGGTCAATTGTTGAGGTGCTGGGGGTGAGGAGTTCACCATGTGAATTTTGGTGGTCATATTCAACCTCATAAATGGAGTAAACTATGTACAAGTAGAAAGAGCAGGAAGAGTGCCAACAATCTGTAAAACAAGTCCAGACATGGAAAGGGAGAAAAGTACAGACCTGAAGCTGGAGGGAACTTACACCCATACATCTTTGAGGGCAAGTGTTCTATTTTCACACAGCATGGCAGTGGGCAGTGGCAGATAAAAGTCATCTCATCTCCATCCACTCTGGGGCTCACCATTCCTTCCCTGACTTTTATCACTGCATACATATGAAGGACTTAGAATTTAAAACACTTGCTCACCAAATCTGTTACCTTGTTTTGTCTATTACACACCCCCCCCCACACACAAACCACCTCTATTGCTACACTATTTTTTTCCATTTTTTCAATGTATTTTTTGGGTGCATGTTACACATGATGCATATGTATGAATATATCAAGAGGTATATATCAAGAAAGAAAGGAAGAAAAGAAAGAATGAATGAAAGAAAGAGGAGGAAGGGAGGGAGAGAAGGGAAGGAAGGAGGGATGGAGAGGCGGAGGAACAGCAAGAAAGGAAGGAAAGGAGGAAGACAGAGAGGGAGGATGGGGAGGTATGAAAAAAAGAAGGAAGAGAAAGAGAAGGAAGGAGAAAGGAAGGGAAAGGTGAAATTTTACACCATTGCTTGAGACTTTTTTTTTAGTGTTTTCCTTCCTATAGTTCTTCTACATCTTGTGGTGATTTTCAGAAGCTACTCTGCTTATTTCAGTGATTGCAACATCTGTATGAAATCATGTTCATTTCCCCTGACAAACGTGAATGGATACTCACACCACATAAGGAACACAGTCACTTGTCATTTCCTATCTTAAGCAAAGATAAATCTATGGAGAATAACCTTTCCAGCAAAATGAGGAGTACTGATTCTATGATACCGTTCTAATTTGAAATGAAATGTATCCATATTAACATTTTTAATGTCAGAAATATTTAAAAGCCAGGAAATCTATTTCAAACGTTTTATTTTTTTCTGGTTTAGTAACACTTGCCAGGCACAGTGGCTCAACTCCTAGCTACTCAGGAGCCTGAAATCTGAGGATCAAGGTTCAGAGCCAGCCTGGGCACAAAAGGACCTGAAACTCTTATCTCCAGTTAACCTCTAGAAAACAAGAAGTGGGGCTTGGCTCAAGGGTATGGCGCTAGCCTTGAGCTGAAGAGCTCAGGCTGAGTTCAAGCCCCATGACCCACAAAAAAGAAAGAAAGAAAGGAAGACCAGCAGGTGTTATTAAGAACTTTTTCATCCAGCGATGATATAATGAAGCCCTTTGGTTTCACAACACTCTTAGTAGTTGCTGACCCAAAGCCATGTATAGACCTTTATAGCTGGTAAATTTTCCAAATTAAAATCATTTGTTTCTTACTTTTTCCCAAATCTTGCTGTCATGAATGATGAAAAGCCAATTACCAATGGATCTGTTCCATTAGTCACTCTGAAGTATTAAGACCTTTTTCCTAAAGGACAATTCAACAGATGGAGACAAATAGATGGCTGTCACAGCCAACAAACACACCTAGAACTCTACATGTAAGATACTGTCCTAGGTTCCATAGTAATACTTTTAATTCTCATACCTGTTCTGAGGAGAAACTACCACTGCTAGTCCCAAGACTTCAGTGTAGAAGCAGAGACCTGCACAGGGCCATCAGTCACGCCTTGTTCCAAAGCTAGCTTTTGAGGAGCATTCTGTCACGCGGTAGTTCCCTGGTGGATAGAACTGGAATGATACTAGCAGAGCAGGGGTGCATGTAAAGTAATGGTGTGTGTATGCTTCAAAATATGAGTAAAACAGTAAAACAAACAAAATGTAAGTCAAACAGAATCAACCCACAGGAGCTGGGAACTTATCGCACACGAGAAAAAGGATCTTGCCCCTGTGACAACAGATAGCTTAAAATAGCTACCATCATCCATCAGGTCTCTTGCATTTGCTATAGGCCCCCGCCCACTGGGTGTACACAGAATATTTTACAGTTAATAAGCAGATTTTGGTCCAGTAGTTTTCATTCCTGACTTTATTGGGGAATTTTTAAACTTTCCAACTCCAAGATAAACCCCAGACTAATAAAAATGTTGATCTCTTAGGGAAGGATCCAGTCATGAAAATTCAGTATCTCTCAGTCTTGCTTCCCAGAAAACATTTGGCAATGCCTGGAGACCTATTATTATTATTATTATTGTTATTATTATTTCATTATATTATTGTTGTTATTATTATTATTACTAAGTAGAGGACGACACTGTCAGTTTTAAGCCAGGATGCTTCTAAGTGTCCAGGGATGCAAAGCAACTAACGGTGGGCCAGTCCAAAACACACTAGTACTGCAGTGAAGAAGTGCGGTACACAGTACTCTCAGCTTACTTAACACACCTTCTTCATGACCTTTTCATAGGAGCTGTGACCTGCTGGACTTGAACAAGTCTCTCCTGGCCATACGTCTAAAGAAATTAAAAAGCTGAATACCAATGCCAGTAGCTCATGCATGTAATCTGAACTACTCAAGAGTCTAAGGTCTAAGGACTGCAGTTCAAAACGACCCTAGTCTGGGAGACTCTTTTCTCGAATTAACCAGCAGTAGTGGAGTTGTGGTTCAAGTGGTAGAATGTAGCTCAGGGATGGTGCTCAGGCCCCAAGTTCAAGTCCCAGGACTGGCACCAAAAAGAGAAAAAAATGCTGGTACTGGTGGCCTCACCAGGAAGTATTTTAGCCATCTGTACCTACATGCTTCTGTACATACATACAAGAATGTATACATACATACATAAATACCTTGGTCTAAAAGTAGCTTTTTATAACTTTTGAAATAAAAGTGTTTAGAGCAGTGTGCAATAAATGTATCCTTTACTACAATTCCTCTGAACACTTTTAGGATAGGAAAGGTGATTTTGACAAAGGCTCTGTATTCAGTGGTACATGTACCAGGCTGCAGATTGGGAATGCCTGCAGTTTTCTGCCCGAGGGCATCTTTGTGTTATGAGAACACATGACCCTCACAGAGATGCGGGCTCAAAGTACCAGAGAGTTAATGGCTGGAAAGCATTGCTTAGTGGAAAGAAAGATGAAGAGTTGGTGACAAAACTTCTCGGCCCCCACCCCACCACGGGCACCTGCCCTTCAGAACAGCTATGCCAAGTGTCAGAGCACTGAGACACTCAGCGTGGGCATCCATTATTCATCCCTTTCCTAGTCTCATGTCCCCAAGCCCACTCTTATCAATTCCTGGGATTATATCTTAAATACACTTTTGTGGTTATATCCCCAGGTTGGATTCTCACACCAAGGACACACAAAGATGGAAACAATCTCAAAGTGGAAATCATCTGACAGGCAACAAAGAAGAGAAAAAAGAAAGATGAGAGAAAACGAATAAGAGAGAAAAGTAAGAAGAACACAAAGAAGAGAGAAAAGTACTCATGGACAAATGAGTGCAGAGACCACATCTTCCACAAACCCACACCGACATGCTCAGAGAGATAGACAGTGATATTGCATCAACCAAACAACAAGTGGATAGTCTACTAAAAGGAACAATCAAGAACAAGAAAACAATTTGGGAACTGAGGAATACAGATGATCGATGAAATGAAAAAAAATACAAGAAATACAGTAATTCTCTAGGAAAATAAAAAGAACAACCTTTTTTTAAAAAAGGAAAAGAAGGACAGCTGGAAAAAATAAACAATAAGAAGAGGATACCAACCAAAGTTAATTTCTCTGTGAGTCAATATAAAGGGCCAATATCCAATCAAAAATATGTTCACATACAGAGGGTAAAGGGAAGAGAGAAACTATAACAGAAATCACCCAGAAACTTCTCCAAAACTGAAGTAGAGAAGTCTTCAGAACAATGATCCCAGCTTTCTTGGTCAACAGTACTCTTAGTGTCTGAGTTCATTTTTCACTCTAAGACTCAACGCACTCTCACAAAAGAAAGTATAATCATTCTATTTACTGAGCAGCTGGTTGCAAACTTTTTCTAAAAGCAGCATCTGTGGACCACAGGTTTGAAGACAAACCTTGACATTACGTTGAACTTCACCAACCACATTTCTTGCTCACTGTTCATTTTCACATGAGGTTTTAAAACGATGTGGTTTTTTTTATCTTGATTTTTTTTAATCCTAGCAACCACAGAAAACCTGGTTTTGTAAAGATATCAAACCATTAAATGGATATAACAAACTAATGTTAGAAAATCAAGTTAGTGGGACCGGGAGTTTGGCCTAGTGGTTAAAGTGCTTGCCTAGCATGCACGAAGACCCGGGTTCGATTCCTCGGTACCACATACATAGAAAAAAGCCGGAAGTGGTGCTGAGGCTCAAGTGGTAGAGCTCTAGCCTTGAGAAAGTCCAAGGACAGTGCTCAGGCCCTGAGCTCAAGCCCAGGACTGGCAAAAAAAAAAAAAAAAAAAAAAAAGAAATTCAAGTTAGTGGTCTGATTTCTGCCTGATAGGTATGGCTATGCTTTCTTTAGAACTTTAAAATATCCCACTGAATACGTGCAATTTCAGATAGCCTATGCAATCTAGGGCACTTCCCCACATGTGATTTTAGGTACCTGGCACCCATCAAATCTTGGCACAAGACCAACATCAAAGTAAGCCATCATATGCAACTTAGAATATCAAGGGGAGGAAATTACAATAAATGGTTCCAGAAATTAAAAAAAAAACTGGTCACCTGTAAAAAAGCAAGGTAACTAGGACAACATCAGATTGATTGATTGCAACTCTGGAGAAGTGTTGGAGGAAAAACAATGGCTACTTTAGAATATCATACCCCAATTATCAATCCAGTGACAAAATAGATTTAAAGGAATTTTTCTGACATTGACCTCCCAAATATTCTCAGGAAAATATTGTGGAATATATGTGAACAAAACAAGGGAGTAAATTAGAGTGAAAATGGCAGTATACCTAGTAAACAGAAACAAGAGAAAGAGAGGGGAAAGCTTGGTTATATACAAGGCTGAGAGAAGACCAAAGTGACAGAGCTTTGAGGATTGGGGGAGACAGGGTGCTGGGGGGCGAGAAATAATATTATATGGTTATAATTTGGTAAACACAGACTGATAATGTCAACAGAACCTAAGATTGATAAATAAAGAACAGGTCTGGTTTTCTTTTGCAGTACTGGTTGAACTCAGGGCCTCGCACTTTGCTAGGCAAGTACCACTTAATACATGCCACCAATTTGTTTGCCCTCAGCTTGATTTTCAGATAGGATCCTGCACTACCTTTTCCTGGCCCCACCTCCTGTGCAGCTAGAATTACACTATGCCTAATTTGCTTTTGAGACAGAAACTCCCTGACATTTGTTCACACTGACAATACATGATATATCATACCTCAAAATACTATTATTATTTTTCTGTTCTAAGTCTTGCATTCAGAGAAATGTTGGAAAGATCATAATATTCTGGGCAGAAGAGAGTGTAGAAAAGGGAAGAAAATGGAATGCTATTTAGGTATGTATTTTTTGGCCTTATTCTTTAAATTTTTATTATTATTAAGGTGATGTACAGAGGAGTTACCATTGCATAAATCGGGTAATGAGTACAGTTCTTTTTGGAGCAATGTCACCTCTTCCTTCACTTTATTCCAGTTTCCTCCTCCCATCTCTCCCCACAAGTTATATAGTTCAATATAGTATCTACTGAATACCATCGCTGAGTTATTTCAATTTAGAAAAATTCTGAAAATAGAGAACAGAGGGAAATACAGAAAATACTGCAACAGAAAAGAAAAATCATTAACCTTGATTTTCACTATAGATGAAAGAACATTTCAGATGAAAGTAGTTGAAATGCAAAGCACCAAATAGACAAATAATTACATATACTTTATATCTCATTTTAATTATGGAACTCTGAAGTCACCTCTTTCATGGAAAACATTCTTTTTGACTTCAGATACCTTCCATTTTCCTGTATGTTCTGTGATAGCATTTATTAATCTATGTTTTTGATTATAAAATGCATTTATAATATATAGAAACCTACTTATTACTCTATGTCTGTCATCTCTATAAACTGACCTTTTTGGTAGGGAAGGACGAATTTATTACTTGGCTGGCATTTTACCACTTTAGCCATGTTACCAGCCCAGTATTTTTCTGGGTGACTTGGAGATAAGAGTCTCATTGACTTTTTCTTCCTAGGCTGGCTTCAAATCTCAACCCTCATCCTTCTAAGTGGTCATGATTTCAGGCATAGCCACCAACGCCCAGCCTAATTGTTTAATTTCTAAAGGTCAGGGATTCCATCTAGTTCCAGCACTGGTTTTGGCTTCATCTTAGAAATCTTTAAGTCTGTAACTCACACCTGTAATCCTGGTTACTCAGAAGGCTGAGATCTGAGGATGGTGGTTCAAAGCCAGCCCTGACAGGGAAGTCTGTGGATCTCTTATCTCCAATGAATCAAAGAAAAAGTGGGAAGCAAAACTGTGGCTCAATTAATAGAGTGCCACTCTTGAGTAAAGGAAGCTCAGGGACAGTGCCCAAACCCTGAGTTCAAGCCTTATAACCTACACACACCCCTTTTTAGAAACTGTCTTCATTTTAATAATGCCCTTTATTTATTCTACACAATAGTCAATCCTCTCTCTCTCTCTCTCTCTCTCTCCCTCTCCCCCCCCCCCTGAATACTTTGTTGTCTCTCTCTTTGAGGATGTAGTTTATAACCCTGGAGCCTGGCAGTCCTGAAGGATTACCCTTCCTCTTATTTCTCCACACTCTCCCAATTTGACACTGCTTTAATTATCTGCCTGAACATCTGTTTAAACACATTTGCACTTACAGTCACACTGTAAATCCCAACTGAAATATTGATTAGAACTGATTAGCCATTTAAAGACTGGAGGAACGTAACTTTTCTTCCTTCTTCCACATTTGAGCCTCCTAGGCAAAGCGTTGTACTCCTCTTTAACGTTTTTTTCTAATACAGAAGCAAAAGCCCTTTTGGGTCCTGACCATAGCAGCTTTTCTATCTGATTCTCCAGGTACACAAATTTTACTGTCAAGTAATAAATACGGCATGTCTTCTACAGGCTGACCTCATAGATTCCATAAAAAGAAACACTAAGTAATAGAAGAAAATCTAAAGTATAATGCTGGCTCAATACTAATAATATATTTAAATATATTTATGCAAAAACAGGTATATGAAATTAATTTTTCCTTTTAAGTCCAAGATCAGAATTCAAACTTGCTACCTAACATTTTTGCTCATTAGCTGGTGTTCTACTAGCTGAGCCAGGCCTCCAAACCCTGAAATTATATTTTTAGTAAAACAGTTTTTTACTTTGGTTATCTAATAAGATCTGATTTCTCTAAATTTTTTTAAATTTTTATTGTCGGGTGAGATTACAGTTACATTTACCAGATAGTAGGTGTATTACTTCCCACATATTGATACCCCTTATGTTTTATTATTTATTTATTTATTTATTTATTTATTTATTTATTTATTTATTTATGTGGGTCACGGGGCTTGAACACAGCTTAGGCACTGTCCCTGAGCTCTTCAGCACAAAGCTACCACCCTACCCTTAAGCCAAGCCCACTTCCCAGTTTTCTAGGGGTTAATTGGAGATAAGAGTCTCAGGTGCTTTTGTGCCTGGGCTGGCTTTGAACCTTGATCCTCGGATCTCAGTCTCCTAAGTAGCTAGGGTTTCAGGCCTAAGCCACTGTGCCCGGGCTCTCTTCTCATGTTTTGTCCCCATTTCCCTCCCCCCAATCCCTTCCAAAACATCTTGTTTTCCCCCTTCCCTTTCCTATTTCAAATAAACAAATAAATGTATGTACAATATACCAGGTAACAAAGTCAGATACAATAACAACATGAGATTAACCATAAGGGCAAAAAAAGAGAAGACAAATAACATAGTACATTGGAGAACAACAATCACACATTATATAGCTCTTGTTTCCATATCCTGGAGGTCCTTTCATATAGCCTCATCCTATCTACCTAGGTTTTTGCCCTACTGTAATCCTCTGCTAGGAGAGTCCAAGATGTATACTAATTATTACAAATAAGGGAAACCATTGATCCTATGTTCTTTTGGGTCTGGCTTCTAATTTTGTTTTTGAAGAAGTTTGGGTTCTGCTGTGCAAGTTAAATCTTTGCTTGTCTTTTCCTTTCAAAACAATTTTTTGCACATTCCTACATAGTCAGCATTTTAATACAGGTTTCACATTTGCCCACCCAAAACCACAGCAGCCTGCACTGTGGTCTGGTAAATGAAAAACATCATATGTCATTAAAAGTCACCTTTAAAATACCCAGTAAGGGATAGTAACTCAGAGTCTTTCAAAGCTAGCAAAATGTCACTGGGCATCTGTCACACTGTCCTTAACATGGCAAACCCCAAACTGTCTCATGGAGATTTTATACAACATGAAATTAAACTTTTAATATATATGATTGGATCTTCTATTTGAAAATAATACTTGGCTATGAATGTGTTGTGATGCATTGTGTAGCTGGCAATTATACCAAGTCCCACATAAGCTGCTAACTACTTTTCAAACTCCAGAAGAGGAAACCTAGTTTACCAATTGAGGGATTGAGACCTGTAGATAAGCGATGTAGACAGAGTTACCCACTTAGAGGGAGTGGAATTAATATTTATACCCAGGCACTAAAAATCAAAGGCCCTTCGGGCCTGGAGTTTGGCCTAGTGGTTAAAGTGCTTGCCTAGCATGCATGAAGACCCGGGTTCGATTCCTTGGTACCACATACATACAAAAAAAGCCGGAAGTGGTGCTGAGGCTCAAGTGGTAGAGCTCTAGCCTGAGAAAGTCCAAGGACAGTGCTCAGGCCCTGAGCTCAAGCCCAGGACTGGCAAAAAAAAAAAAAAAATCAAAGGCCCACTAAACAACTGGATTGTCAAGAAATATTGGTGACAGGAAAAAAGAAAGCACGCAGTTTGAATATCAGTGCAAAAAATCCTGGATTTGTCAAAGTCAACTATGATTTAAGACTAATCTTTCTACATGTATCAACATGCTAACGCTGAACCTTTACACCACAGGATACGTGAGCATTGTAGAGCTTTAGCCTGCGTCTTCATTGGAATTTCTATGCTAACACAATGAATCATAAACGTTTCCATCTTTACCTAACCCACTCTGAGCTAAGGCTCATGTGCATGGATCTGTTAGGACTTGGATTTCATGGTGGGTGAGATATATTTCCTCTTAAGTCGCACTCTGCAGGCCAGAGCTAAAGGCAAGCATTATTATAGATCAAGGCCAGTGAAGTGGGTAATGAGTTTTGGTATATAAAACACTTGGTATCAGTGCAGGAGAAACTTCTGGCTTTTCTTTAACATTAACTGCTTTGAAATGCATCATTTGAAATAGAATGCTTAGTAGGCCAGAAGCTGCTAAAGAATAATTTCCTTCACCAAGCAGATCAGACCACTGGTGGCTTCAGAGAGATGTCTTTCACAAATAGGGAGCTGTGCACAGTGAGTTATTTTTAATATATATTCCAGGGGGCGACCGCTAAAATGCACTGCTGAACACGAAGAGCCTTAACTACCACCACAGAAGTCAGGAATGGAAGGCCCATTCCCCTCAGCTTCTTGAAACAAATACGCTCTGACTCCTCATGCTGCTACAGAAGCTTAAAAAAAGACACAATTCAAATATCCAGGCAGACAGTCTTCATCTCCTTCAGGTAGAACACGTTCTTACGTATTCAGACTTGTAGGCCCCTGCACCACGGGGGGCGGGGGGGGAGTTGGTGTGAAGGAGGGAAGGAGTTATAAATATAACATAAAAGGGATAATTACATTTTTCTCCTATAACTTTTAAAATCATGTCTGGCTCTGCTCTTCAACTGACGTTCAAAATTGGTCTGTGTTAAATAAGTGCTTTGCAGGCCTTATAGCCACATCTTATTTCTTCTACACAGGAAGGAACAATTACCAGTACCTAGTGCTAAGCATCTACAGATGTAAGAGCTTCAGTGGCCACTGGAGTAATAGAAAAGGAAATGAATCACCAGATTCTTCCTCTCCTGCCCCTTTCCTTCCTTTTATGATTTCTCCTTCCCTATCTCCATTCATCCCTCTGCCTGTTCATTAACTTTTTTTAAAAAAACAAATAGGCTTTAAGTAGTTGTACAAAGGATTTTCCATCTAATACATCAATCACTGTGCACAACACATCTTGATCAGTTGTCCCGCCTTCTATCATTTCCTTTCTGACATTTTTAATAGCCTGTGCAAACCAGGTACTTTTCTATAGGTTAGCATCACACTTTTCTTTTTTCTAACTGCTAATCGCTCCATTTATTATCTTTCATTTCAAACACTCTAGTCATTGCTTTAAGCTCCTGAAATCAAGGTTTACACCCAGTATCTCTTTCACTTCCTTTGTCCACTGGAGTTTTACTTTGATCCATGGGACAATGTCTAGAGTTTGCATAGTACACAGCAGGCTGGCTTTGAGGAAAAGTTATCTCACCTGATTACAAACTCCATAATACCCTCAGCAGAAGTCACCCATTGGCTGGCACTTCAACCATAAACCAAAGGGGGATCAACCCCCCAGAGAGGGTTGGCTTGCTGACAAAATCATGTCAGCTACTTTAGAAACCTGGGCCTTGCTTGGGAAATAATTCAGGGTAAACAGCTGTCCACCAGGACTAATGAAGAACTGAGGAGCTGGGTCATTGCATTCATAAAGCCTTGCCAATCTCCTGTCAGGAATGGAACCTACAGTTCTAGTCCTCCCGCACAAAAGGAAGTATGACATTGACCTTAGTACGGAGGCTAAGGTTATAACAAGCCACACAAGACGTGGTCTCTGTGTGGGTTTTCTTTTCTCTCTCTTCTCTTACTCTTCCATATCGGTAAGGTCTGGAGGTCACATCCGGCCCTCTTAGCCACACTAAGCTGATGTCGAAGTTCTTTATTTGGGGGCTCCCCTGAGGCCTTTGCCATTCATACCCCTGTCTAGGACTAGCCTCATAGCCACGTCCTAGGCTTTCTCAGGGGTGCACATAGCATCTTATGGTGAGACCACGTCCTACTTCTACCTGTTGGTAGTTCACACCTTGCTTATCTCTACCTGTCACTGGAATACTGCTTCTTGAGCAATAAGCCCTAATGATGTAAGGCCCATCCACACCACTCAACAAACCTTCCATTAGGTGAGGAAGCATGCAGTGAGTAAGAAAGCCTCTTGCAAGGCAAGAAAGGAATGGTTTACAGAGGTACAGCCCATTCTCAAAAGTCCCTCAGCGGAGGACTTCACTGCTACAACTTCAGCAAACTAAATGTAGTGGATGGGATACTGTCCCATTCCCCAAATGCCCTCATCCTAGTATCCATATCCTATGAACTAGTTACCTTCTATGGCAAAACTAAAGCTGAAGATGGAATTCAGGTTGCTAATCAGTTGACCTTAAAATAAGGAGGTTATTCCTGGGTTACCTGTGTATGGATGATCAGAAGAATCACAAGAGTCCCTAACATGGAAGAAGATGCTGGGGGAAAGGGGAGTAATTCGATGAGATCAAGACTCAGTCTGCCATTGGAGGCTTTAAAAGAAAAGAACCAGGAGCCATCTGGTGTGGGCCGTCTCTATAAGACGCCACACAGGCTGAGACAGAGTCTTCCCCACGATTCTTAGAAGGAATGGAACACACTTGCCCAAAGGCTCTGTGAGATCTAGGTCAGACTTCGGACTTAAAAACTGTAAGATAATACACTTATTATTTTTTTAAATGACTGTTTGTGGTAACTAGTTACAATAGCAATAGGAAATGAATACACCAGACAAGAAAGTAAGACTATGAGACTTGCATGACAAGCATGGGACCCTGAGTTCAATCTCCTGTACTTCCAAAAGAAGAAAGTAGTAACACCTAACAAGGGAAAATCCTTTTGGAACTTCACTTTCCAAATCAGCAAAGGATTACAGCATCCCTAATATTCTTTTCTCTTGAGATGGTTCATGAAGATGGAAAGTCATAAGGTCTGCGCATAAATCTAGAATCCAGCACTTATTCACTGGGCATCTTTTGCAAGAAGCTGAGCCAAAGAATCTGAGATATGAATAGTACTGGGTTACCATAAGGACATCAGTTAATCTATGAGAAGTGTGTAGAAGTGCATCCATAACATACTATGAAAGTGTTAGGTCTTGCGGTCTCCACAGAGTTTCAAGAAGGCTAGTTACTCTACAGTGGTCAAGTGGAATTAGCAGCATGAGAGGGCCTCTCAAAAATGGAAGGTCAAAAATATCTTCTCCAATGGCAGTTCAGAAATTTGTGGAAGCATTTTGGGATCCAGTAGGGACCAGAGGTGACCCTCTATTGCCATCCAGTGTTGGGAGCCAGGGTCCTGAGGTATCCTATAGCAGTCCTTAATTGTGGAAGGCTTTTCTAGATCCCAAGTGATACCATTAGGTCTTTCCCTTTTCATCTGCTCATGGGTGGTGATTTTCAATGTCTACCTTATGCACAGGCTATCTACTGAGAAGTGTTTCGTTTAATCCTCCTGATACCATTATGATGGGATTCTATTGATCTTTTTAAATTTAAATCAGACGGGAACAATATTATTTATGAAATTCACTTCATAATAACAAAGGGATATTAATAAGTTTGTTACTGAAGTAGAGGTGAGGTGTGGAATTTATAGGATTTGATATAGAAAAAGACTTAGAGATGGCTTAGTCTAGCTCCTGCTTTGCTATGGGAAAACCAAACCAAACAAACAAAACCCTAAGGTCCAAAGGAGTACAATATGTCTTAGAAGATAAGAAATTAGGTTTTAAGACTCATTCTAGGCTTTGTAAGAATCCATAAAATCTTGAAGCAAAATAAAGATCTTTTTACTTCGAATCTTTTGGGGCTTCAGTCCTATCTTCCTTCTCTACCATGCTGACTTTCACCACTAGAGAAAATGATTATGAAAAATAAAGATCCAGCCAACCTCAGCATTCCAGCATTCCTGGGAGCACAAGTGACAGCGGAGCCCTGATAGACCTGACTCATGTGAAGAACTGACCTTTACTTTCTCTTCTGAGTGTCCACTTTTTCTACTGCAGTTCAAGCTTAAGAGAACTTTGGACAAGGGACACTTCTGTGTATCCCCACCTCTGCACTTCAACATAAATCCTCCAGAACATTCTAAACTCCTTGATCTTCACGAAATTATGGAGAAATGAATCCTATTATTGCTCTAGCTATGGATTCTCTCCTTGCTCCAGAGTTGTCTCCTGCTCAGCTCTGGAACATTCTGGTCACATTATATTCTGTGTATACCAAGTCCCCTGGAACTATAAGGTCCAATATTTGCATGATGGAATATGAGTCTCTGCCTCTTCGCCGATGTTTTGTTGTTGTTGTTGTTTTTTTGTTTGTTTTTTGTTTTTTTTGCCAGTCCTGGGCTTGAGCTCAGGGCCTGAGCACTGTCCTTGGATTTTCTCAAGGCTAGAGCTCTACCACTTGAGGCTCAGCACCACTTCCGGCTTTTTTTTATCTATGTATGTGGTACCGAGGAATCAAACCTGGGTCTTCATGCATGCTAGGCAAGCACTTTAACCACTAGGCCAAACTCCCAGCCCACGAAAGTACTTTTTTTTTTTGTGCCAGTCCTGGGCTTGAGCTCAGGGCCTGAGCACTGTCCTTGGACTTTCTCAAGGCTAGAGCTCTACCCCTTGAGCCTCAGCACCACTTCTGGCTTTTTTTTCTATGTATGTGGTACCAAGGAATAGAACCTGGGTCTTTGTGCATGCTAGGCAAGCACTCTACCACTAGGCCAAACTCTCGGCTCTTCGCCAATCTTAAAACAAAATATGAGCTCATAGTGTGAAATGTCTGATCCTAATTCTCATAATTATTTGGTCAAGACTTAACTGTTAGAGTGTATTACTGTTTAAGTTTAAAATTCAGTTTAGTGCCGGGTGCAGGTGGCTCATGCCTGTAATCCTAGTTACTCAGGAGGCTGAGATCTGAGGATTGCAGTTCAAAGCCAGCCCAGGCACAAAAGACCATGAGACTATCTCCAGTCAACTACCAGAAAACTGGAAGTAGCACTGTGGCTCAAGTAGTAGAGCACTAGCCTTAAACTGAAGAGCTCAGGGACAGCACCCAGGCCCAGATAGAGTTCAAGCTCCACAACTGACTAAATAAATAAATAAATAAATTCAGCTTAGTGTCTTCGCTGGCCACGTGCTCAACTTTGGGACATGGTCTAGTAGCTTCCTTTTTGATACTCAGACATTTGGTATGTTAAGATTGAAGAGTCTGGTCCTCCTTCCAGTGTTGTTCTTCTCCCTCCTTCCCTTTTTAATTGACCACGTAATTCACTGTTCCCTGTTTCGAATTGTATCAGACATCTCGGCACAGTTAAAGTATAAGGGACTAGGCCCTATGCTCGATGACTTCAATTTGCTCAAGTATAGTTTCCTGCAGATACTCAAGGCATCAGTTTAGCCAAGTCAGGTACACTTGCATGGTTCTGTTTCTTTCTTTTTCTTTTTTATTGTAATGTATAGAGGGGTCACAGTTACATTCACCAGACAGAGGGTACATCACTTCTCACACACTGACACCCCCTCTCATGTTTTTGTCCCTATTTCCCTCCCCCACCCCTTCCAATCATCTTGTTTTCCCTGCTTCCCTTTCCTATTGCAAATAAACAAATAAATGTATATATGATATACCAGGTAACAAAGTCAGATACTGTAACAATATGAGATTAACTAAAGGGCAACAAAAAAGAAGAAAAATAACATAGTGCATTAATAACAATAATCACATAATACAAAAGCTCTTGTTTCCACATCCTGGAGATCCTTTCATTTAGTTATGTATATAGGTTTTGAGCTACTGTAATTCTCTGCTAGGAGAGTCCTAGGTTTGTACTAATTATTACAAATGAGGGAAACCATTAATGCTCCTGTTTCTTTAAGAAAAATAATCTAGCATTAGTGAACTTGAGTTCCATCATTAGTAACGTGAACAACAGTATTGAACTCACGGAGATACTAAGCTAAAGTACATAAGGCATGGCACATATTAAGTACCCAAGAAGCATCAGTAACCATGATTTTTTTTCTTCCTATTCTGTTCAACTCCTATGGCTTCCAGAGAAATGATTTCCCAGTATTACAGTTTTAATTCCCACACACAAGCACACAAAATTAATTAAGAAATATAACCTGCAGTAAAGGAAAGATAAGCAAACCACCTTGTAGAAGGGGCAATTTCATCTTTGTTTAATTGAAATTGTAGAAACACTCACAGGCAGTATTTGACACATGTCTTTTATTCTCAGGGTGCTCTTCAGTAGAACATTGCTGTAAAGTAAACAAATTGGCAGCTTCACTATTTTCATTTTGTAGGGCAATATTGTGGCTCAGGAAGGTTGTAACAATTCTGAGAGAGAACTGAGGATTCGAATGTAGTCACTGAAATTTTTGATGTTCAGATTTTCACCTTATAGGATGTTGTGTATGTAAAAGTAGTAAAGTCATTAATAGGGGGCGCCTGTCTAAAAGTGGGGAGCCTAGGAAGAGGATAGTTAAATACCCCTCAAAAAATAGGAAACAATTAAGAATTGTATTTCCCATAAAAATGCATCTTTAAAAAGACTCCTTAGTCCTCTAATCCAATCAGATTACATTTCCAAAGTCTCTCTTGTGTTCAAAACCTGGGATCAACACTGACTTTCAGGCCATGTGTTTCTTTAAAGAGCCTTAGTGGTTTAGGCATGCCCCTTCAGCATTAGGCCATGCTCAAAAGAGACAGCTGTGAGTCTGACTGTGTATATGACCAGTGCCACCACATAAAGGACCATATAAGGCCCCTGAAACATTTGCGCTCAGTACAATAGGCTGTGTAGAGCAGGGCCATCTCTGCACTTCCCTCTCTGGGGATAATACAGATTACAAGGTCACAGTGATTCACCTCTTCAGGATTCCCATTCCCTTCAGGACACCTTAGGATGTTCTGTGAATGCCTTAGAAGTGTTTGCAAAACTTACTCTTCACTTGCTCTCAAGAAAGTCACCTCTTTGAGTGTTATTTCTTTGTTTTTTCCTCGAGCTATTTTTTTAACTCCAAGGAATCATCTTTTCTTCCTCATTTTTGAAGTGAAAGTCTTTTTAAAAAAAAACTCTTGTCAAATTATTACTCATTAATTCAAAACGAAGAAGAGGAAGAAAAGAGGCCTCATAATAAGCCAGATCCTGGTGGCTTATGCCTGCAATCCTAACAAGTCAGGAGACTGGGGTCCAAAGATCTCAGTTTGAAGCCAGCCTGAGCACTAAGCAAGAAAGTTCATGAGATTCTTATCTCCAGTTAACCACTAAACAGTAAGAAATGGAGCTGTGGCTCAAGTGGCTGAGTGATAGCCTTGAACAAAGAAGCTAATGGAGGGTTGGAAGGCCTAGTACAGCCTCCCTCTCCCCCGGGAAGGTATACCAACATCTACATTTTTAAAGTGATTTGCTTTTGTCCTCTTCCCCTGAGCATTTCAGTAAGCATTACAAGCTGAGCAGGTGTCCTGCTGTTTATAGTCCAAACTACACTTGCACCTAATTCAACCTGGCCCTACCATACAAACCAACAACTGATCAAGAAAACTTTTTTCCCCATAGTTTACTTATGTTAATCATCAAGCTAAAGCAAATAGCCTTCTACTTTCTGAACCCAGTAGGGGCAATTAAATATGAACACACTGCAAATCCTCTGGACAAATAAGAAAACAAAACTAAACCAAAAAGCTCCTTTGTCTTCCCTGCCAGGGCAGGAGGCAGAAGGCAGGAGGCTGGTCTTGAAAGTATCATGTGGTTGCATCAGCTGTCACACATTCTGCTTTCCTAGTTCAACTTCCTCAGTGTTACAACACCCTTCACCAAATTCAGTGACAGGAAATTGGCTCAGGTTCTTACTTCAGGCTTAAATCAGTCACCACATTATAAGGTCTCAGTTGAAGCACTGTTTCAATAGGTCTGTGTGTATTTATGCATTCATGCAGATCATTGAGTAGTTAGGCACAAGAGAGATCCCTAGCTAAGGCACAAGAGAGATCCCTAGCTAAGACTGGTCCCCTCCCCCAAAGCTCAAGCTATAGTCACAGCGACATTAGAGGCAATCAAGGTGTATACAAAGTGACCCAATGGAGAACAGTAGATATGGAGTGAGAAACCCAATCTTAGGGAAGAGGAAAAACCATTACTTTATTTCTTTTTTTATTATTCCTTTTCGTTGGTCCTAGGGCTTGAACTCAGGGCCTGGGCACTGTCCCTAAGCCGTTTCACTCAAGGCTTTACCACTCTGAGCCACAGTGCCACCTCCAGTTCTCAGGGATTTTCCTGCGTGGGCTGGCTTCGAACTGCAATCCTCAAATCTCAGCCTCCGGAGTAACTAGGATTATAGGGGTGAGCCACCACACCTGGCAGAAAGCATTATTAATTACCCTGCTTCACCAGTTTTAGAACAGGTACTAAAAGATGTTTCCTAATGTATTTATATTTAAAAACAAAATTACCGGAGGTTTGGGAAGGTCAGATCTCAAGTGCTAGTTTGTAAAGTTCCTCCCTCCCTAGCTGGGAAACTGTTTACAAATGCAAAGTTGATTCCATTCCACTGCATGGGGCGGGTGGGGGGGGAGGAGGTAAGAGGCTCTAGAAAACACAAGCGGAAAAACCACTTCTCCAGCCCTCTCCCCCGGGGAAGCTGGAATCCAGACTGACCGGCCAAACGCTCTGGAAGAGAAAGCGAACTTGACCTAAGACACCGCGCACCCAGACCTATCTACCTATCTACCTCCCAGGGCGCAGCTCCACTCTCCAAACTGCGCGGGCCCTGGAGAGGGGTGGCTGGGAGTTGAGCATTCAAACACTGCGCGCTCTCTCTCCCTCCATCCTCTCCCCACTCCTGTCTCTCTCCTCTCTCCTCTCTCTCTTTCTCCTCTCTCCTCTCTCTCTCCCTCCCTCCTCTCTCTCTTTCTCCTCTCTGTCTCTCTCCTTCCTCTCTCTGCCTCCTCTCTCTGTCTCTCTCCCTCCTCTCTCTCTCTCCCTTCCCCCTTTCTCTGTCTGTCTGTCTGTCTCTCTGTCTCTGTCTGTCTCTCTCCCCCTCTCTCTGTCGCTCTCCCTCCCTCCCTCCTCTCTCTCTCTCTCTCCCCCTCCCTCCTCTCTCTGTCTCTCCCCTCCCTCCCTCCTCTCTCTCTCTCTCTCTCTCTCTCTCTCTCTCTCTCTCTCTCTCTCTCTCTCTCTCTCTCTCTCTCTCTCTCTCTCTCTCCCTCTCTCCCTCTCTCCCTCTCTCCCTCTCTCCCTCTCCCTCTCCCTCTCCCTCTCTCTCTCTCTCTCCACCAGGACTGAAACCCTGTGAGTGCCTGGGTTTGCCCGGGGTTCTGAACCCGGGGAGGAGGAAACATTTCACCCAAGCAGAGCAGGAGGGGAGCGGCGATGCTGCCCCTGCGTGGGTCACCACGTGGACTCCTGCATTCCTTGGTCGTCCCCAGCTCGGGCTAGCTGCACTTGGCTTCTTGGCACGTGGAAACAACCGTGTACGAAGCACCGGCTCGCGGCCAGGGAAGCCTTCTCTGCTCTCCCCGCTCCACGAGCCGCCGCATCGCGCTCAAGTGGGCACAAAGTTGCCCCCGAGTGAATAAAAAGTTGTCAAAACTCCCCGCCGTGGCTGGGGCGGCTGCGTTCCGGGGATGGGGGACCCTGGACCCGGGGGGGGGGGGGCGCGTGGCGGGGCTCGAACCCCTTACCTTCCAGCAGCACTTCCTTGCCCGCGCGCTTGAGCGCCTGCACCGCCTCGTCGTGGGTGGCGTCGCGCAGGTCGGCTCCGTTCACGGAGAGGATGGCGTCGCCCACGTACAGGGCTTGGGTCTGGTCGGCCGCCAGCCCCTTGAAGATCTTGCTGATGAGGATGGGCATCTTGTTCTCCTTGCCTCCCTTGATGCTGATGCCCAGGCCGCCCAGCTCCTGCTTGAGCACCTTCACGCCGCGCTTCTGGTTGGAGATGGCCTCGGGCACCTGCTCGGGGAGGTCGGTGAAGGCGGTGCGGACCCCGGACGGCGAGTCCGGGGCTGGGGCGCCCCTGCAGAACGCCCCGTTGGTGGCCGTGCCCATGCCATTGTACGCCGCCGCGGCGCCCTCCTCGCAGCTCAGCACCAGGGCGTCCTCGTTCAAGTTCACCAGAACTTTATGCCAACGATCCCGCACCAAAACTTCCAGCAGCCCGCTCCGCGGCGCCCGGCCGCCTCCCCCGCCGCCCGGCCCGGCCGCCGCCGCCGCCGCCGCCGCCGCCGCTACCGCCATCTTTCTGGCATTCTTCAGATACCATGTGATTGCAAAAGGGGGGAAAAGTGGAGCGGGGCCGCGGGGTGGGGGGGCCGGGGAGCACGCGGGGGGCCCCGGGGGCTCCGCGCGCGCCCAGGTCGCCGCCGCGCTGGCCGGACGCGCGAGGTGGCAGCCGCCGCCGCCGCCGCACAGCGCAGCGCGTCCCGCCTCCCCGGCCCCGGGGCGGGGTGGAGCTACCTAAAACCAGACGGGGGAGAGGACGGCGAGCGATCCGGGCCGGCGAGGGCGTGGGGGACCAAACCCCAAACCGGCCGGCGGCCGCGGCCCCCGCGGAGCGCCCCGACACGCCGGGGTCGGAGGAGGCTCCCCCTGCCGCGCAGGGCGGGACCGACCGGCAACCGGCCGCCGCTCACCTGGGGAAAGTCACACCGCCGCGTCCCCAAGCCGACCCCGGGGGCGCAGCTGGACGCCCGGACCGGACCGGACACACAGCCCGGGCGCCTCTCCTCCTCACCCGGCTGCACCCCTGCCCCTTCTCCTCCTTCCCAGTCCTCCCTTCTCTGTGAATGCTCACCTAGGTCAGGTGGGGAATGTGTGTGTTTGTCCCCTGGGTGCAAGGCCCCTGGGGATGCCCCAGGAGACTTAGAGGAGGCCCCCCGAGGCTGCTTGCCCAGGATTCAAGAAGGCAGCTGTCCTAAGAAACCAGAAAGAAGTGTCAGCAACCCCCCCCCCCAACTCAGAGTCTCCTCTTTTTAAATACCAGATGTCTGCTGGGCAGGAGCCCATGGCCCATGCCTACAATCCCAGCTACTCAGGAGGCTGAGATCTGGGTGGAAGGTAGCCTGGACCGGAGAGACCCTGACACTGACATGTCCAGTTAACCACCAGAAAACCTGAAGTGGCGCCGAGGCTCAAAGTGGTAGAGGGCTACTTGAGCAGAAGAGGCTCAGGGACAGCGCCGAGGCACTCAGTCCAAGCCCCACCAAAGACCCACCCCCCAAAGAAAAAGGGTACAAGATGACTTTCCTGTGCAGCTCTAGGAATTTTCCTTCGTGGTCCAGGGGCTTTCAATAGGGTACTGTGTGACTTGGTGCCTAGGGACAAACGTTCCCCCAGCTCTCACTCAATCTCGCCAAGTACATGCAAAGTTTCCTGGGATCGTTGTCTTTCACTGCACTCCCCCCAACACACACACACACACACACACACACACACACACACACACACACACACACACACACACAACCACTACCCCACTTCCCAGTTCAGAATTCAGCACGGTTTTGCTGAGTTTCTGGAAAAAGTTGCCTTTTGAAATTCATGCTACATTTTTCCCCCCAAGATAACAATATTACAATTGTTTGGTCATCTTTCCAGGCCAATCTAGAAATGCCACCATAACCCTCCACACACACATCTTGTCCTTGGCTGCCCAACTAGACTTCTCTCATCCTTGAACTTCTCACATTCTCTTCTCATCCTAAGCAGATTTCATTAGGTACTCAAAACATGTCTGGAGCTCATTTACCTTCCTCTCTCACCTCTCTCCCAACAGAAAACAAACTGCTGATTCCTGAGGGAGACCTCGAGCCAGCAGGGTGTCAGGAGGAAGAACATTTTAAGCATTTTAAGGATGGATATCATCCTCATCATTCTCTGCATTTGCGCTTCGAAGGGAGGGTGCATAAAAACTCGAACTCCTAGAGGCAGTGTCACTTAAACCCCTGGGGGTTTCTTGGGAAGTCTCTGCAGGTCAAGGAAAGCCCTGCTCTCAGCTCCCTCATGCCTGTCATTTTTAACCTGCCAACTTTCTAAACCGCTTTTATTCTTTCATGCAAAGGCATAAGTCCTCTCTTTCAGTGCAGGATCAGACAGGGTGGGAACTACCACAGCTGGACCACAGCTGGAAAGAAAACTAGCCAGGTCTGGTCCTCTCCAGGGGAAGCTCTGGGCTTCAATACATTGCTTTTAGGTGACATCAGAGACTGTGAGTCTGTGACCCAATCCCCAAACACGAAGGTTGAGATGGTTGCCTGCCTGAAAACGATTAAGAAATCAAAACCAAGCTACTCCTGGACAAGAAGTTGTCCATCAACCGCATGCCTGCCTCTTGCCTCCTTGGCACACCAAAGGCAATTCATCTATTGATTGGCCAGAAGAAATTAATTGCAAGCTCTAGGATGGGACTTTCAAGCTCTATGAGAAGCACTTTTTTTTTCCTGTGTGAGTTAAGTTATGTGGGAGGAAGTATATTGTGTGTTGAAACTTGCAAGGGACTGAGGGGAGACATAGCGAAGATCATTAGGCTGGAGGCACACATGTTAACGAGAAATGGCTTTGTTCACGGGGTTATAATGCTAGCCCTGGTTGTAAATACTGAACATGTATTAACTTCATCCACTTGGCAGCCCTTGGGGACCCCTTGCATTTACTGCCACTTCGTTTCACAGGTTAGGAAAGAAAGGCTCATGTTTAATAACTCACCTAGGTGTCCATTTGGTAAACAGGAAGGATTTTAAACTGGCTATGAAAATGAAAAATCTGGATTTTAACCATTTTCTTACAGTCTACTGAATATACTCTGTCTATCAGCCCCTAAGGAAGCAGTGAGAGAAAACCCTTCCTTTAGATAGATAGATAGATAGATAGATAGATAGAGATATACATATAGATATATACCTTCATATATATATATATATATATATATGTGTGTGTGTGTGTGTGTGTAATAGAGATAGAGATAGATAGCTATAGACATACAGATATGTACTTTCATATTCGTGTGTGTGTATGTGTGTGTGTGTATGTCTTGTAAAACCTAGAGCCAGAAGTCTTTTTTTCCAAGCTTAGGGAATACACTATTCTCATGGACACATTTTTAATGTTAATATGTTGACACTGGTGACTATTTGTGGTCATGCTAGCCTAGACAGCTTATCATTCAGACAAGTCTACATATCTAGAATTAGCAAATACTTGAGAATCAATTAATAAAGAGAAAAAGGTTACTCTGGGTCATTTTTCAAAGACCCCTAAGTACACGAGAGACTGGCCCTGCTGGTTTGGATTTATGACAAGGCAGTGCATCATGGTAGAAGCCTGTGATGGAGCGATACTGTTCAAATCATGACCAGATATCAAAAAATAGAGGAAGAAGCTGGGCAGATCAAGGACACAATCCAATGACCTAGAGACCTCTCCCTAGGCCCCACCTCTGAAAGGCTTCATAGCCCTTCAATAGCACCAAGATGGAAATTATAACAGACACTGTTAGCCTCCCCCTTTAAAGAATAGTATTTAAAGCTCAAGACCATATTGAACTTTCAGGCCAAATCGCAAGGCTTTATGAGATGTTGCACATTTTACAGTATAGCGTCTACTATCTCACTTCAGTATTCCAGAAATGATACCTAAAGCTACTCTTTCACCAGATTCCATTCATTTAGTTCTTTTCTCAGTTTGGTTTCCATGTTTGGTCCTAAACTTTGACTTTCTTTTCATATCCAGCTAAAATTAGGATCTTTCTGCTTCTCTCTCCCATAAAAAGTGTGGTTTCCTACAGCTGTTTAGTCACACAGTGGTCTCTGCCAAAGAACCATGGAGAGCTGATAGAGGAGTATCACATGGCCACAGGTTTTATTTTATACCTTCTGTCTCTCAGGCACTACTGTAGAAGCTGGATATGTGAGCAAGCAGACTGGTAAAGACCTGCCTTGTAACCCGTGACAAGATGGACACAAAGACTCAAGTAAATGTTAGGAAGAAAGTAAAAAAAAAGTCACAGAATCCAGAGTGACTGAGGAAAGGGGCTCTTGGAGGTGGAGGTAGAGAGGGCCTCTTCTGAGCAGGTGATACATGCATGGAGACATGAATAAGGAAGAAGGTAAAAGGCCAAAATAGAAAGCAGAGCCAGTACAAAGGACCTGAGATGGAGATGAGCTTTTATAGTTCAAGGTGCCAAAAGAAGGTTGGTGTGTGGCTGGGACAGTCTATGAAGGGACAAGAAGAGGAGGTGAGGGAGCAGAGGAAAGTGGAATGGGAGAACCAGATGGCAACATGGGTACTGGGGAGTTGACCACAGAGACCATCATCCTTGTCTCCTCTGAGCCTTGTCAACCATGTGTCTTGAATTTGGGGCAGCAGTCCTGGTTTAAAATCCTATGCTGAACAGCTTACCAAGTAAATGTCGACTGGTTAGAATTCATGTTTCAATATTTAGGCTTAAAAATAGGATCACTCCCATTTTTGACACTGTATTCTAAGGAATAAATTTGAAAGATCTTTACAAGGACATTTCCAATGTACACAGACAGCAGATTCAAGGTGTCTTAAAACAGTTCTACAAGAAAAGTGTGCTTAGAGTCTGTCTGCACTTTCACCTAGCCACCTGTGACATTGAAGACTTCCTAGAGCAGGTCTTGGCCAGTTTGTTGTATAATATATCTCAGTGCCATGAAGCCCTGGAGGAGGAGGAGGAGGAGGAGGAGGAGGAGGAGGAGGAGGAGGAGGAGGAGGAGGAGGAGGGGGAGGAGGAGGAGGAGGAGGAGCAGGAAGAGGGGGAGGAGCAGCAGCAGCAGCAGCAATGGAAAGCTCCTTCATCTCTGGGGGTGTATCAGGAAGCAGAATGGCAGAAGAGGGAGAAAGATCTCAAAGCTCAAAAGTGCTAAAGTGGGGTCTGCCTGTGTACGTACATATTAACTAAACACTGAGTATCTACTCCTCTAAAGAACCAGGGTTAAGTGCTGGAGGTCTGCACAGCCATAGAGGCCAACCTGACTGAGAGAACAAGACTACATGAGCAGCACATGAACTGTGAAGAGAACAAGGTGGTGCTGAGTGTGAATGAGTCTAAAAGCAGCCAGATTCCAAGGCAGAATGCTGAGCTATTGGTTCTTTTTTCTCTTAGATAAAACACAGAGGCCACAGGAAGACAGGGTGGGGACTGACATATGAACAGAAGGCAGGTCTGAGAAGTTTTAAGTTATCTTCTCTGGTGTGACCCAGTTGGGTAATAGGTCCATCACCATTTAGGAGTATTGGGGAGACACCCTTTATTGCATCTACTTGCATGTACCTGGACAGGTTCTTGGTTAACTTGATACCACACCTCCCAGCCCCTCAGCCAACATGTCTTTCAGATGAGAGTTATTTGATTGCTCACTGTGGGGAATTTTCCAGGCTAGCTTATGCAAAATTTTGAAGAAGTTAATTGTTTATCTTCTGTCTTCATTTATCAAGCCCTCATTTGACCTTCCTTCTTTTTTTTTTTTCTTTTTGCCAGTCCTGGGCTTGAGCTCAGGGCCTGAGCACTGTCCTTGAACTTTCTCAAGGCCAGAACTCTACCACTTGATCTTCAGCAACACTTTTGGCTGTTTTCTATGTATGTGGTACCGAGGAATCGAACCTGGGTCTTCGTGCATGCTAGGCAAGCACTCTATCACTAGGCCAAACTCCCAGCCCCTGATCTTCCTTCTTTAATAACCTTTATACTTTATGCTGGTTGGAACACATATTCCAATATGTAGGCTTTATACTTT